>NC_028641.1:58531538-58601201 GCF_001406875.1 Solanum pennellii
AGCAATCCTACATAAAAGAAAAGAAAATTGATATTTAGGATTTTAATACATATACAAAAATGTTTAAAAAGTCACCCTGGTATCTTAAAATATTCACATAAAGTGTTTTTATATAAGAGCAATCCTACATAAAAGAAAAGAAAATTGATATTTAGGATTTTAATACATATACAAAAATGTTTAAAAAGTCACCCTGGTATCTTAAAATATTCACATAAAGTGTTTTTATATAAGAGGAAAAGAAAACTGTGCAGAAAACTACAAATACAAATAAAAGAGAAAAGATGCAAATAAGCTACTTATTATGCAATAAAAAAAGTAAAGGTTTAAGTCATCGACAACCTCTTAAAGTTGTTCGCATAATTCACTTAGACACCTCAACTAGGACTATTACCTATTAGACACTTTAATATTAAAGAATATGTATCTATTGAACATAAAATGAAAACTTTTTTTAAAAATATTTTGCGTGTAATTCACACGCATTATCTTAAAACAATGACAAATAAAATTATGACCCTTGGCACATGGACCCAGTCTAGCAATAAAATATAATTTTTCAATTTAAAAAAATGAAAAATAATGTCCAGCCTTTATTTATTAATCACAAAAGTATTTAAAAAGAAATCTCCCCCACCCCCACCTAACCCTTTGACCTTTCTTCTTCCTCTACCTTGTGAACCCCGACAGCCACCATCAATTTCACCATTGATAATGGAGATAGCATAAATAAAAATCGCCCGTTCAAATTTATTCTCCTATCATATTTTATTCTCCATCCGTTTTGAGATTTTTGTGAAAATAAATAAACGTCAATAAATTATTTTTAAGATTCATGACCAAGAAAAATTGAAAGTATGCTGAATTTTTTAATATCATCTTAAATAAATTAATGAGTGGCGATGTTTGTTCAATCGGAGTGATCGAAATAGAGATGGACGAATATCGATCAATTTTTAACTCCAATGTTCGAATTTTTCTTCTTCTCACATATTAAATTAGCAAATTATTTTTCAAAAAATGAAAAAAAAAAGAAACAAAATGCTAAGAATTTTGAAATCATTAGAATGGTGGGGGAAGAAAATAACCACTGGTGCATGGGTATGGGGGGTGGGGTGGGGTGGGGGTGGGGTTGATAGAAATAGGGAAGAAGAAGAATTGTCCTTCTTTTTCTTGTTAATTAATTTTTTTTAAATTAACTTAGGGGTATAAATTAAGAAAAAAAAGGAAAAATATTATTTTTAATAAATTAACGCGCTCAAGGAAAGTGAATTACACGTTTTTTGCCATGTCAGAATTTTGTGTCTAATAGGAATGACTTTTGAACAAATAAAGTGTTTTTGGCACAAGAATTAGTTAAACTGTCTAAATGAATTAAGCGGACAACTTTGAGTGGCTGCATACGACTTTAGCCAAAAGTAAAACATATCAAATGCTCAGATGGTGAATGGAGGATGTCAACCCTAAACATAGAAGAGGATGGAAATCTTCCCTGTCATTGTGGAAAATAATTCTTCATACATGGGCACATTCACTGTAACTAATAATCCACATTTAATCACATTCCCCACTCCTTCTAGTGTTGTTGCTGCCATAACGAGTTTCTTGTATCACTAAATGACACTAATTAGATTAAAAATGAAAGTGTAGTTGCGAGTGTGAACATAGCAGGTGAGTTTTCAAACTCCATAATCTCTTTCTCACATCTCCTCTGTACATCTTCGTGTACTACCTTTGTCGTGAAGGAGAATGCGCTCTGAGAAGCCTAATTGCTTAGTCGTTGCATCTATGAACGTGAACAAGTATGAAGGTGTCCTTCGAACCAACAACATCCTCGGCAAGTTTCACAATGATTTTGGTGTGTCACCACAACATATGGATTAAGCCAAGTATGCAAAATTGCCTGTGAAAACATACGCAAAAGGAAGGAACTATAGACTTTGCACCTGCATCATAACTACCGTTTTTTCTCTTTTCTCTCTTCTCTAGCATTGACAACAACAACAATCAGTAGCTCCAGTGAAGCAGCAAGGCTATCAACAATGGTCAACCTTCGCAGCGAGCTCTGATGAACAACAACATTGACCAGCAGTGGTGCATCAACATTGATTGGTGAGGATGGTGTCACCACAACCTAATTTGGAGTCTGACCATGAAGATTCTAAGGTCAAAATGTCTAATGAGTTTTGTATTAACACTTCTAAAAATCATCTTGTTTAAAGAAAAATCAGGTATTGCGCGTCACTTCATTTCTTCATTCCTCGTAAGCATGTTCTTAGATATGCAATAGATGTTGGTAATTATAGATTATGCGTCAATTTTTTTTTATTCTCGGTTGCCTTCTACTTAACCCGAATATTGATATTTCACTTTCTATTTTAATTTGTCTGAAAGTCTATTCTTAGGACCTTAGTTATCATTGCCTAATATGTTAATGTGGCTCAGAGTTGTTTATGCATTTTGATATCTATTTTTTGTTGAATGTGAGTTAGTATGAAGTGTTTAACATTTATTAATTTTGATGTTGTCTTTATGCTTGTTGATTTAGTTCTAAACTACAACCCCTGATGGTATCAATTCTCATGTATTTTTGGTTATACACTGATCTTGAGGCATATTACACTATGTTAATAAGTCTTGTGTACCGCCCCGCAAGGCGGTACATTAAAATCCAACGTTTTTGTACAAGGTAGCAGCTTCTCATCACAAAATCGGAAGTTCAAAATCCTTGCCAAACTCCCTCCCAACTGATGGAGGTTTCTTGCCACAATGGAGGAACTTGCCATGCTCAGCAGGCCAGCCAAATGCTTGAAGACAAAAATCTGTGCAGTCAGTCTGCCATGTGGTAGTAAAGCAGGGAAGACACAACTGCCTCTTTTCCAGCCTTAGAAAATCTGCCACCTGGAGCCTTCTCTTTGAAGCTTGGGGCCAAACATTTTGAAGCTTACTTAGAAGCCTTGTATAGTGTCTTAGACATTTTGATCACTTAGAATACTCTGGGTTTTTCTCTCTTACATTGTATTTGCTCTCTTGTACAAACACTTGGAAGTATTCGACACTTGGCTTCTTGGCCTCCCAACTTCTTGCCTTCTTTCTTGCTTTCATTTTCTGTTTTTGGCTTTGCTTGTGGACTATTGCTTTTAGATTCTTGGGTGTTTGGTTGGACTGAGTTTAAAAGAGCCGTGCAAGCCTTCTCGACTGTCCCACGAGGTGCGAAAATTGACCCCGTGACACTTGCCTCTCTTTTTGAATTACGATCGTCTAAGTATATAAGTTATTGTGGTCTAAATTGATTTGATTATTCTCAATACTTTGAACTTGATATTTCTTATGGTAATTAAATATGAATATTTACGATGATTGATTCATAATTTTGGAAGTAATTGTTTGGTCAGAATTACATAATAGTTTAGTTGATTCTGTGTGATTTTAATAAATGTAAGTCTATTATTAATTTATGGGAAAATACACAAGTGTCCCCAACCTATGTACAAAATTGCAGAGACACATATATATTATAATAAGGTCCTATTATCCCTAAACTTATTATATAAATAATTTACTACCCCTTTTCGACATACGTGACACTAGCTTGGAAAAAAATGTCAACACGCGCTAGGCCCACAAGATAGTGCCACGTAGGTCGAAAAAGGGTAGAAAATTATTTATAAAATATATTAGGGGGTAATAAGACATTAGTATAGTCTAATTGTGTCTCTGAGATTTTTGACATAGATTGGGGAATACTTGTGCATTATCCCTTAATTTATTGTTACCCTTAATTAATTACTTTTACTTTAGTCTAGACATATTCTTATATTTTTATCTTGGTAAAACTTTGTTTAGTCAAGGTAAAATGAAATTTTTTAATTTGGCTCTCCCCTGTTTAAGGAAATAATCTCAGAATTTGCTTTTAAATTAATTCTCTTCCCATCTCGGTTGTGCCCTCTTTCCCCATATATAAATAAGGCTATTAACTCATTATTATACGTACACCTTATCAAGCAAGAAAGATATTCTTTACGCTTCAAAAACCATTAAAATACTCTTTACTCTCAAAAGAAAGAAGATTTTTTTTCAAACTATTTTCGAAGTTCTTCTAGGTTTTGTTTGTTGTTTAGATATTTGATCAAGTTATTTTGATGATCAGAATTTTTGCTTAATTGGTTAGTGTTCCTTCTTAAGTTATTTTTGTCTTGCATTTATGTGTTATCTAATTTAATATGTTCTTTAAAGTTAAAAGAGAATCTTCAGGTTAGTTCTCTTTCTCCCACTCTGTGATGTTACGTTCATTGTTTCTTGTTATCTATTCAGATTTTGAAGGTTTTATGCATGAATTAATATACATGTGTACCTATTTTGCCGATATATTTTGTACATATTGTTATTTAATTTTAGTATTATACATTCATGTTACACTGTAAAACACTCTGAAAATGAATTAGGATGAAATAGATTCTCACATGAGTTTCATAAGTTAATAACTTATTAAAATAATTAATAATAGATTTTGAAGTCATTTTAAAAGAGTTTTGAAGTCAAACGTCAAGGGCTACTAAGGTTTTAGAAAACTAGTCTTTATGTGTTGGTGAGTCTTAATATGTTGTTCATGTTTTTATGGGTTGTTTGGAGTTGAATTGCGTCTCAATAATCGTGATTAGGGTCAAAACGTTTGGGTACGACTTCCTAAGTACCACTTTGAGGGTCCTTGAGGAGGACCGAAACACTTGGCCAAAAAGCTGCCATGGGCTGCACGACCAGTAGCTCAGGGGAGTGTGTCTGCGCCGCGGACTTGTGCAAGCCATGAGAAAAATGTGTCTTGCCGACCAATCTGTACCAATTTTTCTCCATAAACTTGTGGGAACATCTCTGTATCACAGACTTGTTCCACGATGATAATTCTCGAAATCAAAGTCATGTTTGACTTATTGAAAAAAGGTCCAACTAATATAAGAGTGTTTTGGGTATTTTGGTTGTGTATTATATATTGATTTTGGGTCAGATTTAACTCATTCAACCAATCAAGAACCCAATACTCAATTAGAAATTAAAAAAAATAGAATCTCTCCCCTCTCTCTAAATTTTCTCTCTACCCAAATCCTCCATTGAAGAACCCTCAAGTTTGAAAGAAGAAGATAAATTCTCCAACTTTTCAAACTACATTTCGTTAATAGGTCTTCACTAATGTATGAAGATTTTATACTTGATTCTTCTCTCATTCAAGGAAACAATTTCAAAGGACTTCAAAAAGATATCAAAAACCCTAAAACCCCTTTTTCGAATTCTAAGCATGGGTTCTTGAATTAATATGTATAAATTGATGATTTATGCAATATTCATTGTTAATTGATGGTTTTATGATAAAAAATTCCATGAACCCATGTATTTCTTCAATTTCGAATTTTGGCTCTGAAATGGGTTTGTTGATTTTGACCTAATTATGTTAGATTCATGTTTAGATTTTTATGGGCTATTGAATAATATGTTTCCTATCAATGGAATTGTTCATAGTTAGCTTTTACAGTATTGATATATATTTTCGGTTTAGTTGAATCATTTATATGGATGAGTTAGTGGTCTTAGCCTTATGGACATTGTAATGGGTAAATTCTATTGATGTGTGGAACTGTTGGAGATTTTAAGGAATGGTGATTGTGGATATTGGAAGGTGGTAAGTTGGCCTTATTCCCTTATTTAGTGTGGAATTTATATCGAATTGCTACTTATTGGTATGGTCCACTTATGGTGACATTGCTTAATTGTTATAAATGTTATGAACGTGGCCTTGTCGGCAATTTTATGTGAGTTGAAGTATTATCATGTTATGGCTTATACGGGTGTACAAAAAGAAGGATGATATGGTATATGTGAATATATAAGGTGAAAGTACTCAATGATGTCTATATGATCTTGTATGGGTGCTATAATGATATGATTGAAAGTATTTCTTCTCTAAATGATGATATATGATGATGAAGGACTAAGAAAAGTCCTTATAGAATGAAGTTGTATCTTGTGTTGGTAGACTTAGTTGGGCCTACTTGGTTCTTAAATTATATTGAAAGAGTAAAAATCTAGGATCGGTTTACCTAAAGTAGGTACCTGTCACGACCCGAATGTACCCCCTAGAAGTTAGGAGGAACTCTCGATTGGTGACCGGGCGTACTTGACCCTTTGGGGTCTCGCACAAGCCCTTTAACTAGCATTCATTACATAAGACATGTAAATTAGTGCAGAATTAAAACTTTTCAAGACATTTGATATAAAAGAAATTCTTTTATAAATACTTAAGAAATCTCATCGTCACAAGCCAAACTTAAAGACACGACATAAATAACTTAGGGACACGGACCTTTACATTAAAATGAAATACATAATAAGTCTTAACATAATGAAAGTAACAAGGTAGGAATTATGCCCTCGAGTAAATGAGGACAAACTTTATCTTGAGAGGAACTTTCCCAAGCTTTGCCTTCTAGACTTCAACCTTCAAAATGCTTCCAACCTATACTTATAGTATGGAAAAGTATTGGGTTAGTACAAAACAATGTACTAAGTATGGCATATGCAAAAACATGTCAAAAGGGACATTTTGGTAAAATACCATTTCATGCCAAATTAAGTAAAACATTCATGAATTTTGAAACAAACAACATAAGGAACTCATTTAAACTAAAGGAACATTTTACAGTAACTTCCCAGAACATCACAGTAAACTCCAACTAACATTACAGTGAACTAATTAAGCATTTACAGTGAAACCATTTGAACATTTTCAATAAATCTTTTAAAGCATTCACAATGTATTCAACTTGAGCAACTACAATGAACTATCCTATTCTTAATGAGTGAACTTCCAAGGCCAAGTGAAAGAGAGAGTGAACTCTTTTTTCGTAAGAGTTTCCCTACCTCATGATTATTCTAAGGCTCACTAAGGTAAGACATGAAGGAAGTATGCATATGCTTCCTTCAATACACACCAAAGCAATCCTCAAGACTACCCCTTGTGTGTTACTTAACTCAGGAGAAACAAGCCCCTCAATCAATGGCAAGACATTGAAAGACACCCAACAAACCACCTAAGTCTTCCCTTTTGGAATGCCTACTTAGTTCAATGAGTAGATAGCGTCCCATACAACCACCTACCCTAAGTAGCGCATTCTTTTTGAAGGTTTGGCACCAAGTTTTCCCTTTTGGAAGGTCCTAGTTAGTGCAATGGATAGATAACGTCCCATACCACCACCCACCCTAAGTAGTACTTTCTTTTAGAAGACTTAGTTCATTCAATTCAAATAAGTCTCACCAAGACTCTCCTTTCAGATTGCCTACATAGTGCAATGGACAAATAGCATCCCATTACACTACTTCCCTAAGTAGAACACTCCTTTAGAAGACTTCGCGCGTTCATTTCTTTTGTTGGAGTAGGCTTAACCTACATAGACCATGAGATCTAGACATGGAATCCCGATATTAAAACCTATCGGATGAGGGACCCTCACGTGCCTAGAATGAGGTCATTCTCTTAGCATTTACATGGTTTTCCCAATAGCTACACCTATGAAGGCGCATAATTAAGGGATAAGGATATTGCTACTAAGTAACTGATTCTCTACTAACAAGGAGTACTCATCTTAAGAGGTACATTCCAATATAACATCTCCACTCACAAAGTGCAATCCACGTATCCTTCATACCCTCTCGGTGCTGGCATAACTTCCCACGGATTGGGTTAAGGATAACTAGTGAACACCACATCTCAACTAACGAAAGGCATTCATCCTCCAACCTATTTTAGAAAGCTCATGGGATGTAGTGGGGTTTCGACTAAACACATCATCTGAACTCATGAAGAGAGTTCACCCCAAAACTTCCCTTTAGGACTTAACTTAGATTCATTCATTCTTTCAAGTATGAGTCTGTGTATACATGTGAGCACACCTTGACATAAGCTTCATTTTATTTACATTTCATTTTATATATGCTTAGACCTTCCTTCATCACATCGCACACTTTACATACTTCATAAAATCTTATATGTCCTTTAGACATAATCCTTTACATATATCTCTTAACAAGTTTCATAAAACAATTAACAAGAATAACTTCATTCAAGCATACACTCCAGTCTATTTCACTTAATCTCTTCATATGGCATATTTAACAAGAATAGAATATTTATAATCTTACTTGACATAAAAAGAATTAATAGCCTCATTCACAATAAACTATTAACTTTACAATCATACAATTCAAATAAACACCGCCACCAAGAAGGTTGACCATACCACTCAAGAGCATTTCTAAATTAAAACTAAACAATATAACCAACATACTCTTTAATCAATGATTTCATCACCTATGTTATTTTATTCAGTAATTCATCATAAATTATCCCTTTGGAGATTAGCAATAACAATAACAACCATAAGAAATCAAAGCTCAAAGACTATCAATTCATGCTCATATAACCCATTTCTTAAGACAATATTAGATGAAAAGCTTTAACATGATTTCATTGAAGTTTTAACCTTAAAATTACTAACTAACATTAGAAATACCATTATTAATTCATTAGAAAAGTTTTAATGCTAGACCTATATTTAGATTTTAACATATTAGAAACTAGGGTTGAAAATCCATTTTGAAAATTAGTATAAAGCGGCTCCTTGAATGAAAGAGATTTCAAGGATAGATACCACACCACAAATTGAAGAAAAACCAATAATCTATGTCGTTTAATGAATTTCATCATGTGAGATGTATACTTTAGTCATTGGAGAGGTTCTACAACGTGTAAGTAGTAGAATGGAATTCTATCTGCACATGCACGACTACTTTGAAGATTCTAGAGTGGGTTCCCTAGGTCTTCCAAGAACATTGTGTGAAGTCCCTTAAATGTATGAATTTATCCTTTAATATCTTTAGTAATGATTGTTGACTTGTTGGATTGTGTTGGAAAGGAAATATCAATTCTTTGGTAGTCTTAAGAAAAACTTAGGTGTGTATTGAAGATGTTGTATGGGTGGTCCCTTCATGTATTACTTAATTTTGTCTTAGGATAACCTTATATAGAGGGTCTAAATGGTCAAATATGTTACTCAATGAATATGGTCATATCTTGTGAATTATAGGGGTATTAGCTTGTATGTTGATGTTTGAATTATATGATGTCTTTTATACTTGTATTATGAAGGTTTTGTCAAAGTAGCATCATAATATATCTCTAAGTAAATGTCCCTTTTCGCATGATTTTGTTGTATTTTTACCATACCTAGTGCCTAATTGAAGTAATTCCATATTTTTTACTATGTACCAAGTGTAGGTAGTGGCAAGTGAGGATTCCTAGAGTTGAAGCTTGGGAAGTACAATTCTATAAATATTGGGTATGTCCTCATTTGTTCGAGGACATGAATGTTCTTCATAGTTTTGTTCATTAAAGACTTTGTATTAGATATAAGTTTCTTCAATACAAGGGGTTGTGTTCCAAACTTGATATGATTTAACGTTTGAGTCTATGTTGGCTTATGTGAGACTAGATTTCAAATTTCATATAAAGTCTCCTTTTGAAAAGCGTTGGATCATACGACCTATTTTTTACTTAAAAATGTTCTAATTTACTGCAATATTTTACGAAAATGCGATGAATTAATGCTAAGGGATTGTGTAAGACCTCCTAGTGGCCGAGTATGCTGTGTGACGACTTGGAGGTGCTTCCGGGTCGTGACAAACTATCTATCAGAGCATAATGTTATGAAATGATCCATAGGATTCAAAGTCTCATAAGCCACATTTAGTAGAGTCTTGTTCATCGGTGTGGGTCGCGACACATCTATGAGCGAGAGTCTACTGGATGATAGAAGTTTCACTTTCTTCATTACACTTGTCTCGTGCAATAGAGTTGAGGTTACATGTTTCTTTTCCTAATCTCTTCTCCTGTATTTGTAGAATATGATTACAAGAAGGACGCCCACAAGAATAATGTAAGATCTTGGGTGAATGAGGAAGTTCCTCCGCAAAGTGAACAATTTCCTCAAGGTGAACAAGTCCCTTTGATCAACCAAGAGAATGAGGTTTCGGTGGTTCCCTCAGATATGTTTGATGAGTAGGTTAGAAGAGCTTTTATTTCCCTAGTCCGAGCCATGACAGCTCAAGCAAATAGAAATGTGGGGCCTAGGCTTAATGCTATTGAGTGCAATACGGCCTCTAGGTAAGGGACTTTTGAGGATGAATCGTTCTATCATTATTGTTTCCAAGGTGGGATAGGATTCCCAAAAATTCTTCGATGGTTTTTATAAGATGATAGTGCTATGGGGGGACTTCTAAGGAGAAGGCAGAGTTGGCTTTATTCCAATTGACAGAAGTTTCTCAAGTGTGGTACACACAATGGAAAGACAATAGTGTGGTTGAATCAGGTTTTGTAGAATGGGAAGAGTTTAAGGAAACATTCTTAGGAAATACTTTCCCCATGAAAAGAGAGAATTTAAGGTTGAGGTGTTTATAAACCTTAGGCAAGGTAATATGTGTGTAGAGGAGTTATCCTATAAATTTACCCTATTGTATAAGTATGCTCCATCTTTAGTGTCTAACCCTAGGATGAGAGGGGTAGGTTTCTGACCGGTGTTGCCGACCTTGTGAAAGAAGAGTGTCGTAAGACCATGCTTCATAATGACATGAGCCTGTCTAGATTCATGGTGTATGCTCAATCCATTGAAGAATCCAAGAATAGGAGGATGACGAATTTTTGATGAGAGATAGATCCGATGAGCAAAACCAACCCAGGTTTAAGAAAAGGGCACACAATCAAGATGTCTCTAATGCTCTTAAGGTTAACCATGGGGGTAGATGGTAGTTCTCAAATAGTAAAGCCTACTTGCTCTACATGTGGAAAGAAGCACTTTGGGAAGTAGCTGGTAAGTGTGGATGCTGTGGTTGTAGAATGAATGATCACACGGTGAGGGGTTGTCCTACTATTGCTACTAGAGGAAGAGATGTCAAGAAAGCTCCTTATAATGGTGGGGACGTGAGTGAACAAATGAAGACTCGCTTCAATGCCCTCCAAGCTAATAAGGAAGCAAATCTGAATGAAGGTGCAGGTAAGTTATTGTCACATCCCTGTTTACCCCCTAGATGTAACCGTCGTCATCGTCTTTTTTAAGGACTAAGACCATCCTCTTAGTGTCATGTCATTACATTCATAGGGTGAAAATGTGAAAAAATTTAAAACTTTCGTTATAATTACTTGGAGGCTTACATAGATATCTACATACACATAATATATAATCATATCGAGTATACATAGACCTTTCGTATAGGAAGGTTACATAGCCTTCTACTTTTATTGCACATACACATATATAAGATAGAAAAATAGTCTCGTCTCATACCATCTAAATGATTATCACACTATGGGTGTAGACCTTACATCAATTAAACAAGACCACATATAGGTCATACAAAATTATAGTATTCAATTGAAAAGGAAAGAAATGAAAGAGACTTTAAGCTCATAACAAGTCAGTAATCTAGATAGTGGCATTTCCCTCGGAAGTTGACGACCTACCCTACGTAGATGAAATGAAGAAACCAAGCCTTCAACAATGTCGCCTCCCAAACTCTTCAACGACCGGAACCTAAAATGTTTAGGAAAAGGGACGAAAATGGGGTTAGTACTCCACATGTACTAAGTATGAAACCTTATGCACATATACAAGCAAAACATGCTAAAAGGGGACTTTTAGTCAAAACATGTCATTTTACTCCTTTAGGAACCTAATGCAAAGCCAAGCAAGTGATATCAATCAACCAAACATGTGTACTAACTCAACAAGTAATATGTATTTCAACGTACTTAAAACCATGATTTACTACAATCCCATCATTAAGGAATGACACCACAAGAATGAATAAGAGACAATCATATCATAATAGGCAAGACAACTACTCATGAATCCTTATCAAGTAAACAAGTGCAATGACCAAGAAAATCCCCATAGCCTCACTCAATCAAGTACCCTCAACAAGAAACCATAAACAATGTACAACTTCACATAACATAACATTTAGATTTACATTTCATCTTATAGTAACATTATAACCCAAGACATACTCATAAGTGAACTAATTAACATATAGCATCAACAATGTGCCAAGGTCATCATATATAAATATATATCATATCTCATCATAACATAAACATATATGAGAATATCCTCCTAAGACTCCCATCAAGGCTAATAGTTCAATATTTAGGTAGAGTCCCATAACCCTACCTAGAGTAAGCTAGAGATCTTAGGTTATCCAAGTTAGAGTTCAAGTAAATTAATACGTTTTACCTTTTGGGAAAATCTTGAACTAAGAGACATAGACCACGTGATTTAGTGTGGAATCCGGTGTCATAAAACCCTACACCGAAAAAAGGCAGACTACTTGCCAAGGTAATAGCAAAACATGAAACATAGAAACTACGTTGATCCATTAGCTAGTATTCCTATGGGGACAAGATAGTTAAAGAACTATGAGATATAGTTGGGACCCTCTTCATGCTCTATGCATTATTATATTGTCTCATTTCTCAAGAGTAATGTAGTGCTCCTACATTCCCTAGGTGGGAAGGGATATTCCTCAATTTAGTTCGCTAGGTGCTAAGCTACAGTTCCTTTTTGAAATGTCTTTAAGCCTTTGATTATCAATCATATGTTAGTTCAGGTCATAGGATCTATCCCTTGTATGATCATCATCATCAATATATCAATAAGAATTGTATGAGTATAAGTCCTTTAATCACATTTCATATAAGTGAGGTTAACACATTAGCATTTCATAGCATATCAAGGCACATTGATAGTTTTTCACCATCCTTATATCACATAGACCTTAATCATCCTCACAACATAGTAAAGACATTTCAATTCAACATCATACCACCCTATCATCCTAGTATCAGGCATACTCAAATGTAACATCATGACTTAACCACAATTAATCACTATTGGAAGTAAAGATAGAGATTCAAAGACTTACCAAGTTATCCTCACAGTTTATCATCAAGGTCTTACCATAAACCAATAACTCAACCCAATAAGGGTAGTAACTTCATCACACAATGATAACCAATAACATAATATGGACAATTGCATCTCTATAACACAATTCAAAACTAGACCAGCTTAAGACATGATACACAGGCTAGTATCACAATATACTTCATAACCTAAATCACATATAAAGAACTAACATTATAGGACTATAATTCACCTTAATTAAATCATAATAACACCACATGAATGTAATCAAATCAGTAACCAAATCAATTGAATGATCACAATACAATATAGGTCAAGATCACAACCTAAGGTTAGAGATTGAGGATCATGTTCTTCCATTTAGACCAAACCATCAACAATTACTATAATAAATTTAAAATTCATGTCAATATATTCAATATAAACTAAATAAATCATCAACAACTCAATCCATAACTTTAGTTTCGTAATTGGATGAAACCCATAAGAAACTCAACTTTTGAAATCCATTTTGAAGGAACCCTTTGAGGAAAGAGTCTCAAAGGTTAATTAGATCACATACCTTAACGTTTCATAAAAATTTTACTTTGAATTCTGCCCTTTCTAGCTCCCAAACCCTTCTCCTTGCTAGTCTTCAATGGTGAGTTCAATTAGAGAGAGAAAGAAGAGAGAAGGAAGAGAGTTTATGTTTTAGAGTTCTAATTAGTTTAATTGGGGTTGGGTATTTTATATGGGTGTTAAGTTAGTTCATTAGTATCCCCTTAATCCCTAACTAACCCCTAAACCACCTAATTAATTAAATTAGTTAATATAAAAACGTGCAGAAAACTCACCCCCCTCACAGATGGAACCCCGCCGACGGGCTATCTGTGAGTCTATGGACCTAGCCAGCTCTCTTCGTGTATTCCGTCGATGAGTTCACTGACTGTGCAGGAGAGGGGCTTCCATGAATTGGCTAATTGTGCGTTGAAGGTGACATCGACGCCCCATCGATCACACACACGAACCTTAGCCTGCACTTTCGTTGGTAAGTTCAGAGGCTGTGCGGGTGAAGGGCTTTCACCAAAAATCCTAAGTATGGGAAAATGGTGGTATCGATGCCTCGTTTGTCCACACACTAGTTGTTGACTACCTCTTCGATGCACACTGCTTCAGGCAGTGTTGCCTTAACTTGAAGGGGTCCTCCTCAAGGGCCCTTATGGTGTCCTTGGGGAGTCATAACCGGAAGTTTCGACCTTGGAACAACTTAAATACCTATTAGATACCCTTCCAACAATTTTCATACATTTAGGACTACTAAAAGTTAGTTAAAAAGGCTAAGGCATGCTAACAAACCTTTGAACCAACTTCCCGGATGTTATGGACGTTCTTGGACGTTTTAGTTCTAAAACGTGTTAAATGACCTATATTCAATAAAATGAAACCTGTTTTAGGCTATACGACATGCCTTGGATTTTCAAGGTGTTAAAGTTATAGTTCCATACCTTAGTAATGAAAGTTTATTTTTTTGTTTATAATAGAGATGATGGATTTTCCCAAGTGGTGGAGTATGGTGAATAGTTGGGTTGACGGATCTTGTCTCTTCTATTCTATTCTATTCAAGCTTAAGATTTACAATTTCTTAGTAGCATGAAGGATGTTTTGGGAGTGTCTGACCTTGCATATTTTCATGAGTTTATGTTTATATTGGTAAAATGAGTTTATTGATTTGGTCTCTCATGTTGATGTGAATCTTTAGTAAATTACATAAATATTGCATGAGTAAACATATGAGCATGTTATTTTTCAAATGTTGCACGATTGTGCTTTTATGAGAAATTTGCATAATGTGCTTAAAAATTTTTTGATGACCATGATGATATGTGTAGAAGAGTGTTTCTTCAATGTGTAAAGAGAAATGTGGAGTCTTATTGCATGAAGAGTTGTAGATGTTCTTCATCTTTTCTTGTTGTATTTTTAGTCTCTTGGCTATGGAGCTGATGTTACTCCTAGATATATGTTTTCTTGTATTGTTGTGGAAGGGTTGTGCGCTGCTAGTCTTGAGTCTCCAAACCATTAAAATGTTTAATGTGTTTTCGTGTCATTCGAGGAAGAATATTTTCCTAGTGGGGGAGTATTGAAACACGCTCGAAATGAATTAGGATGAAATAGAGCCTCATATGGGTCTTATGAGTTATTAACTTTTTAAAATAATGAAGAAAAGATTTTGAAGTAAGTTATAAATATTTGTGATGTCAAACGTTAAGGGACGACCAAGGCGTTCAAAAACTAGAATTTTATGTGTTGGTATGTCCTAGTATGTTGTTCATGTTTTTATGGGTTGTTTGGAGTAAAATTTTACTAGAGGTGACCCTAGAATCTTAATACTAGTGCATAGGGTAAAAATGTTTCGGTAAGACTCCTCAAGGACCACCCTAAGGGTCCTTTAGGAGGACCCAAACTCTTGGCCTAGAAGCTGCCATGGGCAGCGCGAGCAGTAGCTCTAGGGAGTGTTTCCGCATCGCCGACTTGCTCCAGCATGAGAAAAATGTGTTTCTGCACCGCGGATACATCGCCGACCCTTCTGTCCCAAAAAATATTAACTAAAACTTGTGGGAAAACCTTCGCATTGCGGACTTATTCCACGACAATAATTCAAAAATAAAAGTCAAGTTTTACTTATTTAAAAAGGTAAAACTAATGTAGGGTGTTTTGGGTATTTTGGGGGTGTATTATATATTGATTTATAGTCATTATTCACCCATTCCCCCAATCAAAAATCCAATATTCAGTTAGAAATTAAAAAAAATAAATCGAAGGTCTCCCCTCTCTCTAAATTCTCTCTACTCAAAAACCTTCATATTCCAAGAAAAAAGATAAATTCTCAAAGTTTTAAACCTATATTTCGTGGATAGGTATTCACTAAGGTATGGTGGTTTCATCCTTTATTCTTCTCTCATTCAAACATCTAATTTCAAAGGACTTTCAAAAGATCTTTGAAACCCTAAAAACCCTATTTCCAATTGAAAGCATGGGTTGTTGCATTAAAAGGTTTAAATTTATTGTTTATGAAGTATTCATTGTTAATTGATTTTATATGATCAAAAACTCCATGAACCCATGTGTTTGTATTTCGGCTATAAAGTGGGTATGTTTATTTATACCTAATTATGTTAGGTTCATTTAGATTGTTATGGGCTATTAAATTATTTATTGCCTATTAATGGAATTGTTAATAGTTTTCTTTGTATTATTGATATCTATCTTGGGATTTGTTAAATAATTAATATGGTTTAGTTAGTGGTCTTAGCCTTATGAGAATTGTAATGGGTAAATTCTATTGATACGTGGAATTGTTGGAGATTTTAAGGAATGGTTATTGTGGCTATTGGAAAGGGGTAACTTGAACTAATTACCTTATTTAATGTAGAATTGATGTCATATTGCTATTGATTAGTATGATACACTTATGGTGGCGGTGCTTAATTATTATAAATGTTATGGCATGGCCTTGTCAACATTATTATGTGAATTGCAGTATTATAATGTTATGACTTATATGGGTGTACAAAGTGAAGGATGATATTGTGATATTCCAGAGAATTTTATATCTAGTGAAGATCCCAATAGGTCTTTAAGAGTGCGTATTGGGGATACATAGACATTCCAATGCCCAATATTGAGAAATATTGGGCATAGTATAGAAATTTGGCTAAGGGGTAATAGCCAATTTCTATATAATACCCAATAAGCAAAATATTGGGTATATTAGAAAATATTGTCTTAAAGAGTGTTAGCCATATATCTATGTATTAATGAGCTTGTTTAGGAAATGTACCTGCAATGAAGACCCTAAGCTAAAATTCAGAAATTCATCAGTTGCAAATACATTAGCTACTAGGCATCCAAGTGTCAAGCCTAGTACACTAAGTACATAACCATTTAAATGATCATGTAGAGTAACTAGTGCCCAAGAACATAGTGAGGGTCCTTGGGACAATAAGTAAACATTTCCAAAGGAACCGTAAATAATAGTTAGGTAGGAAAGTACAACCAACACATGTGCAAGCACATGTGCAAGACATGTGAAGACGCGACCAAAGGAGGGGACCACCCTAACCGAATTTGGTTAGGGTAGTTAGGGGGGAAAACATGCACAAATGACCAATCCATGTGGGGCCTAACTTCCTAACCAACTCTATGTCCTAACTAGATAATTAACCTAGGACTAACCTAAATTGACCCATTAGTGCACCCGACAACCTAGGACCAAAATCGGGTTGACACTAACCAAGTACTAGTTAAAGAGACAACCTAGTACCTAACCTAGGATGGTCCAAAAGGTTAGTTATGGTACTAACAACTTAGAAGTACTTTAGTAATTTCCCTAGGTTACCTAATTAATTAATTATCAAATTAGTTAATTATTTAAAAGGTCTAAAACTGAAAATTAAAAGGAAATTTTCATATTTTGGTGAAGACCAAAAAAGGGACAACTTAGTACCTAACCTAGGATGGTCCAGAGAGTTAGTTAAGATACTAACGACTTAAGGGTACTTTAGTAATTACCATAGGCTACTTAATTATTTAATTTAGAAACTTATATAATTAATTTAAAGGGGTAAAACTGAAATTACAAAACAATTTACAGATTTCGGTTAAGACATGAAAGAGACAACCTAGTACCTAACCTAGGATGGTCCAAAGGATTATTTATGGTTATAACGACTTAAGGGTTCCTTATTAATTACCCTAATTAAATTAGACAATTAATTAATTAATTTAAATGGTTCAAACCGAAATTCTTATGCTAACATACTACAATTCAAGAAACATTGTAGTACTTAACCTAGGATGAACCTAAAGGGTTGATTATGATTCCAATGACTTAGTGGTACTTTATTACTTACCCTAGGTACCTAAATTAATTAAATTAAGGACTTAATTAATAAAAATAAATTTAAAATGTTGACCAAAACCATAGTCAACACCAATATTCCAGATTTTGGGTCAAGTCAACATTCTCCAATGTTTGGTCAACTTAGGAGGGGCTTTTTAGTAATTAATTAATTAAATATTTAATAAAATTATTAAAATATAGGTTGAATGAGTCAAGATAAGTTTATAATTCTTATAATCACGTTCAAACTCATAGTAAAGGTGACGCAAAAACAGTAAGCAACGAACGAAAGAAAAAGGCAGAAAATTTATCGATTTCTCTAGGGCGATTACAGGGTTTCGTTCAAGGTGGTCTTCGTAGATTAAGTTCTACTTGAGGTATATGTTTCTCTCCTGTACTTATTTTTCCAATAGATCATTCTTTTCGAATGATTCAAAGATCTTCAAAACTAGGGTTGTTTGGTGTCGTTCTTGTCGAACTCCTTTCCCTAGTATCCTTTTACGATTTCAATGTTGAATAGGTTAGAAACATATCGTTGGTATATGGTGATGGCTTATACTAATGTGTTTAGTTTCTTATTAAATAATTATTGAATGAACCTATTAATTAGACTTGTTTGATGCTAAGTGTTATTATGTAAATTAAGAGACTGATACTATGTTAAAGATATGTCCGAAAATGTTATGTATGAAGATGTTATGGTCTGTTGTGCATACTTGCTGTTAATATGAAGTTATAAAGATGATATATTCATCAAAATGCTAATATTATGTTGTCCAATAAGTTTAAAAAAAAACTTTATGCCTAAAGTTATGTTATAAGGTAAGCTAAAATAATCTCCGTGAAATCATAATTTGAGTGAATGTTTGGCTTATGTCAATAAAATGGCTAACAAAAACATTGTTAAAAATTTAAATGGGAAATGGCTATAATTTTATCTCCAAATAAGTAAAAGATTGGCAAATGAATAATTTATCCCAAATGGAGCATGATTGAATGAAACTTTTGCTTATGCCAACAAAACAGTTATGAAATCTATAGTTAATTGCTTATGCCAATACTAATCTTATGCCAATAAATTGGCTAACAGTACATTGCCAAACAAGTTGTAGGGAATTGGGTATAATATTATCTTAAATAAGTAAAAGTTTGGCTGATGTATAATGTATAAAAACTTAAGCATGTTGAACATGAAAATTGGCTTATGCCAACAAATATGGTTATGAAATCTATGCCCAATTGGTTGTGCCAATACTAATCGTATGCCAATAAAATGGCTAACGATACATTGTCTAAAAGTGGTGCATGTAAATGCTATAATATTATGTTAAATAATTAAAAGATTGGCTAATGATTCATATATATTTAATATAACTATGAACATAGGTAAAATTTGCACATGCCAACAAAAATGGTTATGTAGTTTAATATTGAAAGGTTGAGGCCTATACTAATCATATGTTAATCTTGTGTACTTAGAGTATCAAATGATAATATAAGAACTTCTAAACTAATTCAATGAACCCATAATCAAGGTCATGCAACTCATTGCGACAACACTTAACATGCTCTAAGAGAATGACATATGAACTCATGAAACTCATTGAATGAAGTGCTCATCGTCCATAAACGATGATAGAAATCTACTAGACTAAAATAAGTAAGTAACATGAGTTATAACATAATTAAAGGGGTCTAAAGTAAGTAAGTTACCAAAATGGGGTGTTGAAGGAATTGAGACAAGTCTCACTTACACCTAAGCTACAATGTTAGAAGAATACTCACGTATGAATGTGTTAGAATGTGTGAGACCATCTCATTAATACCAAAGGATGATATGTAAGGAAAATTTACATTTAATCAATGTAAAGTAAGGATGACTAGTCATCAATAGAGTAAGTAAATCTCAATCTAGAAGAAATCCTCCAAAATGCTTGAGTCAAAACTAAAAGATAGATAAGAAATGAACATTCACGTAATGAGGTGAGTAATTATGTTAATCTATGATGCTAATGAAAATGGTGACAACATGATAAGAGGAAAATATGAATGGTGAGAGAAGTCTCAACCAAGACTAAGTAAAGGTCACTAAAAGTACTCACCTAAGAGAGTGTTGAATGTTAAGAGACAAGTCTCAAACATACTCTATGTGTAAGTGTAAGGACAATTCACACTTAATACTAATGATGAGATGTGAAATCATCTAATGAGCAATGATGCCCTCATGCTAGAAGCCAGCTTGTATAATGTGTTATGAATGTAATAGAACTTTATACTGAGCACCGATAGGAAAGATATGAGTCTCGATTCCTTCTTTTCGAAAGGCAGAGTTTCGTGTAAATCTCATAAGATGAGACTGTCCATTTAGAAGGGTGTGGGTATCCCTATATCTCCTAGTCTATCAACCTATGCAGCCAACCTAGGGTTCTAGCAGGGTTCAATTCGCTATATGCACTAGCATATTTTGGTTTCACCTTGGCTAGTGACTTCACCTCTTTTCGATGTGGGGAAGACATCAGATTTAATTATGCTTATTTTATCTATGTCAGTTAAGGTTAGAGCTCCTCAAAGTATGAAATATAATGAAATGAATGACACAGAATGTGTTTGTGCAAGACAAGAAGGAGGTGAAATCAAATTCAAGTAATGACATTAGGTTATTCTTGGTCATTGCACTTCATGATCCTGATGAGAGTCTTAAACTTCATCCAAGGTATAGCTAGTGTTTATATCAGCCTACGAATGAATTAAATGAATAATGTGAAGTACAAATGAACGAATGAAGAAGGCTCTCGGATTGAGATCCCATATGTTGGGTGATGTACCGTGGTTTCACGGCACTTTCAATGATTTTTCCTTAACTTTAGTGTTTGTCTAAGGCCTTTTTGTATTGGTTTTAATGTTGTTTTCTCTTTGTTTACAGGAAATATATCTTGAAGGAGAACGTGTGAGAATATTGCTGAAAAATGCAGAAGTGACGACCAATGGAGCCATCGACGGTCTGTCATGAACTCGACGTTGCGTAGGTGGCAACCGTCGTTCGAAGAAGAAGGCTGCTAAAGGAAGTTGGGGAATTCTTAATAAGTGTGGGGCTACGGAGGCTCTTTACGAAACGCTATAGCCACGACGGACCATCCTTCACATCCATCAATATTCATAGAAAGTACCTTAGTACCCATCTCCCAAAAATTCTAAGTATGGAAAAACAAAAGACATGGACGGACCGTCGTGCACACAACGGATCGTCATCCATGTCCGTCGATGGTAACCGAAAGTTGGTGAAGAAGAAGAAGAAAAAGAAATAAAGTATGGAACGAAGGAGGTACCCGATGGTCCATCGTGACCTCGACGGTCCGTCGCTCCAATCGTCGACTCAGATGTATTTTTGGGAAGATTTTCCTTAAATAGATTTCCCTCTTTCGTTTGGACTCTATTATTATAAATACTTGTAAAAACCTCATTTTTTGGGTTAGACTCTTGGATATTTTCTAGTTTTATTATTCTAAGTGTTGAATTTTGGGATTTTGAGAAAATTACTTTATTTTTCCAGATCGTTTGATGCAAGTTTTTGATTAATTCAAGTAATCTTATAGATTTTCTTCATTCTCATCAATGTAAGTCCATAAATTTTTATCTAATTAATATGAATTGTGTGATTATTAACTTGGGTAACTAAACTCCATAACTAGGGTTGTGGGAACCATAGGTAAATAATAAGGTAAAACCTAGCTAAAATAGCAATTCTCGAACAGTGTCTTGCATGTATTGATAATTCTTTCATTTAGAAGTCTTTTTAATAAGTGCATGCACAAGAACTCGCCTTGTTTCTACTTGCCGGACCAAGGATGTAGGTAATAAGAAAAGAATTATCAACGTACATTTATTATATTCTATCTAATAGGCTAGTGTCGGTTGGTCTGAAGTAACAACTAAGCCAAACATCGATTATGAAGCGTAATATGGGGTAACAATATGATTTAGTAAAGCATACTCACGTAGCCGGACCAAGGTGTGGAGTGAGATTTCCTAGTTGCCGGACATAGGAATTAGGAATACATAACTTACCACTTTGCATAAAAGATACAAGGAGAGGATTGTTATAGCTAGAATTACCTTGTTATGAACCTGTGGGGAACACTTAAGCCCTAGTTACTCTCATTACTTGATAAAAATTAAATCTTTGAACTTATTAATTATTTACTTAGAAATAGCTAGTTACAGTTATTGTTTAAAACCCCTTTTTGGTTACTTGTTTATTGGAAAAGACTTGACTAAATAGAAGTAATAATCGGTTAAAGTTAAGTCTAAATCATTTTACTCTTGGGATCGACCCCAACCTCATAGTTGGGTTCTTTACTTGGTACGACCGCTTATACTTTTTTTCGAGAAGTAAATTTAAAGGTATCAAATTTTGGCGCTGCTGCCAGGGATCGAACCTTGGTCACCCGCATGACAGGCGGGAATACTTACCACTATGAGGTTGGGGTCGGAAGAAGGAGTGCCATGAGTTAGAATCTACGAGGAGAGCCTTGCTTATTGATGAGGAGGCCCACTAGTTGACGGCTATAAAGTTGGATGCTGGGGCGTCTAGCTCCAGAGTTGATGACGCTGAGAGGAGCACTACTGACGGTGCTATTGTTGCTGAGGACACTACTGAGGGTGTCCCGACTACAGAGGGAGCCAGTTTCGGTCAACCGATCCGGCTAACTTGTTGATCGCCGGTGCTTTTTGCCTCAGATTTGCTTCACCTACCACCTTATTTTATATACTTTTATGCATTGGGACAATTGCATGTCTTTTTTTTGGGGGTGGGTTAAATTGAAAGTGAGTGCTAGGGGAAGTCTGAGTAGCCCAACTCACGATCCTCTCGGGGTTTTCTTGCCTGTGATCTTTTTCCCCAAGAGACTGGTTATTTTTATTGTTGAACAGGCATGTTTGTATATTTTGTACACAATATAGAAATGGAATCTGAAGCATGATGGCTAAAAAATGCTATCATGATTTAAAGAAAATTCTGCATGACAAGGCACAGTAATTGATAAATGTGTGGATCTAAGCATGACATACAGATACACCACTGCATGACCCTAAATCTAAGACTCGAACTAGGTTTCTGATATTCTGGTAGAGTAATGAGATGTCAAGTGAGTGTGAGGAAAATTTTAATAGTCCACTATTTGTACTGAGCAAGAACTTGCCTGGTTAGTCCTGCTAAAAAGTATGTCGTAATAGACAATTAGGAAAAGATCATAGACCCTTGTTCAATCCTAAATAACTAAAAACCAAATGCAATTTATCCCTTCTTTATCCAAATGATTTGAGCTTAAAATAGACCTTTCTTTTTCACCCCACCTGATCTTTTCTAGGAAAAATGTGTTGGCCCTGGTACCTCCTTGGACATGTGCACCTTAGCTTATGCCAAAAGCATAAGTTGAGGGAGACTAATGTAGAAAAAAACCTTGTCGTGGCCCTGACCCAACATTGGGTATTGTGTACCTTGACTCATGGCAATGCAATGAGTTGAGGGTGGCTATTATGTGGAATACTCTGGAAAGTTGGGTGAAAGAATAAATAGAGAGAAAGAACAAAAGAAAAGTGACTCAAGAAAAGTTGAAAGCAAAGTGAAAAAGAATTTGAAAATTTTATAAAAAAAAACAAGAAAAGAGAAGAGTCACTTATACAAAAGGAAAAAGAAGAGAGAATAGAAATGTTAAAGAAAATTAAGAAAAAGGGCGGAATAAAACGATAAAATATAGGACGCTTAGAAGTTATATCAAGGAGGGCAACAAGTCACTAAAACATAGCCAAATTTACCCTACCTGACCCTGATCCTAAGTTAAAAGCTAAGAAAGTCCTATCGTGATCCTAAGAGTGCTTTATGGTAAACGTGAAGCAGTGAAAATAAGGGCAAGTCTATTGCAACAAGTATAAATGAGTTGAGAAGTTTTACTCAGAGTGAGTGTTGAAAAATAATCCTTATACTAAAACTAAAATCATTGTGTTAAAAATGAGGATGTTGGTTTGAAGTGAGGACACCAGTTGCAATACCATAAAATTGGTATCTTAGTGAGAGATCAAAGAGGATAGGTGTCGGTGTGTGGTGAGTCTGTGTCATGGTCTGATCCACATGATCAATACCAATAGTGATAGCCTGCATAAATCAATTTTAAAGAAATCAGGATTGATAGCAGATGATTTCAAAAAGCTAAAATAAGGATACTTTTGTACAAAGATTTTGTGGTGAGTCATAGTGAGTGCTTGACGACAAACAATGAATTTAAGTTGATGGTGTTGATATACCGTGGTTTCATGGTACTTTTAATGCTTTTTCCTTAAGTTTAGTGTATGTCTAAGGCATTTTTTTTTGGTTTTATGTAGTTTTATCTTTGTTTGCAGGAAATCTGTCCAGAATAAGAACGTGGGAGAATTTGTGCTGAAAATTGCAGAAGGGACGACCTACGGAGCCATCGACGGTCTGACGTGACCTCGACGGTCTGTAGGTGGCCACCGTCATACGAAGAAAAAGGCTGCTAAAGGAAGTTGGGAATTTTGACTAAGTGTGGGGCTAGGGAGGCTCTCGACGGTTTGTCATAGCCACGACGGACCGTCCTGCTGATCCGTCAATGTTAATAGAAAGTAGCCCCAGTACCATCTCCAAATGATTCCAAGTATGGAAGAACGGAAGACATCAACGGACCGTTGTGCACACAACGGATCATCATCCATGTCCGGCGATGGTAGGAGAAATTTTTTGGAGAAAGAAGCAGAAAAAGAAGTTAAGTATGGAACGACGGAGGGCCCGACGGTCCGTTGCTCCAGTCGTCGACTCAGACGCATTTTTGGGGAGATTTTCCTTAAATAGATTTCCCTTTTTTGTTAGGACTGTATTATAATAAAAACGTGTAAAAACCTCGTTTTTGGGGTTAGACTCTTAGATATTTTTTAGTTTTATTGTTCTAAGTGTTGAATTTTGGGATTTTTTGAATATTACTTTATTTTCCGGTATAGTTTGTTGAAAATTTTTATTAATTCAAGTGATCTTCTGAATTTTCTTCAATCTCAAAGTAAGTGCATAGTTCTTATCTAATTAATATGAAATGTGTGATTATTAACATGGGTAACTAAACTCCATAACTAGTGTTGTGGGAACCATGGGTAAGTAACAACGTAAAACCTAGCTAAAATAGCAATTCTCGAATAGTGTCTTGCATGTATTGATAATTCTTTTATTTAGAAGTCTTTTTAACTAGTGCACGTGTTACAACTCTCCTTGTTGCTACTTGCCGGACCATGGAGGTAGATAAAAAGAAAAGAATTATCAACATAGATTTAGTATACACTATTTAATAGGCTAGTGTCAGTTGATGCGAAATAAAAACTAAGCCAAACATCAACTATGATGCTTAATATGAGGTAAATGTAAGGTTTAGTAAAGCATACACACGTAGACGTACCAAGGTGCGGAGTGAAATTTCTTTGTTGCCGGACCAAGGATGATACATAATTTACCAATTTGCATGCAAGATACTAGGAAAGGATTGTTATAGTTAGAATTACCGCGTTATGAACCTGTGGTGAACACTTAAGCCCTAGTTACTCTCATTACTTGATAAAAATCAAATATTTGAACCTGTTACTTATTTACTTAGAAATAGATAATTATAGTTATTGTTTAAAACCCCCTTTTTTTTACTTGTTTCTTGGAAAGGATTTGACTAAATAGAAGTAATAATAGGTTAAAGTTAAGTCTAAATCATTTTCCTCATGGATTGACCCCAACCACATAGTTGGGTTCTTTACTTGATACGACCGCTTATACGTCTTTTCGATACGTAAATTTGAGCATGCCCTCACTTGAGATGTATTAATGCTACATCTATCATTCCAAAGTCTTGTGTATATGAAATGTATAATATATAAAACATTAAGGTAATGAAATCAATGGCATGTTAATAGGGAAATGCTTATGAAAGGTAATTAATATATAGTGTAAAGAATGACTCACTATAAGGTAGGGAATTCAGTGCTAAGTCCTTGGATTACTTACATCGATTCACTGTGGATATGGGACTAGAATGAATCATTGCATTTGTAAGTAAAACATAGGATCAAAAGAATTATTGAACTACACATCAAGAAGAAGAAAAAGACTGAAAAATAATCTAAGTGTACAAAGAGGACCTCTTAGACTAAAAGGATCAAACATCTCAAATCTTCGCCCTAGTTGTTCAAAAATTATTTGGATGATTCTAATGTCTTGTAATCATATAGAAAATGTGTTGTGTGCTTTGAATGCATTAACATACATCATAATCATACCACAATTCACGACTAACGATTTAGGAAAGTCTAGTGACTAGGCTTTCCAGAAATAGCATATTGTTTAGGAAGATCTTTGTCTGATCATGCATAGCCTTATGCGTATGTGTGCATACACCCATACGTAGTACAAGTGGTGTACTAAAACCTACTATTTACTATTTTATAGATCTCTCTTAAGGCACCGATTGACGACTCTTGCAACGGTTTGGACATCAACATTTCTCCAGACAATATGGTAGGTCCTCTTGATTTCGAGGATGCTACAGTTTTGGTCTAGCCTTAGTTTTAGACAAAGTTAGTGGATGTTTTTCTTAGAGTTTATTTCGTAATTTCATTTTGAAACTTTTGTAATAAGGCCGTGTTTGGCAAATGTATTTATGATATATTATTATTCTGTTTTGTATAGATTCTTATGATAGATGGTTGTTACATTTATGTTGAACTTAGTGTATAATGAATTCATGAAATAACTATATGAAGTCTATGTATACTTCATACGTTTAAAAGTTTTAAACTTTCCGCTAAAATTAACCATATGAATGTGATGAATGCAAGATGAGGCTTGTCTGCGACCTTTGAGAGGTCGATGATGCCGGTTGCGATTCGGAGACCAAAATCCGGGTCATGATAGATATGGTATATGTGAATGTATAAGGCTAAATTACTCATATGATATTTATATGATGTTGTATGGGTACTATAATGGTGTGATTTAAAGTATTTCTTCTCTAAATGTTTATATATGATGATAAAGGATTAAAAAGCCTTTTTAGAATGATGTTGTATATGATGTTGGTAGACTTTGTTGTCGTTACTTGGTACTTGAAATATATCAAATGAATGAATGAATGAAAGTCTAGGGTCGGTATACCTAAAGTAGGTACCCTTCAATGAAATAATAATGTGGAAACTTGAATAAGAAAAGAAGGTTAATAATGAAACATTGAAGTGGTAGACTTTAATGGTGCCTTTCTCTTGAGTGGAATGATGGACTTAGAGGTAGGTTGGATGGAATGACATGAAACCATCTCTTCAAAAGTCATAAGAGCTATCCTTGGTAATGGTATTATGAGTTTGTCGGGCTTAGTGATGGTACCTTCTCGGATACACTTATATGAATTAACTTAATCTATAAGAAATAAGGCAAGGCACTGAGTAGATATGCTTGTGGTAGTATCTCTACTTGAGAATGAGACTAGAGTACGAAGAAGCCCTTGATATCCCCTAAACCATGTGCCTACATGGGATGTGTCCTTAGTTTTACCTTTGGCAAGTAGATCAACTTCCATAGTGTGGGGTTTTATGACACCGAATTTCATAACTAGGTAGTGTGGTGTATACGGTTACTTCCTGTTCTCATTATGTGGGATATATACTTTAGTTGGTCGAGATATTCTACACGTGTAGGTAATATAACGGGATGCTATTTATACATGGCACGAGTAGGGTGTGAAGTTACTAGAGTGTGTTCCCTAGGTCTTCCAAGACTATTGTGTGAAGTCCCTTAAATGTATGACATTATGATCTTTAGTAATGATTGTTGACTTGTTTGATTGTGTTGGAAAGGAAATATCCTTATCTTTGGTAGTCTTAAGGAACACTTAGGTGTGAATTGAAGAGGTTGTATGGCCTGTCCCTTCATGTCTTACTTAAGTTGGTTTTAGGATAACCTTAGATAGAGGGTCTTAATTGCCAAATAGTGTACTCAATGAAAATGGTCATATCTTGTGAATTATGGGAGTATTAGCTTGTATATGTATGTTTGAATTGTATGATGTCTTTTATACTTGTATTATGAAGGTTTATCAAAATAGTATCAAAAGTATATCTCTAAGTAAATGTCCTTTTTCGCATGATTTTCTTGCATGTTCACCGTACTTAGTGTTTAATTCTACTAACTCAATATTTTTTACTATGTCTGCAAGTGTCAGTGGTGGCAAGCAAGGATTCCTAGACTCGAAGCTTGGGAAGTACAATTCTCTAAAGATTTGATATGTCCACATATGTTCGAGGACATCAATGTTCTTTCTAGTTTCATTTCATTGAATACTTTGTATTAGACATAATTTTCATTTCAATGTAAGGGTCGTGTCCCAAACATGATATTATTAATGTTTGAGTCTATGTTGGCTTATGCGAGACTAGATTCCTACTTGCTTTTAAATACTTCTTTTTAAAAGCGTTGGCTCTTAAACCCTATGTTTTACTTAGAAAGCTTCTAAATTTCCATTTTATATTATGAGAATGGGTTGAATGAATGGTAAGGGGTTATCAGGTCGAGTACGCCGTGTGGCGACTTGGTGGTGCTCCCGGGTCGTGACACACTATTTCCTTTTATTTAACAGGATTTCGTACATGGGTTGAAGACATGGAGAATCCGCCATGGGAGGGGTTATAATATTGATCCTAGCCATATTTAGTCTTGTATTTTCTTATCTCTTTTCGCATTATTTTAATTTTGTAAGAATTTGTAAGCTCTATTTTCCTTTATATTTATTAAAATAATTTGGGGATTTTCAATGGGGAGGGAACTAATATTTAACTACTTTATTTATGTGGAGCCTACTTGTCTTGTGAGAATAATTAGTCCTTATTATGATGTTATCATGCCAGATTAAATCATATATTTTTATCATGTGGTGGAAGTTATCAATAGGATTGATATATGCTACTCGCGTTGTTAATGTCATAAGTTAATATCAGTATTATTAAAACATATTAAAGTAATATAAGCATGTGTAAAAAACTGATATATCTTAGAAATATTGAATTTGATCTATGTTATTATGTTTTACAAAATTCAAAAACCTCTATTTTCAAACCAATTGCTAATATTCATACAATTTAAATTAAATATACTGTCAAGACCCCAAATACACCCTAGATATGGAATATAAGATCCTAAGAGGCCCTACACAAGCCACTTAACAGACATCATTAAATATAATAGAAAACCAAAAGAGTTTAAGGGTGTGTTTCGAATGAAGGAAAATGTTTTACACAGAAAATGTTTCATGGAAAATAGGTAGATTTTGAACTTATTTTCTCATGTTTGGTTGGTAAGTAGAAAATATTTCATCGAAAAGATTTTTATTGTTTGATTTATGAATGAAAAATATTTTATGTATTATGATGATCATGGCCATGTCGGCAAATTACTTTGTATATTATGATGATTTGTGTAGTTGATTATGTAAAGTATGATCATATCTGTCTACTTGTGATTAAGTGAAAGTATGTGTTCTTCTATTGAAATTGTTAGGTGATCATGTTAGACTATGACTATGTCTTTATTAGTGTAGTCTTAGAGTTCATGAATGATTCTTCCTAATTGGCTACGTGAATTTTATGATGGTTATATAGATAATGTTATAGTAGTGGATAGGGTGCTCTAAAGATGATGTTGGTTATGCCTATGTCCTTCTAGAATGATATGTTATATGTGATGTATGTTGTGTCTTGTTTTGGTAGACTTGTGTTCCTTACTTGATACATGTATAGTGAGAAGGTGACTTCTTTACTTAGAATTTTAGAGCTTCATTGTATTTTATGAATGAATGACATGTGACCTTGAGTGATGCTAATAGGGTCTTTTATGTGGATCCTTCAACCTAGTTTTAAGGCTATGATACCCTTAGAGTCTAAAGCTATAATGATATCCTTCTTGTGTTAATTGTTGACTTAGGCATTGATTGGCTGGAACGACATGAAATCATCCGTAGGATAATCCTTCAACTATCATATTGACCATTGTAAGGCAACAACCGGGGACCACTTTTTAAGGTGAATATGATTAGATTATGAACTAGATATGGAACCTCTTCATGTACTCCTTTATTGAATTACTCTATTAGAACAAAGGATAGCACCTAGTAAGTAAGGTAAAGGGAGTATCTCTAGTTAGGAATGAGGCTAGAGTATAAAGAAACCTTTTATATTCCTTAACCATGTGTATACATGGGATGTGTCCAAGTTCTACAATTGGCAAAGTAGAACACCCCCTAACGGAGTAGGTTCATGACTTCGAATTCCATGCCTTGCTAGTATGGTCTATGTCGGTTATTAACTATTCTCATCATATGGCATACTATCTAGTATTGGAGAAGTTCTATAAAGTTTAGGTGGTGGTATGAGACGGTATCTAGACATTGCATGATTAGGCTTTGAAGATGTTAGTAAGTGAGTCCCTAGGTCTTATCCAAGACCATTACTTGAATGTACTTATATGTGATTAATATCTCTTAAATGAATTAAAGAATGTAATGGCTTAATTTTGGAAGAATGTTGAATGAATAAGTACTTATCTCGAGTAGTTAAGGGTTGTCTAATTATGGTGTAAAGGGGGAATAGGAAAGGTCACTTCATATCTTACCTAGATAAGTCTTAAGAATGACTCTAGTTAGAAAAGTTTGTTGAATAAGTAGAAATGATCCAAACCTAGGTAGTCTTAAGGATTATTTAGGTAATCATGAAGAGGTGAAGTATGGACATTCTCTTCTTGATTTACTTAAGTAAGTCTTTTAATAATCTTTGGAAGGTGAATGTAATATTATTGTATAAGGTGAGAATGATCTTATCCTAGGTAATCAAAAGGATATCTTAAGTGTGTATGAAGGGATTGTATGGCCGATTGCTTAAAAACTCACTCAAGTGAACCTTAGAATCACCTTTGGTAGGAGGATCTCATGTTCATGTGTTTGGTGTATTATCAGTGTGTATGTCACGATTGGGGTATAGATCCTACCCGAAATCGGCATTGTTGACCTCTCGGGAAATCACAAACAAGCCTGCATACGTCATTACATCGTATAGGTTTTAGCGGAAAATTTAAAACTTTTGTTTGCTTTATGTATACATAGACTTGCATTATATCACATCAATTCACAACCACCATCTAATAATAAGATATTCAAATGAAGGAAATAGTTCATAACTATATTAATATAAGTTTCCAATATGGCACCAATACGACGTCTGAAAATAAGTAAGAAAGAAACGCTAGTGGAACATCCTCCACTAGCTCATGCCTACGTCTAAGCTAGAATATAAGATATAAGCATCCTCGAAAGCATGAGGGACTACAAAGTCCGGATGAATACTCCATGTCCTAATAGCTTCAACGTAGTCTCGTAAGCTCTAGCTTCCACCTGCATCTGCACCTAAAAGTAAAGTGTTGTATGTGATTAGTACACACTTTTACTAAGTATGGGTTTATGCTAGTACACACCAAGGACATGCATGATTAAAAAGATCATGTGAGATTCATTAAATCCAGTGTCTATCCCACACCGAAAAGAGGTGGAATCACCGACCAAAGTGAAACCAAAACATGCTAGCGTATATAGGGAAATGAACCATTCTAGAACCCTATGTTGGCATCATTGGTTCAAAGACTAGGAGATATAAGGAGACCTTTACCCGCCTAAACGAAAAATCTCATCTTATGAGATTTTCACAAACCTCTGTCTTCCCGAAAGAAGATATCCCGAGTCATAGCAAGCCTATCGGTGCTCCGTATAAAGTTCTATAACATTTATGTCACACATCATAGAAGCTGGCTTCTAGCATGAGGGCATCATTTCTCATTATATGATTTCTCATATCATTATTAGTATTAAGTGTGCAATAATCTCGATACTTTAATAAAAGTGTTTCTTAGAGACTGGTCTCTTTATTAGTTTTACACTCTCATAGGTGAGTACATTTTTTGGTAACATTTATTAGGCTCATTTGAAATTGATCTCATATTTCATATTATCTTCTTATCATGTTGTCACCACATTCATTAAATTTAGCATGTCAGCTCTTCACAATGACTCACCCCATTAGGAGAATGTTCATTTTGTCATATGCCAATTGCACTTGGCCTTTTAGTCTGTTTCACACTCTTACTTAACCCTCCTAGGGTCACATCATTTCATCACATATATCTTAGGTTCACTTATTTTAAAACGTATGCAGGACTTATGAACCTATACGTACAAGCCATGAGGCTTCGTTTATATTTCTTCTAAGTGACTTATACTTACTCAAGATTACGTGATACAAGACTTATGCATCATATAAGTATGCCAAGGTCTCGTGTTCGATTCCTATAGGTGGCATTCATTAATTATTTATTCACGTAATACTTATGTATCAATATGAGATTGGGCAAGCGAACCTCACGTAATATTAAGTTTTGATTAAAAATTTCTGCTTGGGGACCCGAGGTCGAGCCCCAACGCCTACACTTCTTTTTTTCTTTATTTTGTTTCCTTCTTTTTTTTGTTTGAGGCCGATTGGGTGTGGGATTGATCCCCAACAACCTCCATTTTACTTTTCTTTAATTATTCTCCTAATTTCCTCACCAATTCGAGAGGTTGTGGGTTCGATCCCCACACACCTTATTTTATTTATTTTTCCCTCTTTCATTTCTTCACTTGAGCCTTACCTCATTTTGAATCCCCCTTACCTCATTTTTATAATTGAATTTCTAGAAGCTTACACGTAGTGAGGTCTATAGTTCAATCCCTGATGAACTCACACACTTTAATTTTTTTTGAAAGCCAAATCATCAATGCTGCCTATACAGAGACCAAATTTACAGATTTCTGGAAATTTAGTCACGTTTTCGCTCCACCTTTTCTCAACATTTATACGTTAGATTCTTAGGAAATACGCTGGATATTTCATAAATTATTATATGCATTTTTTTTGGTTACATTTGGCCAAGAGTTTTGACTCAATTCATCAACATCACACCTCCCATGAACATCACGATTTCCACAAATAATTGCATACAAAAACTCAAGGATTGAACATGCCATTTTCACATAGTTTCGGAAAAAACATACTTAACAATCACATAAATCTGAGCATACATACATGAACATAATCATTACGAAAACACGTTACATCCAAAAATTCTACCAGCAAACATACCCAACCTACAACAATTGATAGTCGCTAGTGACAGGTACATACAAATGGGAAACATTCCTAGTTTTCATATTAGAATACGACTGAATCCTAGGGGTCTCTTGGGAAAGGGACCAAGAGGAAGAAACACATACTTTTTTCATCGTTCCACACCGTTCCAAACCTGATTCAATGCGCTTCCAACTCCCACGAAAACAATGCTTCACCACCGAAACCTCACACGCAACCCGTTGAGAAAAATGTTTTGCTCTTCATTTTAAGTTTAGTTTTTTTTTTATTTTTAGTTTTTGCGCACAATTACTTCATGATTGATGAAATTTTTATTTTGTTCTTTTACTGATGATGAAGCGTGAGAATGAGAGTGGAGATACGTGAGAATGAGAGTGGAGAGATGTTAGAGTAAGTTTAGGTGTAGGATCTTTAGGTAAAGACTTAGTCAAACTAGGACTCTTTGTTATTTAAATAGAAAATCTGATTTTCTAAGGCTTAAGTGAAATGACTAACATGCCCTTACTTAAGTCATATACTGAATACCAATTAATTCAAATTAATATTGCTTCCACCAAGGATCGAACCCGAGTAAAACCTAACTCGCGAAACAGGGTCAATGCAGGTCGACCCGACCCAAACCATCCCCTAATTACATTAATTAATTTGTTAATTAAATACATAGGGTAATTACAATACTACCCTTAGCCTATAAAAAGACCATTTTAACCCCAGACCCTCCAATCCTAAGATTACCCCTTTCAAGTCCGGTTAAGACTCATCCGGGTGAATCTTAATATTCGAGTGCCCTACATGGCTGGACCCAACCTTGCCTAGCTCAGCTAACTCACCAGTTGGTTGTCTTGGATGTCGCGTAAGTTCTCAGGTATGGTTGTACCCGCATGAATCCGTGTGAACCCGGTTCAATCTAGGCGTTCTAGGTACATTTTTGCATTACTTCGCATAGTCATTTTTGGGTTGTTACATTATCCCCCCTTAGGAACATTTGTCCCCGAATGACACTTCTAATTATAAAGCACAGTGCCTGTCATATCATAGCATAAGTACTATACAGAGTCAAGCAATAGCAACAAAAAATAGAGGAGATAAGGAAACTTAGACGTAAGAGTAGGAAGTCTAACCTCAAGAGCTGATAAGATGAGGATAGCCGGATCTCACATCAGCCTCAGCCTCCTATGTAGCACCCTCAACAAGATGGTTTCTACACTATACCTTCACTGTGGCAACCTCCTTGTTTCTTAGCCGCTTCACTTGCCGGTCTAAACGCTCAACAGGAACCTCATCATAGGACAAATCTTCATCAAACCCCAAAGCTTCACCAGACAGAATCGGTGCTGAATCACCAAGGAACTTCTTTAACATAGAGACATGAAAGACTGGATCAGTAGAATCTAGCTCCGCAGGCAACGCCAACCGTAGGCCACCTCACCCACATGATATAAAATCTCGTATGGCCCTACGTACCTCGGACTCAACTTCCCCTTCTTGCCAAACATCATCACCCAATTCATGGGTAATATTTTTTAGTAGACCTGGTCACCAATATCAAACTCTAAGGGCCACTTCCTGTTATCTGCATAAAACATCTGCCGACTGTAAGTAGTATCCAAACTGTCCCTAATCACCTTTACTTTCTCTAAGGCCTCATGAATGATATCTGGACCCAAAATGGATGACTATCCAACCTCGAACCACCTAATTGGAGACCTACACCTCTTACCATACAATGCCTCAAACGGTGCCATGCCAATGTTTTAGTGATAGTTGTTATTATACGAGAACTCCATCAATGGAAGTTGGTCGTCCCAAATACCCTTGAAGTCAATCACACAAGCACTCAGCATGTCTTTCAATGTCTGAATTGTGCACTCTGCTTGTCCATCTTTCTGAGAATGGAAAGTAGTAGTGAGTTTTACTTGCGTGCCTAAGCTCTTCTGGAAGGATCTCCAGAAATTCGAAGTGAACTGAGATCTTCTATCCGAAATGATAGACAAAGGAATCCCATGCCACCTCACATTCTCATCAATGTACAGTCTCGCATAATCCTCGGCCCTATAAGTAGACTTCACAGGGATAAAGTAGGCAGACTTAGTCATCCTGTCCATAATAACCCATATGGAGTCATCTTGTCTCCTAGTCCTCGAAAGACCAACCACGAAGTCCATATTAATGGCCTCCCACTTCAAAGTCGAAACCTCAATCATCTGAGTGAGACCACCAAGCTTAAGGTGCTCCGCCTTAATCTACTGACAATAAGGACACCTAGCCGCATATTCAGCAATGTCCTTCTTCATGCCATCCCACCAATAGATATGCTTCAGGTCATGATACATTTTGGTGGAACCTGGATGGATCGAATACCTTGAACCATGGGCCGATCATCCACCTCTTGTATACAGAACCTGTCCTGGTACCTAAGTAATTCTTCACCTCCCAAAGCAAAGGAGTCATTAATGTTTATCTGCACTGAGTCCTTCAACTCCATTAACAGAGGATCAAGATTCTCTTGACATTAACTACCAAGGATGATTCAAAACTAGGATGAACGGAAACACCCCCAATATTAGAGTCAATCAACCGCACACCCAGTCTAGCGAGTCTGTGTACATCCTTCATTAAATCCTTCTTCTCATCATCAACGTGGGTTGTACTCTGCATGCTAAACCTGCTCAAAGCATCAGCTACAACATTTTCCTTCCCAGGATGGTAGTGGACACTCATGTAATAGTCCTTTATTAGCTGTAAAAGTCTCCACTAACGTAGATTCTACTCCCTCTGCGTGAACACGTACATGAGACTCTTGTGGTCTGTTAACACATCCATATGCACCCCGTTCAAGTAATGCCTCCACAGCTTCAATGCAAACACCACAACTGCCAACTCCAGGTCATGAATGGGATAATTTTTCTCATGAACCTTGAGTTGTCTGGACTCATAGGCTATCACATTACCACCCTGTTTAAGAAAACAACCCAAACCAACCGTAGATGCGTCACAATAAATAGTGTAACCCTCACCACATTTAGGCAAAGAAAACACTAAGGCTGAAGCGAGTTTGTGCTTGAGCTCCTGGAAACTCTTCTCACAAGTCTTTGCTCATTCGAACTTGTCTTTCTTGTTAGTCAAAGCTGTCAGTAGGGGAGCAATGGAAGAAAAACCTCCATGAAACTGCGGTAGTAACCGACCATTCCAAGAAAGCTACGAATATCGGTGGGAGTAAAAGGTCTTGGCCAGTTCTTAACAGCCTCTGTTTTTCTTAGGGTCTACCTCCACACCATGATCAGACACAACATGACCCAGGAAGGTCACTGATCTAAGTAAGAATTAATACTTTCTGAACTTGGTATACAACTAATGTTGTCTAGGTAACTGCAAGATTAGTCTCAAATGTTGTTCATGCTCTTCCTTGGTCTTAGAGTAGATGAGGATGTCTTCAATGAATACTATGGCGAAAGAATAAAGGTATTCACGGAAGACTCGATTCATGAGTTCCATAAATGCAGCTGGTGCATTATTGATACCAAATGACATGAGCAGGAACTCATAATGACCATAATGGGTACGAAAAGCTGTCTTTGGGATTTCTTCAATTATAACCCTAAGCTGATGATACCAGAACGAAGATCAATCTTTGAGAGGATATTAGACCCTTGGAGCTGATTAAAAAGTCATCTATTCTTGGAAGTGGATACTTGTTCTTTATAATGACTTTGTTGAGCTACCAATAATCGATACAGATCCTAAGGGTTCCATCTTTATTTTTCACAAACATCACTGGAGCGCCCCAAGGGGATATGCTCGGCTGGATGAAACCCTTATCAGTGAGATCTTTAAACTGCAACTTCAACTCTTTGAGTTAACCTGGAGCCATTCTTTAGGGAGGAATTGACATCGGTTTGTATTGGGATCTAGGTCGATACCAAATTCAATCATTCGAGGGGGAGGGACTCCTGTCAAATCATCGGGCAAAACATCTTGGAACTTACTCACTACAGGCACAAAGTCTATGGAAGGAATACCATGATATTGATAATTGACACTCAAAAGATGGCATAACAATCCCTTGGACATCATTTTATTAGGTTTTAGGTTTGAAATTAAGGGACATAAATGACTTCAATTGTACCCCTCCCAGACCAGCTCTACTTCATCAGGGAAACAAAATCTCAACACCCTACTACAACAATCCGTGATGGCATAACATTTATGGAGCCAGTCCATACCAAATATAATATCGAAGTCATTCATGGGTAACTCAACAAGGTCTGCACATATAGTCATACAACATACCACTATTGGGCAGTCTTTATCAACCCTATCAGCTCTTACATTTTCTCCTAAGGGAGTACTAACTAATATAGGATCATGCAAAACCTCAAGTAGTGTTTCAAAACTAAGAGCAAGCAAGGGAGTCACAAAGAAAGCGTAGACCCGGGATCAAGTAAAGCATAAACATAGGTTGAGAAAACTTGAACCATACCTATGACAACATCAGCGGACTTCTCCTGCTCCTCCCTGCCTTTCAAGGTGTAGAACCTTTTCCTCTCAGGAGGCTCAGCTGCAGTAGCATTCTGTGGATTAGGCCTAGGCTCAACATTATCTCAAGCCTGACCCCTATTTTTTGGACAGTCCCTGGCCATGTGTCCGCTCTTTCCGTAGCCAAAGCAGGCATTTGTTCCTAGTCTGGACTCTCCACCGTGAATAAGGCCACACTTGTAACATTCTTTTCTTGGACGCTGCACATCACCTCTATTCCCCTTCTTGGGCTAGGGTTTGCCTCCTCTGGGTGCTTCACTCATCTGATAGTTAGAGTTCCCTGAACTCTGATGCCCCTTCTTAAATCTTGGCTGATGACAAACTCTGAAAGTGCTCCTTCCATCACCACTTCTAGGATCTGCCTTGTAAGAAGGTTTAGGCCTCATGACCTCACAGACTCTCCTCTTCTTCCTGCTGTCCTCAAGTTGCTGGACATGCACCATCAGCCTAGACAAATTCATGCTGTCATGGGGCATCGCAGACCGACACTCCTCCTCCATGTCCTCTGAGATTTCTTTAAGGGACCTGCTCATCTCGTCCCTAGTGTTCAACACAAGGGAAGTGGCATACCTGGAAAATTTTATGAATTTCAGAGAATACTCCCTAATAGTCATCGAGCCCTGCTTAAGGTTGATAAAATCCTCCACCTTAGCCTCTGTCATCTCCCTGGGAAGAACCTCTCTAGAAAGGTTGTCTTAAACAACTCCCAAGTGTTCATACCTCCGTCCAATGCCCTGCTATCATGCCACATCTTGCACCAGGTCTGTGCAATATCCTTCAGGTGGTACGAGGCCAGCTCAGCTTTCATAGTCTTTGTGGCCCCCATAGCCATCAGAATCTTCTAGACCTCCTCCACAAACTCCAAAGGATCCTCTGCACTCTTAGATCCTGTAAAGATTGGAAGATTCATCCACGTAAAATCCCGCAACCTGTTAGCCATGTTGTGGGCTGGTTGGTTCTCCCGCTGAACCTCCTGTCTGTTGGCGTCGGCCGTCATAGCCTTGTCTTGCACAGTGATGGCTTGAGCCATATGGCATGGCAACTCTTGCAGCTTGAGCCTGGGGTTGAACTTCATTTCCCTTAGCAGTTGCTTCTCCTCTTACTTGACCAGTGTTCCTCATTGTGTTAATTTTCTGAAAAAATAAGAATTGATGTTAGATACGCTCATAACACCAATTAATCAGACAGTAGAGAAGGCACGATAAGCATCCACCCACGAGACCCTACCAATTGTTTGTTGATACACAGATGGTCCGTTGGTAAAGGTCTCGTCTGTGAGGGCCAGAAAGCCTATTAAGTTGATGCCTTGGCTTGGGGTGTTTGTAAATTCACCCCAAGTCCATTAAGACCCTAAGAGTATATTTTTAGTGTTTTTAGCTTTTATTAAATTAGTTTTAAACCTTAAACCTAGACAGGACCCTCACTTCTAAATTTCAAACTCTCTCTCTAAAGACAAACTCTCTCAAGACTCCATTGATAGTTAGAGGTCAAGGAGGGAAAGGAGGGCTGGGACGTGTTTATTCACCAAAATTAGTGGATTTTCTTTCAATAAAGGTATGATATCCATTCTTGAATATCTTCTCATTCAAGAATCCAACTTTCAAAACGGTTTTCAAAAAGGGTGTCTAAACTCAAAGTTCTTCTAACTTTGATTTCTAGTATGGATCTTCTTGTATTTAAGTTCTAATGGTATAAATGTATTTAGTTTGGGTCTAATTGATTATTTTAATGTTAAAATTCTAATGAAACTCTTGTTTATGCATACTTCAACTTTTGGCTTAAAAATGGGTTATGTTAGCATGATTTGAGTAGGGTATGAACTTGGGTCTTCTTGTATTTGTCATGTTGTTGCAGCTACTGCCCTAAGGGCCTTAAAATGGTGAAATATTTATAAATTTATATGAGTGATGATGGTTTGATTTGATGTTGAGTTGCTTTCCTTGAATAATTCTTACTATGAATTCATATGGAGTGGTATGGTCTATCTTATAGATGGTGGTACTAATTGATGAACTTGATGTTATTTAGTATGTTTTGAATATGTAATCTTGAAGGTCTAATATGTGAAATGAATAGATACTTTAAATGTGTCTTGTATTGTGTTTGGTGTAGCTTGAATTACATGCTTCACCTAGCTTATGTCTAAATGAAATATATAATTATGAGAAGCATGTAGAGTATGTAACTTGATGAATCATGGTTAATGTATGTGTAGAATTAATGAGAATGAAATTATGCTTATATGCAAGGTGTGCATATGTACGCACACACACACTTCAAAGAATGTATTATGCCAAGTTGAGTAAAAAGCGGAATCTTAAGGTGGACACACTTCGTGAGTTGAGATGTAGTGTCTAGTAGCAACCTCTCCATTCCTAGTGAGCTTTCTATGATAAACTATTAAATTAATAAATCCGTGGGGAGTTATGCCTAGCTCTAAGAGGTTATGAAGGGGAGGTGGATTACACTTTGTGAGTTGAAATGTTATAGTCCAAAGTACCTCGTTAGTAGAGAGTGACTTACCTAGTAAAAATCTCCTTATCCCTTAACAATGTGCCCGCATAGGTGTAGCTATTGGAAAAGCAATGCAAACGCTAAGAAGCATGACCTTACACTAGGCAAGTAAGAATCCCTCATACGATAGGGGTTAATATCGGGATTCATTTCTAGCTCTAATGGTCTTTATCGGTTAAGCTAACTCCCACAAAAGAATTGATTTGAAACTAGTTAACTTGTATATCATTGATATTGTGTATGTATGTCATGAAGTGCTCGATCCACATTTGTTACCTAGTAGGAGCACTAAGTGGGAGTAGTAGTATTATATGCTATCCTCACTTTGCACTTGGTGTGACCTATACCTACTATGGGAGAAGAGTACTTTCATGAAATTCGTGTGAATGAGTATTATGTTGTGGTATAATGGATTATTATTGGGGAGTACTTGAGTAAGTGGAATCCATTAGGAGCACTAAGTGCGAATGGTAGTATGGGATGCTACTCTCATATTTCACTTAGTGTGACCTATATTTTCATAAATGTTTTGCATATGTTAGATAAGGGCGTGGATTTGATCTCCAACGAAGTAAGAATAAGATTTGGTGGTTTTAAGGGTCGCTTTGGTGTGCTTTGAAGGGAGGTGTGATGAAGATCACTTCTTGGCTAACCTTAGGGAGTGTTACGATATCCTTGGGTTAGGACCATGCCATTCCATCTAAGGTCTTCATTGTAAGGATTCAAAATGTTCATTGTAATGCCAATTCAATTTTACTGTAAGTATTCGTAAGTTCACAGTAATGTCGTTTTTAGTTTACTGTAAGTTTTGGTAAAGTTATTGTAAAGTGTTCTTTTGGTTCAAAATTATGTTAGTTATTACTTAAATGCTAAATCATGGTTCTTATGTTTATTTGCTTCTAAATTCATGAATGTTATATTTAAATTGCGTGAAATGTTATTTTACAAAAATGTCCCTTTTTGCATATTTTTGCATATGCCATACTTTGTACATTGTTGTACTAACATCATACTTTTATATACCTTATGAGTATTGGTTGGAAGCCATTTGAAGGGTAAGAGATGAATCTTTGAAATTCTAACTCTCAAGAATTGGGTATGTCCTCATATATTCGAGGACATAATTTATGTTTCCTAGTTTCTTCATTAAGACTTAATTTGTATTCCTTTTTATTGTAAATGATTGTGTACCTGTGATTCTAAGTTGTCTTTAAGTTGGCTTGTGATGATAAGATTTCCTAGTATTTATTAAAGACTTATTTTATTATTGTTATCGTGAAAAGTTCTAATTCTGCACTACTTTTTATGCTTTATGTTATGAACGCTAGTTAGGGGTCTTATACAAGACCCCAAAGGGTGAAGTACGCCCGGTCATAATTCGAAGGTTTTCCCTAACTTCTAGGGGGTGCTTTCGGGTTGTGACAGAGTTGGTATCAGAGCATGAGGTTTTGGGAAATAGTTTAAGGTGTAAAAGTCTCCCAAGGCACATCTAGTAGTATCTTGGTCATTGGTGTGAGTCGCGGCACGTCCATGGACAAGAGGCTATAGGATGCTAGAAGTTTCACTTTCTTCTTTATCCTAGTATCGTTCCTTAGAGTTGAGTTTATGAGGTATCTTTTCTTAATAACTTCTCTTTGTGTTTTTAGGACATGAAGAAGAGGAGATCGACCTCTAGAAGGGAGGAGGGTGGTGTAGCTAATGAGAAGATCCCTCTCCGTGACCAAGTTCCTAATGTTGGCCTAGAAGAGGAATAAAATGTGGACGTTCCTCTTCAATAACCTCAAGTACATCCGGAACCTCAAAGAACTCAAGTGCCTCCTATGCTTCAAGCTCCTTTTGTTGAGGGTGATTTGACTAATGCAGAGTTGAGGGATGCCCTAATGAACTTTACCCAACTTATGACGGCTCAAGGTCATGTTATCAACAATCACTATGTGGGCCAAGCTAACAAAGGAGATAGGCCCCAACCAAATGTTAGTAATATCGCCTCTAGAATTTGGGATTTCATGACGATGAACCCTCTAACCTTTCATGGCACTAAGGTTGATGAAGATCCACAAGCATTCATCGATGTGGTTTTCAAGGTGGTAGATGCTATTGGTGTGAACCCTAGGGAAATAGCGGACTTAGCCGCTTACCAACTTATGTAGGTGTCTCTAGTGTGGTATGAGCAATAGAGGGGTGAGAGACCCTTAGAAAGAGTTATGGTTGATTTGGAGGAATTCAAACAGACTTTCTTAGATAGGTTCTTTCTTTTAGAGAGAAGGGATAAGAAGATGGTTGAATTCATGAACCTTCGTCAAGGGGGAATGAGTGTGCAAGAGTATTCTCTAAAATTCACCCAACTCTTAAAGTACGCCCCAACCATGGTATCCAACTCTAGGGCTAGGATGAACAAGTTTGTGATTGAAGTGTCTAGCTTGGTGAAAAAAGAGTATCGTACACCAATACTTCTCAATGATACGGATATCTCTACGCTCATGGTTTATCCACAACTAATTGAGGATTCAAAATTAGGGAGATAAGGGAGAACCAAGACGTTCGACGACTAAGTCACATATGTGCCTCATATGTTGTTTTATGTGTTTAGGTGTGATTAATGAGGTTATACGGTCCGTAAACTAGTTATTATTGTGTTTATAGTCAGTGTGTCAAGTTTCGTGAAGTTTGGAGGTCAAACGTCCACGACGTTCAAAATGTTTGCCTTGAAACGACCTTTCGTGTCTATGCATGTTTCTTTGAGTTTTACATGTTATTTTTGGATGAAATTGATGTGGTAGGTAGTAAACTTTTATATAAGTATGTTTGGGTTGTAAACATCCGCGCAAACATCCCCAAGGACCATCTAAGCGTCCTTGAGGAAGGACCCTTTATGATTGCCCAAGACTGCCTAGAACAGCCCAAACCAAATAGGGAATCAACGCCCAGCAGGTGAGGTCTCATCTATGCATACATAGGCGTGAGGAAGTAGAGGTGAAATACCAGCCTCAGTACAAGACCATGGACCAGCAGGACGTTGTGTTTGTAAAGGGACGGGCCGTCGATGGTTCCTTCGTCTGTGAGGTTGTTTCTGCGTTCCTTCACTGTAAGTTGAGGGGTGATGTTTTGAATTCACCCCACGTCCAGATAAAATAAAGGGAGGTTACTTAGGGGTATTTGTGGTATTTTAAATATCTTTATAAGCCTAAAAAACTTAGAAGATTTCATTCTTCAAAATCAAAACCTAAAATACCTTAGAAATTCTTTAGAACTCCAATGGAGCCAAAACTCAAGGATGGGTTTGGATTGGAGAATTGAGTGGAGATTCTTCATCAAATTAAAGGATTAGATTTATTGAGGTACGATTTTTGATCCTTTGAACTCTATTCATCAAGGAGCCCAACTTCCAAAGATGTTTTCTGAAGTTTTCAAAGATGAATTATCCAATTTAATGACCTATCCATGTGTTGTTGCACTAAAGGTTTTAAAGCATTGTATATTGACTGAATTTTTATTAAGTATATAATTTTAACTAAATTAACCAAAGAACTCAGTAAATTGATGAACTCTGGTTTTAGACTACTTTATGGGTTAAGTGATTTTTACTTAATGCTTATGAATTCTAGTGTAATTTTCAATGGGCTACTGATTGATGTAATAATTGTATCAAATTGATGTCTAGGTTGTGATAGATTTATGAATTTAAATATAATTGACCAAGTTTCAATGATTATCATAGTTTCTATATTGAATTATTGGTTATGACCATGGGTAAGGGTCTTATGGTATTGAATTGTATGATTTAGCATTGGATTAATGTGTTGAGGATGGAGTGGTGGTACACTGCCATAATTCCCTTTATTTTTTGTTAATTATACTTCCATTATGTTGTGATTGGTATGTACCACTTATGGTGGCGGTAGTATGTGTTTTACTTGCAATTAATGTGGCCTTGTCGGCGTTACATTATGTAATATGATGATCATGGCCTCGTCAACACTACTTGAAGTACTATGGTTGTTTGTGTAGTTTATTATATGAGGTTTAATTCTATCTATCCACATGATAAATAATGTGAAAGGATATGTGTTCTTCTATTAATGCTATTTAGGTGATCATGTTAGACTATGACGATGTCTTTATGTGTATAGTCTTAGGGTTGATGCATGGCTATTCCTACTTGACTGTATGAGTCTAGGACGGTTATATTGATGATGATATGGTAGTGTATAGGATGACTTAAAGATGATAATTGTTATTTCTATGTTCTTCTAGAATGACATGTAATATGTTTTAAAGTAAAGTATGTTGTGTCTTGTCTTGGTTGACCTGTGTACCTTAGTTGATGAATGTATGAATGTGAATATGATATGTCTTGACTTTGGATGCTAAAGACTCTTAGTGTTGTATGTATGCATGACATTAGACCTTAAATAAAGTTAAAAGAGTCCTTTATGTGAAACCTTGAACCTGGTGGTAAGGTTATGAATGATGAAGTCGAAAGTCATAATGGTATCCTTCAAGTAAAGGAATGATTGACTTAAGGTTTATTGTATGGAAAGATATATATAAATCCATAGGAATGTCATTATGATCTTCTTGTCGCCATTGTCAGGTAGCCCTAGTGGACCTCTTTGGTAGGGTAAATGTGATTGCGTTATGAACTTGATATGAAACCCCTTTATATGAACCTTTAATGTGAATTACTCTATGAGAAGAATGGCTAGCACCGAGTGAGTAGGGTAAGGGAAGTTGCTCAAGTTAAAGGATTAGACAAGAGTACAAAGCACACCCTTCATATTCTTTAATTATGTGCCTATATGGGATATGTCCAGGTTCTACCATTGGCAAGTAAAACACCCTCATCGGAGTAGGTTAGAACTCCAGATTCCATGTCTAGATATCATGGTCTACATCGGTTATTGCCTATTCTCATAATATGGGATACCTACTAGATTAGAGAAGTTCTATGAGGTTTAGGTTGTGGTATGAGACGCTATCTAGACATTGCACAATAGGCTTTGAAGGTGTTAGTTAGAGTCCCTAGGTCTTGTCCAAGACCATTACTTGAATGTCCTTATGTGATGAAGGAGTCTTAAATGAACTAATGAAATTAATGACTTAAGTTAAAAAAGTATGTTAAATGAATAAGTACTTACCTAGGGTAGTTAAGGGTTTTCAAGTTATGGTCTGAAGGGGGCATAGGAATGGTCACTTCATATCTTACCTAGATAAGACTTAAAAATTACTCTAGATAGGGATGATGTTGATTATGTGGACATGATCTAAGCCTTAGGTAGTCTTAAAGATTATTTAGGTATTCTTGAAAAGGGGAATCATGGATGGTATCTTCTTGATTTACTTAAGTAAGTCTTTTGATAGACATGGTCAGGAAAATGTCATATTATACATGTTTTGTGTTTTGGTGTCTTGTAAGTGTGTATGTGTCTCATTATGTGTAGTCCTGAGGATCATTTAGGCATGGTTAAAGAGGGTGTATGGGCGGTCTGAGTTTGTGTTGCTTAAGTGATTCTTAGGATATATTTTAGTGGGATAATTATATGCTAGAAGGTGTCTTAGGTGAAGGTAAGCAACTTCAATGTAACAATGAATAAGTTCGGTGTATAGTGAGTTGAAGATACTGTAATGCTACATCTAAAAATATGGTAAATGGTATAAATGTTATCGTAAATGTCCCTAAGGTTTTAAATGTTATTCTTATGATTATGATATGATATTTAATTAAAATATGCATATTTTCAATAAATATCCATTTTCATTATTTTATGCATATGGACATACTTAATATAAGTGTTTGTACTGATTCTATACATTTTCCATCTATAAAGGTGTAGGTGAAAGGTGAGAAGGATCGCGAAGGAGATCTTGTATTCTAGAGTCATTCAAGCAAAATTGAAGTATGTCCTAAATTGACTCGAGGGCATATATAAATGTTTTTTATTTCAAAGTATTGTAATAACCTAAGTATTTCTATATTTTGATGTTTGGGATGTGTCCCTAGTATTCTTGTGTCTAAGATTTGATGAGATTGAGAATTAATATTTCATATGACTTTTATATGAAAGAGTTTTTAAAGACGTATAGAATGTATATGAAAAGTTCTAATTGTTCACTACTTTTCATATATTTGTTTGCGATGAACGACACGGAAGGTCTTGTACAAGACCTCCGAGAGGTCAAATTGCACCTCAAGAATTCTATATCTTATAGGGTACGGTTTTGGAATGTGACAATGGTCTATGTCGGTTATTAACTGTTCTCATCATGTGGGATACTATCTAGTGTTTGATGAGTACTATTAAGTTTAGGAAGTGGAATGGGATGTTATCTAGACATTGCACGACTAGGCTTTGAAGATGTTAGTATGTAGGTTCCCTAGGTCTTCTTCAACAGCATTATGTGAATGTCCTTAAATGTTGAATATCTTCTAAAAGACTTAATGAATGTAGTGACTTAATCTAAATGCATGTTAATGAAAAAGTTCTTATATAGAGTAGCCTAAGGATTGCTTAGGTAGGCTTGGAGAGGGTATATGGGCAGTCTCTTCATGTCTATTTTAGGTGAGTCTTTGAGTAATTCTCGGTAGGAAGTTAAATTGATGTCTTGGGAATAATCTTATCTTAGGTAGTCTAAAGGATCACTTTGGTATGTGTGAAAGGGTTTTATGGGCGGTAGCTTTATAACTCACTCAAGTGAGCCTTAAAATCACCTTTGGTAGGAGAGTCTCATGGTTATATGAATTAAAATTATTTTGATGTTATATTGTGGAATGAGACTATATGTGCTTATGTTGACTTAATGTTATCTCTTATATTGGCTTTATGAAGTTTTACTCAAAAAGAGCATGTTTTACACAAATTTCCTTTTATCGTGCTTTTATGCATTTCACCATACTTAGTTCTTTCTAATGTACTAATTCCATATATTTTATCTTATCTCTAAAGGTGTTGGTGGCATTTGAGAGGAGTCTTGAAGTGGAAGCTTAGATTAGTGTTCATTCAAGCAAGTGTTGGTATGTCCTCACTAGAATAAAGGACATCATTATGTTTATTTTTCCTTATTGAAAGTGTTGTAATAGCCTTAGACGTTTCTATATTTTGATGTATGCGTCGTGTCCCAAGTTATTCCTATGTCTAAGATTGCCTCTTTGAGACTTAACCTTTCTTTATGATTTTCTACAAAAGAGATATTTTGTAGCATTACTATTTTGTATGAAAAGTTTTTATTTCGCACAACTTTCATAAATGTATGCAATGAATGATGTGAAAGGGCTTGTACAATACCTCCAAGAGGTAAAATACACTTCGTTGGGATTCGAGAATACCATATCATCTAGTAGAGTCTTGTTCACCGATATGAGTCGCGACACATATAAGATCGAGAGGCTATAGGACGATAGAGTTTCACTTTCTTAATCAATCTTGTATTGTGCCTATATAGTTGAGGTTATACCTGTCTATTCCTAATCTCTTCTCTTATGTTTTTTTGAGATGACTACAAAAAGAATGACCGCTAGGAGGTTGGACGAGGAAGGAGTGCAAGAGGGAAATCCCCAAGGCGTATTGGATCAAGAAGGAGTTCAAGATCCCCAAATTGTCCAATTTCCTCACCATGGTTATCAAGTCTTTACTAGAGGTGAAGGTAATGAGGTTCCGGTGGTTCCCCCAGACTTGACTAATGGGGATACTAGAGAGGTTCCACATGCTTTAGCCCGAGTCATGACAACTCATATGAATAGCGATATTGAGCCTAAGATTAATGCTATAGAGAGTGCCATGACCTCTAGATTGAGGGACTTTGTGAGAATGAATCCTCTTATCTTTCTTATCTCTAAGGTGGGAGGGGATCCCCAATTGTTTCTTGATGATGTGTATAAGGTCTTGAGTACTATGGGGGTGAATTCTAGGGAAAAGGCGGAGTTGGATTCATACCAACTAAGAGATTTTGCTCTAGTGTTGTACACTCAATGCAAAGATAATAGGCCGATTTAGTCGGGTCCCATAGAGTGGGAAGACTTTAAGGAAGCTTTCTTAGGAAATTACTTTTCCCATGAGAGGAAGGAGGTGAAGGTTGAGGAGTTCATTTACCATAGACAAGGGAACATGAGTTTTGAAGAGTATTCTTTGAAGTTCACCTTGTTGTAAAGATATGCTTCATCCTTGATGATTAACCCTATGGATGAGATCTGTAGGTTTGTGACAGTTGTTGCTGACCTTGTGAAAGAAGATTCTCGTACGTCCATGCTCCACAATAAAATGAAATTATCTGGACTTATAGTCTATGAACAACCCATTGAAAAGTCCAAACTTAGTAAGATCTCAAAGTACTTGAAGAGGTTAAATTCGATGAGGAAAACAAAATTAGGTTCAAGAAGATGGTTCCAAACTAAGATGGACCTAGTGCTCCTAAGGTCAAGGTTGAAGGTTGTAGTAGTTATCAAGGTGTTATGCCTACTTTTGATACTTGTGGTAAGAATATCCTGTACCGGAGGTTGCTTTGGTTGTGGTAAGGATGGTCATAAGGTGGGGGATTGTCCTACTAATGCATCTAGAGGAACAGAAGCAAAGCAAGCTTGTCCAAGTGTTCCGGAAGGTCGTGGTCCAAAGAGGAATCACTTCTATGCTCTTCGAACTAAGGGGGCAGATTCGGATGATGATGCCGGTAAGTTATAGTTTTCTCTCTTATGTTGTGAAGGGTTAATTATAAGTGGGAGATTATGGTGTGTATAAGAGTTTTTATTGTGCCTCTTATCTTCTATTCAATTTATTCTTGAGAGATAGAAAGTCATAGAAGCATGTTGCATGTTGCATGTTACATGGTTTTTAGGAGTCTAGTTGAAAAGGAATTTCATTGATTCCTTGTATTGTGCATTTCATGAATTTATGTTTACGTTATAAAATGATTTTATATGGTTTTGTCTCTCATATTGTCATGCTTCTATCATAAATTGCTTAAGAGTTGCATTGTTGAATGTTTGAGCATGTTTCACTATAAGGATTTTGGTCTTCACTGCAAGAGTTTGGAAATTTTATTAAATTGTTCTTTCATGAAGTTTTTTTATAATATGTATAGAACCTACGTATATGAGCATGATAATAAGATGAAAAAGAGTTTTTCCTATATTAAATGAAGAATGTGAGTCTTATTGTATGATAAGTTGTTAAAGTAGTTTCTATCTTCTTGTTGTGTTTTGAGTCTCCTATTTATGTGGAATCGGTGTTTTCCCTATCTATATGTATTTTATATTGTGTTATGGTTATGTGCTGTTAGTCTTGAGTGTCTTATCTCTTAAAAGTGTTTAAAATGACACAAGTGTCATTCGAGAACAAACACTGTCCAAGAGGGGGACAATGTAACACCTGTAAAAGGAATTAGGTGAATATAGAGACTAACACATGTGTAATAAGTCTAAAATGTCCTAAAACAGTTTATAATAGTTTTCTGAGGCAGTATCTAATGTTTGGTGATATTTGGAGGTCAAACGTTCAAGAACATCCTTGACGTTCGAATATTTCGCCTTCAAACGTGCTTGTGTGTTCTAAGTGAGTTCTCACATGTTTTATGTGTTTTATGGATTGAAAATTCATAGGAGACGTTCATAACATATATGCGAGTGTGTTTAGGGTCAAACATCCAGGCACGACTCCCCAAGTACCGCCATAGGGCTCCTTAAGGAGGGAAATCATTTGGTCCACGTGCGGACACAAGGCAGACTATATCGTCTTGGAATTTATTTTTGAAAATCATGTGGCTGCAGCTCCGCGTCGCGGACTTGTTTTCGATGAATGTTCTTAACATTAATGTTGAGTTTTACTGGGTTAAAAGGTCCTATAAGTGCAGGGGTCTTTTTGGTATTTTAGGTACTAGTTATTTTGCGGTTATTGAACCTTTTTAAACCCTAAATTCACCCTTCAAATCAAAACCCTCAAGTCCAAAACAAAACCTCTTCATCTCTTCTATCAAAAAATCTCCATTGATGAAGATTTGAAGCTCAAAGGAAGAAGACATCTTTTTGAAGTTTTTCTCCATCAATTTAGTGGGATTTTGTTCACAATTAAGGTATGGTGATTTATCCTTGAATCCACTTTCTTCAAGGAGTCAATTTCAATGAATTTCAAAGACGATCAAAAAGATTAATTCACCTATTTTGTTACCTACCCATGGGTTCTTGCATAAAATGTTTTGAATAAATGAGTTATGATTAAATTAATGTTGATTTGTTTATTTGGATAAAAAAACTCCATGAACCCATGCAAATCATGATTTTCTTATTTTGACTACATTATGGGTGATTTGGTCATGTCTCAATTAAATTGTTTTCTCGTGTAGACTGTATTGGGATATTGATATACGTTTGAAGTGTGATAGAATTATATATATTCTGTATTAATTTGATTATTTTATTATTCGGTCTTGTTTAATCATTTGTATGATTTGATTATAAGGTTGAATTGGTGATCATGGCTATTGGTAAGAGCCTTTATGGATGGAATTGGTTCAATTGACTAAGGACTGGATGTGTTGTTGATGGAATGGTGGTATGTTGACCTAGCCTCTTGTATATTGTGTTGTATAGACATTGAATTAAGTTTCTTAGCACTTATGGTGGTTGTACTTATGTGTTATACTTGTGAATAATGTAGCCTCATCGACATTACTTTACGAATTATGGTATTATTATGTAATAACTTGTATATGTGATCATTATGAAGGTCCATATGGCTTATGTGTATATATGAAGTCAAGGTATGTGTGATTCTAAGTAATTATGTGTGATCATGATAGGCTATAGTTATGCCTTATATATGTATATTTGATATTGAAGTGTGAATTTTCCTAGTTGACTATATGAACATTATGATGAGTTATTTTGATGATTCTTTAGAGATGTGTAGAGTAACTTGTAGTTTACTTAAGTTTACACTATCTGCTACTTCAATGATAGTGTACATATGATAAGATGTGTATATGTGTCTTGTTTTTGTAGACCTTTGTCCCTTACTTGATACATGAACATTGTGAATCATAATCCTTCACTTAGTAGGCTAAAACAACTTAGTCATGAAAGTATATGTATGAATGGAATATGATCTTGAATAAGGTTAAGAAGTTCATTTGTGATGAACCTTTTAGAATGAAGGCTATTATACCCTTGAAGTTGAAAGTCGTAATAGTATCCTTCTTGTGTGAATGGTGAAATTAGGGTTGTTGGTTGGAATGGAATGAAATCATCCTTAGGAAAATAATTGAGCTATTCTAGTAACTATTTTAGTCATCCCTAATTGACCCTCTTTGGTAAGGTGTATTATAATTTTGTTATGAACATGATATGGTAACTCTTCATATACTCCTATATTTAATTATTCTATGAAAACAAAGGCTAGAACCAAGAGAATATGCTTGGGGAGTAGATCTAACTAAGATGAGATTAGATTATGAAGAAACCCGTGATATTCCTTACCATGTGCCTATATGGGATGTGTCCTAGTTCTACAATTGGCAAGTAGAACACCCTCCATCTAAGTAGGGTAGACTTCAGATTCCATGCCTAGCTAGTATGGTCTATGTCGGTTATTCCTCTTCTCATCATGTGGTATACATGCTAGAGTTTAATGAATACCATAAAGTTTAGGTAGTGGAATAAGACGATATCTAGGGAGTTAAATTGATGTAATGGGAATAATATTATCTTAGGTAGTGTAAAGGATCACTTTTGTGTGTGTGAAGGGGTTGTATGGGCGGTCGCTTCATAACTAACTTAAGTGAGCCTTAGAGTCACCTTTAGTAGAAGAGTCTCATGGTTATGTGAATTGAAGTTATATTGATTTTATATTGTGGAATGATACTATATGTGCTTATGTTGACTTAATGTGATCTCTTATATTTGCTTTTGAAGTTTTACCCAAAAAGAGCATGTTTTATGAAAATTTTCTTTAACCGTAATTTTATGCATGCCACTATACATATTGTATTCTAATGTACTTATTCTATATATTTTATCTTATCGCTAAAGGTGTAGGTGGCATTTGAGAGGAGTCCTTAAGCGGAAGCTTGTATTAGTGTTCATTCACATAAGATTTGGTATGTCCTCACTAGATTCTAGGACAACATTATGTTTAGTTTTCCTTATTGAATGTGTTGTAATAGACTTAGGCATTTCTATATTTTGATATATGGGCCGTATCCTAAGATATTCGTGTGTCTAAGATGAAGACTTTGAGACTTTGCCTTTCTTTATGATTTTCTAAAAAAGAGATATTTTGAAGTGTTACTATTTTGTATGAAAAGTTTTATTTCCGCACTACTTTTCATACATATATGCAATGAATGATGTCAAAGCGATTGTAGAAGACCTCCAGGACGTCAAGTACGCCTTATTGCGATATGAGAATACCATATCTTCTAGGGTGTACTCTAGGGTCATGACAGGGGTCATACTACAAGAGTATTCATAATCATTTAGACCACACTAACCCTAACATGATAATTCCATATATACATAAAACATATCCCCCCACATAGGTCATGCAACTAGTTGTGAGGACTATACACATAACTTCACATAACATCAATTCACTTAAACATGATACTAGAATCAAGGCTACATCCTTTTACTCTCTAAACATGGAATCATCATATCAATTCATCTTTCATATAATGCCTTCATGGACATAATAAGAACACATAAACATGTACAAGAATGTAAACACCACCACCATAAGTGGGCCAGACCAATCATAAGAATTCTATATACATTCTAGGCTAAATAGAGGAAAATAGACCAACTTACCAAATCTCCCTGTTAAAGATATTCCTTGATAAATTCCCAACAATTCATAATCAATTGACTTAAAATAATATATAACTAAGCAATTCATTATAATATAAATGTAATTTGATCATTATATCATCAAGTTCACAAGACCCAAATTATAGGCCAGTTTGAGAAATTAGGAGGATCATGGGTTCTTCATGAAATTGGATTGATTTTAATAATTAAAACAATAATTAAACATAAATCCATCATTAGAATGACTTTTAAATGAATTTGACAATGAACCTATGGCTAGATAGAAAATTTGGAATTTTGTGTTTGAATAACTTTTGAAAATCATTGATTGAACTCCTTAGATGGAAGATTAACCAAGGATCAACAATTACCACACCTTATTGATTCAATACCCATGAAATATTGGATAAAAGACCATATTAATCCAACCCCTAGCTTGAACTTGAGTTTTGATCTCCAATGGAGGTTTGAGAGAATTTGGAAAAGAAGAGTGTTTTGGGGTTTTAATTGTCTTATTGGGTGTTCGGATTTGAATTGGCAAAGGGTTAAATAGGTCCTAAAATTGGTTTATAACCGACTCCCAAATTACTTAAAACACCCCTATACTTATTTGGACTTTTATACATGTCAAACATAACTTTAATTTTCAGAGTTTTCGTCGGCGAACAAGTCTGCGTCGCTGAGCTTTTCCCACATGATTTTTGCAATTAAATTTCAGAACAGTAGAGTCCATTACACAGACCAAAAACTTGTCCTATGGAGAACCTAGTCCGCGATGCGGACATGTTTGACCAATGAACAAAAAGTTGTTGCCTTGGGAAGCGTTTTAGCTCAAGGTTGGGTCCTCCTCAAGGACCCCTAGGGGCGGTCCTTGGGGATTCTTGCCCAAATATTTCAACCCTAAGCATGTTTATTATGACACTAGGGTACCTCCACTAATTTAAGACTCCAAAAAACACAAAAAAAGGCAAATAATACACACTAGCATATCTAAGACTAACTTTCAAAAGTCTTGGTCGTTCTTGGATGTTTGACCTCCAAATCAGTTTAAATAAACTATACATGATTTAAAACACTTTATTAACATTTTATTAACCTTATTAGGCACAAGTGATGCTCTAGAGACCTTACTTCATTTTGAGGGTCTTGACAGCCTCCCATGCTGCACCCTCAACAAGATGGTTTCTCCATAGGACTTTTAGGGAGTAAACCTCTTTATTCCTGAGTTTCTTGACTTGAAGTTCTAAGATCTCAACTGTAATATCTTCATGGGGAGGTCTCTCATTCACCCATAAACTTTCTAGAGGAAGAATAGAAACTACGTGACTTATACATTTTTTGAGGATAGAAATATGGAACATTTGGTTAATCGAGGCCAATAAATTTGAAAATTTAAACTCATAAGAAACTTTCCCAACTCGCATCAAGATTTCATAAGGGAACGCATACCGGGGACTAAGTTTCCTTTCTTACCAAACCTCATCACCCCTTTTATGGGTGAAATTTTCAAGTAGACCCAATCAACAATTTCAAACTTAAGGTCCCTCTTTCTATGGTCGGCATATGACTTTTGCCGACTATACACAATTTTTAACCTATCCCTTATAATTTAAACTTTTTCCATGACCTAATAGACTACCTCGGGACCATGAAGGGAAAATTCAACAACTTCAAACCACCCAAACGGAGACTGACACCTTATAACATAAAGTTCTTCAAATGGAGTCATAGAAATACTCGAATAGTAGCTATATTTGTAGGAAAAATTATCAAAGGTAGGTGGTCATCCCAATTACCTTTGAGGTAAGTGACACACACTCTCATCATTTCTTCTAGGGTTTGGATGGTGCCCACTGCTTTACAATCCGTTTGAGGGTAATATGCAATACTAATTTTCACATGAGTACCGAACCTACTTTTAAAAGACCTCCAAAAGTTGGAAGTAAATTGGGCACCTCTATGTGAAATGATTGTTAAAGGGGTCCCACACAACTTTATGATTTCTTAATGTACAATATAGGATAATCTTCCGCCGAATAAGAAACCTTGAATGGAAGGAAATGGCCTGATTTAGTCAACTTATACACATTAATCTAAATGGAGTCACGTTGCCTACAGGTATGAGGCAAACCTACCACGCAGTACATCCCACTTCCAAGTGGGGATATTAATATCTTGAGTCAAACATCCCGGTCCTTGACTCTTGGCCTTGACTTTTTGGCAATTTGGGCATCTAACCACAAAGTTTGCTATGTCCCCTTTCATTCTATTCGACCAGTGAATCTCACGCAAGTTAGGATACATTTTTGTGGCCCACGGATTGATGGAATATCGAGATACATGGGCCTCTTCTAAGATTGTTTCCCTTAGGCAATCCACATCCGATACACTAAACCTTTCTTGGTGCCTAAGCACCCCATATTTTCCTTTAGATAATGTTTTTATAGATTTATTCCTTGAACTCCACCAATACGGGATCAAGATATTGCTTAAATTTCACCTCAACCACTAACCTTGACTAGGTGTTATGACGAACAATGAAACCACCGTGTGGAGATTCTTCTAGTTGAACACCCAAACGGGCAAACCTATGTACCTCTTTTACTCAGTCCTTATTATCGACAACATCAGTCACACTACCTATAGATATTCGACTTAAAGCATCCACAACCACATTAGCTTTCCTGGGATGGTAAAGGACGCTCATATAATAATCCTTTAAAATCTCTAGTCACCTTCTTTGACGTAGATTTAAGTCTTTTAAGTGAATATATATTGGAGACTATCGTGATCGGTGAACACATCTACTTGAAGTCCATATAGGTAATATCTCTATATTATTAAAGCAAACACCACGCCCGTTATCTCAAGGTCATGAGTTGGGTAGTTCTTCACATGCACCTTGAGTTACCTAGAGGCATATGGTATCACCTTTCCATGTTGCATGAGGACATAACTCAAACCTACTCTAGAACCGTCACGATAAACCACACATCCTTGAGTACCCTCCATTTAGGTCAACACTAGAGAAGAGGTTAATTTATCTTTCAATAATTAGAAACTCCTTTCAACATGATTCCGACCATTTAAACTTGGAATTCTTTTAGGTCAAGCTCGCTAATAGAGATGCGATGGATGAAAGTCCCTCAACCAACCTCTTATAGTGCCAGGCCAAACAAAAAAAGCTTCGGATGTTGGTAGAACTCAAAGATCTAAGCCAACTTTTGAACGCATCAGTCTTTCTCGGATCAAACTCTACTCCTTTACTAGATACATTGTGACCAATAAAAGCAACCGATCTCAACAAGCATTCATGCTTATTAAATTTAGCAAAAAGTTGGTTATCCTTGCGGACTTGCAACACTATCCTCAAATGGTTCATATGATCATTCTCACTCTTAGGGTATATCGAGAGTCCTCAGTAAAGACAATCACAGACAAATAAAGATAACTTCTAAAAACTCAATTTTGAAGGTCCATGAAAGTCGTTGGGGTTTTGTTAGACCAAAGAACATGACTAAGAATTAAAAATTACCATATTGTTTGAAATGCCATTTTCAAAATATCCACACCTCTCACTCTAAGTGGGTGATAAACCGACTTCAAGCCAATTTTGAAATGTAACTCTCTCCGTGGAGTTGGTCAATCAAATAGTCAATTCTAAGGAGTGGAAGATTATTTTATATAGTGACATTGTTTAATTAGCGGTAATGTATACACATCCTTAAAGACCCATCATTCTTTTTCACAAACAACACCGGAGCACCCCATGAAGATATGCTTGGTTGAAGAAAACCCTTATGTAGCAAATGATTGAGTTAAACTTTAATTCCTTCAACTCGCCCGAGGCCATCAGATAAGGATTGATTGAAATAGGTTGTGTATCCAACAATAAATCAATGACAAAATTTATTTCCCATTTGGGAGGAATCTTGGGCATGTCAACGGGAAATACTTAAGGAAAATCCATCACTATGGGGACCAACACTAATGGAGGAGTGTTAGACTCAAGATCCTTGACTCTCACAATATGATAGAGACATCCCTTGGAAATCAACTTACAAGCTTAAAGCCATGAAATGATTTGACTTTTTAGGGCTATGTTTCTTTCCTTCCATTTAAAAACGGGTTCATTCAGAAATTGAAACATTATTACCCGAGTTCTATAATCAATGGAATCAGAATAAACATGTAGCGAATCCATCCCCAAAATAATATCAGAGTCTAACACATCAATTTCTAAAAAATCGACAAACATGACTCTGTTGGGCAATGAAATAGGGCAACCCGGATAGACTCTTCTAGCAGCCACGGAATAACCCACCGGGATAGAAACCAAAAAGGGTTCATCTAAGACATCGAGAAGCATATCAAATTTCATAGCCACAAAAGGACATACAAAATACAAAGTGGCACCGGGATCGAAAAATGCATAAACATTAATTGAAAATACTTGCTACATACCGGTAACAACTTCTATAGAGCTCTTTTGATCACCTCAGGATTGAAGGGCATAAAAGTGATTCTACTTAGGAGCATCGTAATTCGGACCATTTGTTTTTGGTTAAGCATTTTCCCTTTCTTTAGACTTTAACATTGATTAGTCCCTCTTCATGCGGCCACCCTTACCACAACTATAGCATTTTCCCTTGCCAATTAGGCACTTTCCTTCATGTTTCCAACCACACATTGCATAACTAGGATCTTGCCTTCATTTTTTCTACCACACTTAGCACAAATAGCAATTTCTATAGTTATACTACCATTTCCATTATGGCATAAAAAAAGGGATGTAGAAACCCAACTTGACCTAAAGTTCTGCCTTAGTCACAAACCAAACATTGTGAAATGAACTCCACAATGTCTCTCTTTATTTCATTAAACCAATAATTTTCTTTGATAGTCTGGTATGTTGTCGTACCACAAGAATGCATTGTTTATGATAAGGTTTGTGATTATTCATAATTTCTATTCTTAATATTTCATAATTAGGGTCACATAACCTATTTTTATAACATAAGATACCATCCGCTGCTAAAGTAAAATCAAACTTTTCCCCATTTTGAATTTTTAAATAAATTTTACGAGTTTCTCACTAACTTTTATGCTTCTTACACGTGCCCAAGCAAGAACATGTTGTTTTAACTTGGAACTAATTACACTTAACTACAAATTATAAGCATCCTTTAATAAAAGTGAGATAACGCATCATCTAAATACTCCAACTTCTCAAACAATAAAAGTGAGATAACGCATCATCTAAATACTCCAACTTCTCAAACACTCTCTCCAACTGCTCTAGCCATTATTCAACATCTGTGGGATCAAAACTTCCTTAAAACTCAAATTCACCTATTTTCCTCATTTTATCAAAGTTTATTCCGTGAGAATCATCCATCGTTTCAGTCAAGTGGTGGAAGATTTAAACAACTATTGGAGACAAGAATTCATGTCTTGAGTAGTACGACTTATGTGAGGATGTAGTGATGCTCTTTGACCTTGATGGGTTCCCACTTCAGACCCACTAGTATGGGAATATATTGAATCGAGAAATGTTCTCCAATCCCTTCTAGTGCATGAGGTTGAGAAATGGAGTTACCCGAACCATCACTAGCAAAATCAATATATCTAATACATGAAGTGTCCATAGCTTATTTCATTCAAAATAAAATATGACGGTGCATTAGGGACATATACAAGTAATAAAAATATCATAAATCATGTATGATAACAAATAAAATAACCAAAACATTCTCAAAAGCGAAACAAAGTACACAAGTCATTCAGAAAAAAATTCATAGATCCAAAAAACTTAGGCTCTGATACTAACAGTTGGAGAAACCTTCTCAGAAGGATGCTACTACTTAAAAATAAAACTAATATAATACTTGCACATTTAATGGGATTAAACTAAGATATATAAATTATATTCCAATAGAGGAATTTGGCCCAAGTTAAAAAGTGAAAGATATAAAAGCTTGTTATTTAGAAATTTAGTTGATCTAAAATTTCAACAACGCAAGAGTTCCAATTTATGGCGGAATAATATTTCAAAATAATTTAGACATATGCTACGAGATTTTCATGTATTATCTATACTACTACAAGACACGTTATAAATAATGACAAAATTAAGGGTACAAAAGTTTAACATGTTCTTGCTTTATACAAATGTTCAAAATAAGTTGTAAACTTAATACATTACATGGCTTGGTCTTACACACCAAAAAACAACAAAATGTGTAGTCATACATATATTACAACCCATGCAATCATGACCAAATCAACTCTCAAAATTTCGTGTAAATGTACAAAACATAGATTATGTACAAGTCCCAATATTTATAAAAAAAATAGATGCCTACGTGCAAATGTGTTCTTCGCTTAACCTCTCAAAAACACCTTCCAAATGGACATCTTCAAGTATCCTGTCGACCATTCCGTATTATAGAAACAACAATCAATAAGTATAAACCTTCGTGGTGTAAAAACTAGAGGCGTGAAACAATTGGATTCAGCAAGAAACCTTTCTAAAGTCGTTAAAAACATAATTGAAACGTAAAAAATTTTCACATATGGGGAGCACCCCATAGAAGCAAACGAAGTCGTCGTCCTTGAAGAGCAGTAATACTAACCTCTTAAAATATGTCATTACATTTCTTAAGTTTAATTAAGGAAAATTTAGATCTTTTAAACTACTTCTACATTGCGGCTTACATAGGCAACTCCCTTCCACATAGTGTATACATAGAGAGTTTACTCAGATAATAGAAAGGAGTCTTCCTTTCTCCTCGAAATAGACTCCTCGCATAAAAGCACTACATTGGCTTTTACTTTTAATTCACATACATCCGATAACAATATATATTCATAACAAGTCTAGGATATACCTCATATTAAACCATTTAAAATTAGTAGAACATCAGAAAAAGTACATACTTCATTATAATAAAAGCCTCATATAGGCTTCCACACCATTAATCTTCAAATAAATGAGATTGAGAAAAGTGTCTAATATTAAATAATATTCAATAGCAAGTTAGTGATATCGTCCTCGGGAAGTGAGGACCTATTGAACTTGGAGAATGAGAATCCAAGTCTTCTTCAATGGCCCTCTAAAAGATCAACAATCGTAACCTACTTTTTGTAGTAAACATCGATACATGAGTTAGTACATCACTTGTACTAAGTATAGTCATATGCACATGAAACATTTGAAACATGTTTGAAAAGGGACCATTCCTTTACAGAACATGCTAAGTCATTATAAAATCTTTAATACACATAGAAGAGAGCATATATAACATAAGGATCACAATAACACAAGTCATGTTCATAATAATATAACCCAACATAAGAACCATATAAACCTATTAAGTTCAATAGTTCACATTATAATGAGCATACGAAACTCTTACCAACAATCCCATTCCAAGCTTACAAGAGAAATTCTTATGTTAAGCCGCATAACCAGACACAACCAACTAAACAAGATAGGAGATCATAAGTAATGCTTTACTAAATAATACATGTCACCATATATAGTCATCACTACATATAAAAATTTATGTTAACATCATGTTCCTCAATATATTCATCATCATGTAAGAGTATCATCATATTAATTTTATCATCATATATTTCATAACACCATACATAAGAACAACCTTGTAGGACTACTCTCAGAGCAAACTTGTGCACCGTCTAGGTAGATTCTATAATTAGTAAAACCCCTTAAGTCACCCTAGTTAGTGCTTACTTTATTACTCTTTATTCTTTCGGGAACAATTTCCTTAACCGTCATAGATGATGTGAGATAAACATGGAATCTGGTGTAATAAAACCCTACATCGAAAGAAGGTGGACAACTAGCCATGGTAAGACAAAAGCATGAACATAGCATTCTAGGTGGATCCACTAACTAATATTCCTATGGGGGCAAGATAGTTAAATTACTAGGAGATATACTTGGGACCCTTTTTATGGACAATTGCATTATTGTCACCATTTCATGAGCACCATTGTGAACCTAACTTCTCACATTATAAAGGTACACCTGTATCTACTTCGCTCAGTGCTAAACTAATGTCCCTTTTTTTAAATTTCTTTAAGCCTTTATTAATCATCATATCTTATTATAGGCCATAGGAGATTAAAGTCTTGCATATTCATAATCATTATCTCATTAGGAATTGCATGAGAATATCCTTTCAATGCAACACTCATTTGTGACATAACTCATTATCATCATCATGTCATAATAAGGCACATAGGCAATTCATAACAAACCTTATATCATTTGATCTTAAACATAATCTCACATCTTCACATATTCAAGACATTTCAATTGCATCATCATACCAACACCTTCTTAATATAATCATAAGGCATGCTTCGATTAAATTTCATTACCAAATGAAAACCATCACAATTGAAGTAAAGGTTCAAGATCACAAAGACTTACCGATTCTCCTACAATAAACCGTCATCATTGTCCTTAACGTCAACCAATCCCATTTCATAATCAGTAGGTGTAATGACATGATTCAATAGTAATTAACCCAACAACTAATTCAATTGCATAAATACTAATCAATTCAACATGAGTTCATAACCTAGGGTTAACGAAAAAGGATTGATCATGAATTATTGAACAAATAGAATCAATTCGTATAATATATTACACTAAGTGGTCCATGAATGAATTAGAATAGAGGAACCAAGTCTAAGAATCAATACACGCTTCTATTCCCATCAATTTATAAGCAAGATCTAAGAATTGGGATATTAGGGAAAGGGACATGATCCACACGAAATTCCCCTAGTTATCATCAATTACTCAACAATATATTTTATATTAACCATGGGTAATCACAATTAATCATAATCAATCATCAATTTCACGTTTAGAAGAAAACCCATTAGAAGGAGAAAACCCTTGGAATTGGATGATTTAGAAATCAACTTTTAAAGGACCTCTTGGGGCAAGAAATCCCACGATTGAAGAAACCATACATTAATGAAGATTAATCCACTAAATTCAAGTTAAATAATAAAGAAATTGGCCTTCTTCTTCAAGCTCCCTACTTCCTTCAATGGATGTTGAATAGAGAGAGAAAGTAGAGAAAGGTGAGAGATTTTGTATTTTGATTTGGAGATTTGATTTAAGTGAGTGAATGTAAAGGAAAACTGATTTTGAATCAATATATAGACCTCCCACGAAATATGCAAAATAACCCTCACTTATGTTTACCCTTTAACGAAGTCAAACTTGAATTCGAAATTTCAGAATTTCGTCGGGGAACAAGTTCCAACACGCAGCTGCTCCTGCAAGATTTTCTCAATTATTTTTTCAAGACAGTAGAGTCCTCTACATTCCCGCAACGCAGAGTTGATTTTTGACCAAAGGCCCATAAGGTCCGCGAGGCGGACTCATTTTCCTATATGTATTTTTGCTGCTACTTTGGCGGCTTGCTTGGCCAACATTGGGGTCCTTTCGTGAACCCCTAGGGCGACCCTTGGGGATTTGTAGCTGGAGGTTTTCACTCTATATACATAGTTTTACCTTTTTAAAATCATTCTAAAAGTTTTATACCGCATAAAACACCTCCAAAACTTCCCGAAACCTTAGGACGTTTTACTAGTTCACTTAAACTAGTTTTCGGACGTCTTGGACGTTTTTAATGTCTTATCTCTAACACTTCCCAAATGACTTATGAACATTATTTTATGCTTAGAAACAGTTTTACAAACCTTTGTTAAACATGTGAGGTTCTATATTAGGTCTTGGACTTTCGGAGTGTTACATTATCCCCCCCCCTTAGAAACTTTCGTCCCCGAATTACACTAGAAATCTTTTGAAGGAAAAGGATAGATTCAATATTACAATACCAACAAAAAAGATGCATAATCAACATTAGTTATAACTCAAATAAAAATAACAACATGATATTTAAACATAGAAACGCTAAACATTATTTACTTCATATAAGAGCTAAACATCACAACATGACGAATTTTCCTTCTCAACATCAACGAGAGCTCACATAACATCAAATAGTCACTTATGCCAAAATATCTATCAAAACACATAAACATGATCAATATCACTTCATGGAGGGAACGACATACCAAATACACAATATAGGCGCAGTCAAGCAAAAGAGCATTTATTTTCATGATCACTCATTTTAGCAAAACCTTTTTACTATAAACATGCATACCTTTGAAAAACAATTCAAATTCTAATCAACTCATTATTTTAATTATTCATAGAAAAAATTAACCTTAATTAGCAAAAACATGAGTATAATGGTATTTCATGTTGGCCTCGGTCTCCCATGTTGCTCCCTCAAGTAGGTGGTTTCTCCATAACACCTTTACGGAGGACACTTCTTTGTTCCTTAAATTCTTCACTTGACGATCAAGTATTTCCACCGGAACCTCTTCGTAGGAGAGATTCTCATCAAAATCTAGACCTTCGATAGGAAGAATGGACTCAGGGTCACCAATGCACTTCTTAAGCATGTATACATGGAATACCGGATAAAACAAACCTAGCTAACTAGGTTATCTCAACTCGTTGCAATCTTGCAAACCCTTTGAAAAATTTCATAGGGACCCACATAACGAGGACATAACATCCCCTTCTTGCCAAATCTAACAACCCCTTTCATGGGTGAGACTTTCAGGTACACCTTATTACCTTCTTCAAATTCTAATTCTCTTCTCCTACAGTTGGCATAAGACTTTTGCCGGCTATAGGTTGTTTGCAGTTACTTATGAAATTAACTTTCTCCAAGGCCTTCTAGATCAAGTTGGGACTATGAAGTAAAGATTCGTTAAATTCAAACCATCCAATTGGAGATCTACATCTCCTACCATCCAAAGCTTCAAAAGGAACCATTAATATAGACAAATGGTAACTATTGTTATAAGAGAACTCTACCTAAGGCAAGTGCTCATCCCAACTTCCCTTGAAGTCAATTACACAAGCTCTGAGCATATCCTCAAGTGTTTGAATGGTAAGATCCACTAGACCATCCATTTGGGGATAAAAGCGGTGCTTAACGTTACACTTGTACCCGACCCTTTTTGAAACGACCTCCAAAATTTAGATGTGAATCTTGCTTCTCTATCCAATATGATGGATAATGGAATACCACGGAGACTCAAAATCTCATCTATAATAGAGACATAACGGGAATAAAGTGTGCAGAATTTTTCATCCTATCCACTACAACCTATATAGTGTAATTTTTCCTTCGAGTCCAAGGCTAACCAACTATGAAGTCCATATTAACGTCTTCCCACTTCCAAGTTGGAACTTGTATTTCTTGAAGTAAATATCCCGACATTGGTGCTCGGCTTTCACTTGCACGCAATTTGAACACTTTGCCACAAATTACATTATGTCCCTATTAAAGTCGTCCCACCAAAACACTTCTCTAAGGTCATGATACATCTTAGTAGAACCCAGATGAATCAAATAACGAGAACCATGACTTTCCTCTAGGATCCGATTTCTCAAATCATCCACATTAGGCACACATAACCTCCCTTGGTACCTCAAAACACCATCCTCCACAAGGAGAATGACTTATTAAGCTTGCCAAGAACCGATTTCTTTAACTCCATCAATGACAGATTAAGGTGTTTCTTAGAATTCACCTCAACCACCAAAGACGATTTGGAGTTATGATGAACTATAAAACCAGCATTAGGAGAATATTCAAATCGGATACCCAAAATAGCCAACCTATGAACATCCTTCACTAGGTCTTTATTGTTATTATCAACATGAGACACACTACCTATGGTCATACGACATAGAGCATCCGCCACCATATTGACCTTGCAGGGATGCTAGAGAACACTCATGTCGTAATATTTCAACAACTCTAACCATCTTCATTGTCAAAGATTCAACACTTTTTCGGTAAACACATATAAAGACTCTTATTGTCGGTTTAAACATCAACATGAAAACCATTTAAGTAATCCCTCCATATTTTCAAGGCAAATACCATCGCCGCTAACTCAAGATCATGTGTTAGGTAGTTCTTCTCATGAACCTTGAATTGTCTAGAAGCATAGGCTATGACATTCCTGTGTTGCATAAGTAAACAACCCAATTCCACTCGGGATGCATCATAATATACCACCAAATCCTTATTACCCTCCGGTAAAGTCAAAATCGGAGCGGTGGTAAGCCTATCCTTCAAGTTTTGAAAGCTTCTTCCAAATGCCACCGACCACTCAAATTTCACATTCTTTTGGGTCAAAGTACTCAAAAGAGATGCAATGGAAGCAAAACCATCCGCAAACCTCCTATAGTACCTATATAGACCAAAGAATATTCTAATGTCTATTGAAGCCGATGCTCTAGCCAAATTTCTAACCGCCTCGGTCTTCTTTGGATCAACCTCTACACCTTCACTATAAATGATATGACCATGAAATGTCAATGACCATAACCAAAACTCACACTTGCTATACTTGAAAAATAGTTGGTATTCCTTCAAGACTTGTAACACCACTCTCAAATTCCTCTTATGATCACCCACATTTTTTAATACACCATGATATTTTATATGAAAACAATCACAAAGGAGTCTAGGTAGTTTTGAAACACCCTATTGATTAGAACCTTAAATATTACCGAGGCATTAGTTAACAAAAAGACATCACTCTAAATTTATAGTGACCATATGTTGTTTGAAAGGCTATTTTGGGAATATCTTCATCTATCAACCTGAGTTGGTGATATCCCGACCTCATGTCAATTTTGGAAAACTAACTTGACCCTTGGAGTTGATCGAACAAGTCCTCAATCCGAGGGAGAGGATACTTATTTTTAATGTAACTTTATTGAGTTGTCGGTAGTCAATACACATCCTATGCAACCCATTCTTACTTTTTACAAATAGAACTGAACCACCCCTATGGGAAATACTAGTTTGAGTGAAGCCTTTGTCTAGTAAATCCTTGAGTTGAGCCATCAACTCTCTAAATTCAGCTGGAGTCATCCAATAATGAGTAAATGAAATAGTTTTGTATTCAGCAACAAGTCAATACCAAAGTCGATTTCCCATTTGGGAATGATTGCGAGAAGATCATTAGGAAAGATGGGTTAGTACATGACTTTTACTAAGTATTGGTATATGAAAATGAATCATTTGAAACATGCATGAAAAGGGACCATTTCTTTAGCAAACACGCTAAGTCATTATAAAGCATTTAATGAACATACAAGAGAGCATATACAAAATAAGGATCACAATAACAAAAGTCATGTTCATAATCAATATAACCCAACATATGAACCATATCAACGTAACAAGTTTAATAGTTCACATTAACATGAGCATACAAAACACCTACAAATGATCCCTTCCCAAGCTTATAAGTTCAATGCTTATGTGATGCCCTATAACCTCATAAAACCAAGTAAACAAGATAGGAGATCATAATTAATGCATTACTACATAATACAAGTCACCATAGATGGCCATCACTATTTATAGAAATTTAGACCAACCTCATTTTTCTCAATATATTCATCATCATGTAAGAGTATCATCATATAAAGTCATAATCATATATTTCATAACACCATACATAAGAAAAACCTCTTAATAATCCTCTTAGAGAAAACTTGTGCACTTTCTAGGTAGACCTACCTATAATTAACATCAATTACTCAACAATCTATTTTCAATTAGCCATGGTTAATCACAGATAATCATAATCAATCACTAATTTCATGTTTAGAAGAAAACCCATAAGAAGGAGAAAACCCTTGGAATTGGGTGATTTAGAAATCAATTTTCAAAGGACATCTTGGGGAAATAAATCTCAGGAGTGAAGAAACCATATCTTAATGAAGCTTAATCCACAAAATTAAAGTGAAATCTTAGAGAAATTGGCCTTCTTCTTTAAGATTTCTTCTTCTTTTAAAGGAGGTTTAATACAGAGAGAAAGTTGAGAGCTTTTGGGTTTTTACTTGAGTGAGTGAATGTGAGGTAAAACGGATTTTAAATAAAAATATATATACCCAAAATACCCCTCACTTAAATTGACCCTTTAATGAAGTCAAACTTGAATTCAAAATTTCATATTATCGTCGAGGAACAAGTCAGCAATGCGGAGCTGCTCCCACAAGATTTTCCAAATTAATTTTTTGAGATAGTAGAGTCTCTGCCTGCTCATGATACATATTTGATTTTTTGACCAATGTCCCACAATGATTGCGACTCGAACCCATTTGGCTGCTACTTTGGCATCCTACTTTGCCAACTTTGGGGTCATGTCATAGTCCCCTAGGGCGACCCTTGGGGGGTCGTACCTGGACATTTTCACTCTATATACATATTTTTCCCTATTAAAAATAATTCTACAAGTTTTACTCCTCATAAAACACCTCCAAACTTTCCTAAAACCTAAGGACATTTTACTAGGCCACTTAGACTTATTTCTGAACGTCTTGGACGTTTCTTAACGTCTTGACTCTAACACTTCCCAAATGACTTATAAAAAGTATTTTAGGCTGAGAAAAAGTGTATCCAACATTAGTTCAACATGTGAGGCTCTAAATGAGGTCTACTACTTTAAGAGTGTTATATAAATAAATCAAGTAAACAATATATCAAGAGTATCAAGTTCATTATTTAAAGACCTAAGTGTCAAGAATGCTCATAGCACTATTCCACAAGAGATCAAATAACAAGGATTTCCCAATATATATATCATGTCATCATACCAAGCATAATTAAGTATCAAGAAGGATCAAAGACTTGTATAAAGAAGAGAAAAAGCCCAATAATCAAGAAAAATATGAACCATAATAAAAATGGCTTTTTAGTCTGTACTTAAATGGACAACTTCCATACTTAACATGAACAGAAAATCCAGAGTCAAGATGAAAATTGATCCGAATAAAGAGGCATGCTAATAGTTAAAAAGTCACAACCACAAGACTGAAGAAATCCCAACAAGAACTCTAGATGATCAAATAATTAGTACAAGTTGACAAGTTACACAAGTATTTTGAACGTCTCAAAGAATACTAACACGACAATGAAAAGTGAAAAGAATTAAAAAGGTACAAAGATAAAATTTCAAATATACCATAAGGTAAGAAGTGTACAAGTACAAGTCTATAAACAACTTTAGTCTTTTAGAATAAAACCATCCAAGATAACTTCAAGAGTTCAAACAATAGACCGACAGACGTGTCAAGGTCCTCAACTTATATATAAGTATATAAAACCATAAAAATACAATACAATATCTTATAAAATTTCTAGTATCTCAATAATTTGGACGTAAAATATGATTTTCATCAAAAGTAAACCTAGCATGTACAAATTTGTCCGGACAGGTACCTTATTTAAAAGAATGAAATAGGATGAAGTAGAGCTTCTCTTTTGTTTTAAGGGACGTTAACTTCTTAATTTAATTAGTAAAAAAGTTCATAGGTTAGGTAGGTTGATTTTTAGGTCAAACATTAATGAACTACCAAGACATTCGTGGACTAGTCATATATGTGCTAGTGTGTGCCTATGTAGTTGTAACGACCTGTTTAGTCGTTTTGAGCAGTAGAGTTTATTCTGGCAATAACTGTCTGGATCGACGGATCCCACGACGGACCGTCATGGACACGATGGACCGTCGAGGGGGTCTCGTTCCAAAACACTTAGATTCTGAAAATTTGGGTACTGAGATCGACTGTCTGAACTTCACGATGAAATGGCAGAACGGACCGTTGAGGGCTCGACGGACCGTCACAAATCCTTCCACAGAATTAACTCTCTGAACTTTGTGACGGACCTGCAGGACGGACCGTCACAGTCGTGACGGACCGTCACAGTCGTGACGGACCGTCATAGTCTCCGTAAGCCCACTCGGGTCGGAATTCAGCTAATGTTTTTAAAGGGGCGTTTTGGACCTTTCATGCTTATAATTATAAAGTTAGTGGATTAATATTAATAATTCAATTACTTGGGGGTTTAAGGAGATAACCTTGAAATAAAAAGTGGGTTATTTTTATCATATTTTATACTTAATTATATGACAATTAAGGTAAATGAAAAAGGGTTTGAATAAGAAAAATAGAAAGAACAGAGAGAGAGGGAGAAACGAATGAGCAAGAGAAGAGAGAACGAAGAGGAGAGCGAAGATTTTGAGTAGTAGCTTACGTGATCACGAATTCTTCGGCGGAGGTAGGTTATGGTTTATGCTATTTCATAGTAAACTCTTAATAGCGAATGATATGTATTGGATAGTAGTGTAAAGTCTCCTACATGCTTAATTGTGTGCATGCATGATATGATTCTATAATTGTGATGAATTAGCATGATGAGGCTGTTGAATCTTAAAACCTTAAAACCTCTTTGTTAATGATGATGTCTTGGCATAAAAGAAGACTTGATGAACTAAAAGAATGAGGTTAGTGGATCGGGTGTCACGAACCGACACGTAGTATTAGGGGATCGGAGTGTCACGTTCCGACACCAGGATAGTAATGGATCGGGTGTCACGTTCCGACACCAGGATAGTAATGGATCGGGTGTCACGTTCCGACACCAGGATAGTAATGGATCGCGTGTCACGTTCCGACACCAGGATAGTGATGGATCGGGTGTCACGTTCCGACACCAGGATAGTAA
>NC_028641.1:58601305-58623387 GCF_001406875.1 Solanum pennellii
TTATTTTAGCTTCCTAGATATTCTTAGATTTAGTAAATTGAGGATAGATGTTCTTGTGGTGATGACTTCCAGATTTTTGGGATGATGAGTATTAAATTTTAGAAGTTATTAATTGATTTAGTTAATGATGTTTTAAGTCTTCCGCATTATATTTTGTTTATTATGGTTGAAATGTTGGGGTTTAGATTGGTTGGTTCGCTCACATAGTAGGATAAGTCTGGGTGCCACTCGCGACTCGTTTTGGGTCGTGACAGTAGTTTGATTGAAGTTAAGTGTGTTGTTTTAGGTTTAAGTCAGTGGTGATGTCCCTAGAACCTACATGGGCATGTTTTAGGGCTTAACATCCAAGTATGACTCCCGTAAGGACCCACGAGGGGCCCTTGAGGAGGACCACATTTTTTGGCCAAGAAGCTGTCTGGCAGGATCAATCAACGACACAAATTGATGGCCAGTCAATCAATTGACGGCTCGTCAGTGGTGAGAGTCAACCAGGACTTCAATTCCTTAATATTTTGCGACTAAATTATAAATTAAGGACTCCATGAATGGCCAGTCAATCAATTGACAGTCCGTCAATTGGGGTCATCGAATGAGTGGGCAAAAGGTGAAGCAATTCGCCCAACTTGGGGGTGACATACTAAATTCCCCCGAAGAATTTTTCAGTGTATGAAAGTTTGTTTTATGTGTATTTACATACTTTAAGTGTATTTAATTTATTAAGTCTTCTTTTATACTCTACCACCTTATTCAAAACCTTTCCCTCCCTATGTTCTATCCAACCCCCCCCCCCATGGAACCATGAAATCAACATGGTGCTAGGGTGGTGGATTCCAATAGTTCTCTTATTCAATTCTCTTGGTATTTTTTCTAATAAGGTATGAGATTTATTTTTCTAAGGTAAACTAACACCTTAGAGCCAACTTCAATGTTTATGAAACAATCCAATTTTCACTCTAACGCAAGGGTTGTTGCATGAAATGTTTTTAAAACATTAGATATGATATTACCGATATTAAATTGATATTTTACGATGAAAATCTCCATGAAACCTTGATTTTATAAATACCTAAATTTTACTTACAATGTTTGTTTTTTGCTTGTGATTTAATGTTGATGGAATTGTGATTATAATATGTTGTATGGTTGCTTTCTATTGTTAATTATGCTATTATATTGTGAATTTTTGGAGATGTTAAGGAATGTTGATCTTGGATACTGGAAGAGTGTAAGTTGACCTAATTCACTTATAAATATAGAATTGATAAAGAATTGCTATTGTGTTGCATGGTCTACTTATGGTGGCGGTGTTTAATTGTTGTTCGGATTGTTATCATGGCCTTGTCAACATTATTATGTAAATTGAAGTATTATCATGTTAGGGTATATATATATATATATATATATATATATATATATATATATTTATATATATAGGTATATTGTGAACTTGGCTATGTAAAATAATGTTGCTATGTAGAAGGTGTTATGGAATATGTGTGTGTATAAAGTGAAGTTATGATGTAATGTATGTGTGATCTTTTATAATGTGGATGTAGTGTGATGAAAGTATATTCTCTTTGAATTTTAATCTGTAATGATGATGGATTTTGAAGAGTCTAATGTGAGGATGTTGTGTCTTGATTGGTAGACTTAGGTCCCTCTTGTTGATATATGAAAACTTCTAGATTATGAACTCTTGGTAGACTTATGTTCCTTCTCCTTGATGTATGATAGTTAAGTGAATGTTATCTCCTTACCATGTAGGTTTAGGAACCCTTGTCATGTATGTATTAAAAAATCAAAGTCTAGGATTGGTAGACCTAAAGTAGGTACCCTTTTATGAAAAACTAATATGAAATCCTTGAATATTAAAAGAATGTTAAGAATGTGAAACCTTGACTATGAAAAGAAGGTCAATAAAGAATCCTTGAAATGGTAGACCTAAATGATGCCCTTCTTGAGTGGTATAATGGAATTAGAGGTCGGTTGGCCGGAACGACATGAAACCATATTTAAGAATCTCATAAGAGCTATGCAAATGAACCTTGATTGGCTGCCATAGTGGACCCATTCTTGAAAATGGTATTATGAGTTTGTATAGATTAATGATGGTACCTTTTATAATACACTTGTGTGAATGAACATACTCTATGAGAATCAAGGAAAATCACTGAGTGTATATGCTTAAGGGAGTAGATCTAATCAAGTATGAAAATAGAGTACAAAGAAACCTTTTGATATCCCCTAACCATGTGCCAACATGGGATGCGTTCTAGTTCTACCCTTGGCAAGTCGAATACCTTTCACTATGTGAGCTCTTATGACACCGGTTTCCATACCTAGCTAGTATGGTCTATGTCTATTAATACCTATTCTTATCATGTGGGATGTGCACTCTAGTATTGGATAAGTTCTACAACGTGTATTTAGTGGAATGGGACGCTATATACACAGGCACAATTAGGCTTTTAAGATACTTAAGTGAGTTCCCTAGGTCTTCCAAGACCATTATGTGAAGTCCCATATGTGTTTAGTTGTCTCCTAAATGAATTAAATGAATATTTATCACATAGAAAAATATGTATAATTGAAAGGTTCTTATCTAGGTTGGATTTGAGGATCACTTACGTGTGCTTGAAGAGGGTGTGTCTCTTCATGTCTTAGTTAGGTGGGTCTTAGAGTAAGCTTAGGTAGATAGTCTGAATGATGAAAAGGCTTACTTGATGAATATGGAATTAAGTTCTATATATTGATATTAGCTTAATATGTCTTATATGTGATTGTTTATTTCTGTTGTGTCTCGTAAACTCTTATGATGAAGGTTTTTATCAATATGTCATGAAAGCAGGTTTCTATACTAAATGTCCCTTTTTGCTTAGTTTTTTCATGAATTCCATAATTAGTGCTTAATGTGCTAAACCTTTCTTTTCCTTTTTTTGAGTAAAGTGTAGGGGTTGGATGTGTTTGTATGTCATGGAATATGGATAGGTTTCTAAGGGTCGAGAAAGAAGTTCTGATGAGTCCTCATAGATTCGAGGACAAGACCCACATGTTTCTTGTATGGTCTTTTAGTCTTTATTTCGCATCTTGTATGGGCTTATTCCCTATCTTGTACTCTAATGTTATATAGATGGTTTTATGACACATACTATAGAGTTATATGTTGTAAAGCCTTCTTGCTGAATTATTAATGAAAGTATTCTTTGTGGTGAAGAAAGTTTTAAATTCTTAATTATTTTGGCTATTGTATGCAAACAATGATCCATGTGGCTTGTATGACACCACCGACGGGTCGATTATGCCATGTTATTTCTAGCGGGTACTTCCTGGTCGTGAAACTTATGTCGCAACTTACTTTTGAAATTAAAAATGGAAAATCGACTTTATATCCTTGATGAATGATGTAGGTATATATCATAAGGTTGAAAATAACAAAAAATCACCAAAAAATACTTTTTGTCAAAAAATATATAATCAAACCACTAACGGTTGAACATACAAGATTTCTAAATTAGAAATTTTGGTAGAACTTGTCATATGTTTCATCACAAAGTTACAATCTATAACAACTAAACAACATTTCCACATGAAAAGAAGAGTTGTAGGTTTATGTATTATTTTAATAAATCAAATGTATTCACCAGAAATATTTTTTGAAGAATGCGATATGTTAAAAAATACTAAGCACTACTTAGGTCAAAAATAAATTTTGATTACTCAAGATTTTAATGTTTCAAGCATACTTATTCCGATTCTAATTGTTAAAGATCATATATCAATATAAAATACAACTAAATTAGTTGGGGTCGAATACCATAGGGAGTGGTAGGTGTTTAAAATTCAATTAAGAAGTATGAATGCAGTCTAATAAGCCATTGGAATAAACATTATTTGAAAAGATATTACACAAATTAAATGGATGACACGAAGGTCAAAATTGGGGGTGGGTTTAGTTATCAACTACAAATTCACAAAAACTATGAAATTACAATAGGGATAAACATCTTGGGATGTGATCAATTAAAGGCAAATATGGGTATATGGGTAATTGCAAGTACTAGTAAATAACTAAATATCCGTGAGTAGGCTAGAATATAAGGGAGATAGTTTTCTCTCGAACAACTAATCCAAATTAGGTGATTTCTTTCAAACATAAACAAGCTTTGAAATGAAGAAAAACCCACACCTTAATCCATTCACTCTCCAGGGGTAAATGTGTGGGATTGAGTTTAGGATGCACTCTCTCTCGCTAAGCCCAAGTCAACCAAATACCTACAAAGCATTAATCAATAATGTTAGTTCTAAAGCCTCACTCTAAAGAAAAATATGCATATGCATCTACAATTCTTAAGTTAAACCACAATTAATGGTTAAACTCACTTTGGAATAAAATTTACACTAGAAAATAGCAATGCATAAACAATCAAAAGTATGCACACACGCATGACTTCACCTATATGTTTTCTAGTATTTTCCAATCAATATTTTGTTCATCTTACTCAAGATCAATAAGGTCTTTACTAGGCTTGTAATGAGTTTGTGTTTAAAGTTATGATCAAACGAGGATCATTCAAACTAGCGAGGAATGTTCCTTAGAAAAGATTCCATTCGATAACCGGAGAGTCACAACGAGATGTAAAAAGTCCATGTATTTTCTAGGCAATTTCATTTCGTCTCATCATAGCAGCTCATTCCTTTTGTTGAAGTAAGAGCACTATGCAAGTAATTTGTATTGATCATAACTGATACTCAAATTTACATAAGACCAATAATAGTGAAACACAAAAGAGGTTTCACAAATTTTTTCAAAATGGGTCAAAACCATTTAAAGTAAAACCAAGGAGCCATAAGCTCAAATATCAACAAGATAGAATCAAACACAATTTAAAACAAAAAAATCATTATATATTATTATTCACAAAAAAATTAAAAAACACAATAGGTATGTATGTATATACCTCACTCCACGCTCAAAAGAAAAGCAGTTGTCCTCAAATGCAACTTAAAAAAAAAGAAATCACAAAAACAACAGAGGGAGGTAAACTGTGATCATGTCTACATAGTTGATCTTTCTGTTGAGGCATCAATGCTTGGGGTCACACTCAGATCTTGGGCATCAGTGACCGAGGTAACATCAATGCTGCATCTACAAGATCCTTCCATGGAAATCTCTGACACCGATGTCTGAAGACTGACTCTTTTATCGTCCCCTCTCAATCAGGCACATCTCCATATATGGTCGCCTCCTTGTCACAATTGAGGAGGACCCCCTATACGTAACTAGCATCTTCGTCCTCAAAGAGGACTAATACTATCCTCTTAGCATTCATCATTACATATCATAGGTAAAAATGCTGAAAATTTTGTAATTTTATACATATTAAGGTATACATAGACCTCTCACGTACTTCTGATATATGCATATGAAGTTTACTTAGACTGCTCACATAGGAAGCTTACATAGGCTTCTCATTTAGTTAACCTAATAAACATATAAGGAGTTAGTTGGATAATACCATATCACGTTAAACCATCTAAACGTAGTACAATATTTTGGCATAGCCCTTGCACAAGTATATATTGTCGCTTAGGGCTTACAATAATTTTCTTCAAGAATAAATAAGCAACAAATGTCTTTTAGACAATATCAATACTATTAAGGTATACTAAAGGAACCATCCTCGAACATGGAGGACTCACCATTACATGGAGAAACAAGTACAAGTATTCTTGCAAAATATCCTAGAATCTCTTCAATGGCAAGAATCTACAATGTTGTGGAAAAAAGAAAAAATATGGGCTAGTACTAAACATATGTATTAAGTATGTTTCCTATGCACAAAATCATCAATTCATGAGAAAAGACACCTATTAGTAAAAACCATGGTTTATATTCAATAACTCAACATGCACATACATGGAATATTATAAGTCAACCTAAGAAACCCAAATCAATACTGGTACAATGCCAAGAATAGAACCCCATAACCCTATCCAACGCAAAGCATAACCTTACGTCACTTATAACATACATATAATATAATCTCATAACTTTTCATAACATGCTTGATTCATAAATTCAAATATATCTGACTTGACATGAATAACATGACATACTCCTACAAGAACACTGTAAAGACCATCCCTTAGAATCCCTCATGTGAAATGAGTAATACAGGTCACATACCCCTCCCTTACCCTATATAGTAACCTTTAAGACAAGCCCCAATAATATTTCACATACTTGACTTATTCGTTTACTATATTACATTTGGGAAGATAGTGTAATACCTACATGATACCATGTGAGCTACACGGAATACGGTTCTCCCATATCGAAAAGAGAGGGTTACCAATTGCCTAAGGTGTAACCAATCTTACATAGCTATCTAGGTGAATCCACTAAGCTATAGTCCTATGTGGGCACTAGTAAAGGGACAAGGATGTTATTAAAAACCATGACTTACTAACATGGAGGTTTCCATCTTGTGAGACAACACATATCGTGTGAATACGGACTTGCCAAACATGAAGAAACCCATGTGGGAGGCCAAACTTACGTAACGTGAGCCCTCCGTCTCATTTATATGAACTTTAGTACTAAAGATCAATTCGCTTTATTATAATCATACCTTTTATACAAAATCACATTAGTCTATTATAGACCCATATGTGAAGTATTCATATTCATGACTGATAGATATTCATAAGTGAGAATAATCCTTTTAATTTATAAGACCACATACAACTGATTAAACATTTCACTCAACACTTTATCATAATCATGATAAGTTAATTTCAATCATATAATAATAATACCGTAACATACTTGCATACTTCATAACCAATTCAATAGACTAGGGTTAAGAATGAGGAATACTTGCTATCAACATCACAACCACACATTCGACATAGAAGCATTACAATCAAAGTAAGTCATACTTCATAATAGGATTCAAGAAGAATCTATCTTCATACTTTATTGCCCTCTCATTGCCTTCATAGTTCAATTAACATGAATTTCATAACCAATGTATAAAAAAGGTAAATCCAAGAAGTAATAGATAGCAATTACTATTCTACACCTCACATAGTCATCATCTTACACAATTACTATAGAATTAGAAGACATTATGAATGTAGGGAAGAACAAGGGTTCAAAGGGAAATTATTGATTGATTAAAAATAATTTACATTTAGTACTTATTTAAACAATGATAAAAGACTATAATTCATCTTAATTGATTAACAATTTTGTAATGAAAAGAGAACCCATGCATAGATTGAAACCCTAGTTTTGGGGAAGTTGAAAATCATTTTTGTGAAGGGCCTCTTGGGGAAAGGAATCCCAAGAGTGAAAGAAACCATACTTTGGTGATGATATTGCCACAACTATTTATGAAAACATTCGTGAATGCGTCCTTGAATTGGAGCCCTAGTGTTTTTCAATGGAGGTTGAAATTTAAGGAAGAGAGAGATTAGAGAGATGTGAGTTTGGGAATTGTGAGGTGTTGGTTTAGTTTAATGAGTGCTACGTGTTATATATACCTTAATTAATTTAATTAAACATACCTTAACCCTTAATCAACCAACTAACCTACTAACTAATTAAATTGATCCACTTAAAACTCACAAATGAAAACCAGACATGACCTACGATCCGTAGGTCAGTCAACGTCCCCTTGCACCCACCGTCCTGCACATCAATCGATGGTGTTTGAGACTGATATTTTGGACCAGTCTTGGATTTTTCTATGTGTGGGACTACTGAGCCATTGACTCCCCGTCGATTGGCTTCATAGGTAGCAACTTCAAACACTGCCTTTTTGTGGTCAAATTAGGGTATTCCTTCGGTAGTCATACGCAGACGTTTTAAACCTAAACATACTCTAACAGTTGTTTGAAGCCTTTCCACTATATTTCAAATTTTTACTCATAAAACCCCATGAAATAGGCTAAGATACAAAAACACATATTTCACTAGTCTCGGAACGTCATGGATGTTTCTTGAAGTCTTGACAGTAAAACATCCTAAATGGTTAATAAACATTATTTTAGGCCTTAAAACAGTAATATAAGGTCTAGTTCATCATGTGAGGCTCTACATCAGGTCTTAGACTTCTAGAGTGTTAAGCTCCTTACCATCGAGCAATTCCTCTAACACAAAAACAACCACATCCCCCATAGTCTCATCTCAAGTGGCAGCCGTATGCATAACATAACTTGATGGGACATCTGTACTGGAAACGCAGGAGCCTATGCTGAGTCAAATAGTAAACTAAAGTCCATGGACTTCAGTTTGTCCACATCCTTCCTGAACTTAGAAATATCATCTTTCAAAGTTGTAACCTTCGTAGTAATCCCCTACCCTCCTCTCACAAGTATCTACTCTCACCGCAAGATCTTGAATAGATATCTGAAGGGGTTTCAAATTAGTATATATTTGTTTGCTTAATCATCCAAAGAATTTTGGCCTCTAGCCAGAAAGCCTGTAAATCTATAAAATGGGTTAGGTGCCCCAAATTGAGGAGCATGGACTGAGTGATTGGAGACTTCGATGAAGTGGTACTTGAACTAGAAGGCTGGGAAACCGTAATAGAACCTTGGGCCTTGGAAAGAGTGGATGTAGATGTACCTGAAAGCACGGAGGTAGGAGTAGGAAAATCTCCCTCTGCAGGTATAGATTCAACATCAACCTCCTGGAATGTATGCACTAGAGATACTCTCAACCTATCAAACTCATTCTGTGTGTTGTTAGCCTCAATACATAGGATGTGTGTAGAGGATGTGGGTGTAAACTCAATGTCCCTCTTCTTGTCAAGAGGAACACTAGGTCTCCTACTTAAATCCGTAAAATGCACTGAGAAAGGAAGGGATGTCTGGCTCTCTCTGGCCTCATGGTCATCTCCTTTGCGATGATTAGTCCAATATTATGCTCTTCTAGGCTATTATAAGTCTTAGACAGGCTTCCTTTGGGTGTCTTAGTACAAACTCATTTTTTGAGTGCATGATGGAGTTGCAGATTAACCCAAAGCAGTATCGAGTTGTTGGGTTCAAGTCTTTATTCTAATTAATAGTTTTCAATCCCTCAGACTTTCGTATGTTGAGAGACTGTGAGGACGGACCTGTGCAAGTGGTTTTGGGACCACAACTTGATTTGAGACTAGAGGATTATTACGGGTCTTAGGCACCCTGATCCTAAATTGATCATGCATCCCATTTGAGCATCGCTCAAATCTCCAAGGCAATAGAAATTGATAATCCTTAGGCATAGAGATAACAACATGAGGGTCTTTGTGTTCCCCTTCACTTTTAGAGCTGGTGAGATGAGTAGCATAGACTTCCTCGCTGCCGGAGCATACCTCTTCTGACTCAATTGCGGGAGCCCTAGCCCTTTCCTTTGCCCTTGCCACATATGGTAGGAAGTTTGTTCGCCTTTGCTTTGGATGAAACTACATCCTCATTGATTATGATTACTTTGCTGGCTTAGGGGACGACATGTATTGTCCCGGTACTTTTGGTCTAGCCATATCTGCAAAACACATCAAAAAGAGTTAGCAATCATTGACGAATTTAAATTGCAATATACGTCGCCAAACCAATCAACGAATCCCCGAGTAAATTTAGCGAGCTAGATCAGGCTCGCCAAAAGGGTTGGGGTAAAACATTTCTAGAACAATTGTAGGTTGTCGATATGTTGGACCATTCGGCGAATCATTTACATCGCTCAGTGATCTTAGACAAGCCTGCCAAAATTCAGTGTGTTTTAGGGGTTAGGGGCATAGAAAGGGCGATCAAATGAAACACTCGACGAGTCATCGAGTGAACTTCGTAAACACATGCTTCTCACCGAAATATACACACTCCAACAAAGCCAAATTGATAATTTAAAGGAGAGCAAGGGGGACGTAGTCAAATCACTGAATTGTTCCGCAAGTTCGACCATGCTCATCGAAATGACCAACGTCCTAAAATTAGCCCCCTTTTCCCAAATTCAAACTCTCAACCCCCAAAACAAAAATAAAAACTACACACTTATGCAATTTAGATCAGGCCTAATTAACCCATACCTCCAGGGTACTCAGACTTCCCCCATGTAACAACCCAAAAAATGGATATGCTAAGCAATGCTTAATGTGTCTCCAATGCCGACGATTAGACCTGGTTCACATGGATTGATGCGCGTAGAACCACACCTCAGAACCCTTGTTATACCCACGCCAACTAATTTGGGGATTTAGTTGAGCTAGGAAAGGTTGGACCAAGCCATGTAGGGCTCCTAAATATGAATATTTACCCGAATGAGTCTTTACTAAAATTAAAGAGGGGAAATTTTAAGTTACGAGAGTCTAGGGGTAAAATGGTCTTTTTCCAGGCTAAGTGTAGTATCGTAATTACCCTAAATATGTAATTAATTGTTTAATTAATATGGTGGAGGGGAATTTTTGTGAGACAGGGCCCAAAATTGGCCTTTGCGTGAAGTCTTGCTCCACCAGATTTCGAACCTAGGTGGAATCATTAATTAAAATTGTTTTAATTAAATTGGTAAATTAATTTAATTGATTTATAATTATTACCTGATTCAATAAAAAGGAAAAATCAGATTTTTTTAAAGGTTTGGAAGTGTCCTAGTTTTACTAAATCTTTACCTAAGCCTAAACAACCTTTCACGTTTAACTCTCTCTCTCTCTCACGTCAAAACTTCTCTTTCTTTTCACGTTCTCTCTGCGAAAATACAAGAACTGACCAGCAACTAAATGTTCTTCACACTTAAAATACATTCACGTTAAAAATATAAGCAAACATAAGCTAAAACTTTAGGCAAAAAGGGATGCTTTTCCGTCGAGTTTGGTGTTGAAATATCGGACTTGAACGTTATTTGGAGAGGATGTTGGACAGCAGGTCGTGCGTTGAATAAACGTCAAAATAAGTTATGGGTTTTCTTACTCTTGGTCCCTTTCCTAAGAGACCCTTAGGACTTAGATGAATCTAATCCGAAAACTAGGGTTGTTCCCCTTTACATGTTCCCTGTCAGTAGCTCCCATCGATTTGTAGGTTGGGTATGTTTGCTAGTAGAAATTAGGGATGTAATGTGTTTTCGTGTTGATTATGTTCCTGTATGTATGATCGGAGTTTGGCGAATGTTAAGCATGTTATCCGAAATTATATGTTTATGTGTGTGCAATCTGTAGCCGTGACATATACTCTTGGTTTGAAGTTCAAAAATGACATGTTATTGTTGTATTCTTACATGCACAAATTCGTATAAATCGTGATGTTCATATGAAGTAAAATCTTTCTGATTTGAATGAAAATTATTAGCTAAATGAATCCATGAAAATGCACCTAATTATATACTAAATGATCCATGAATTACCCTAAAAACTAACATTTAAACGTTGATGAAAATGAGCTGCAAAACATACAAAATTTCCACAATTTTGTTGATGAAATTTCGCCGAAGATAAGTGATGTAAAAATGCTGATTGGAGTGCAAACTCTGTATAGAATGTGATCTTTAAAATGCACCTAAATAACTCACTAAAAACTACTCAAAACGTATACACAGTTAACGTGAAAGAGGTGAGAACATAGGCTGCAAAAATGTGGTCAAAATTCCAGCACTTTGATGTTAGTTTCGGTCAAGTTAAGTCAATTAACATGTTATGAAAAAAATGAAGAAAAATAAATGAGGTCAATGAGGATCGAACCCGTGACCTCACCATGTTAAAAGTCATAGAAATAATTTAAGTTAAACAAAATGTGTCAAGGGGGATTCGTACCCGTGACCTTGATCGAAAATGAAAAATTAAAAATAAGAAATGAGAGGAGTAGAATTTGAACCCACCACCTCTCAGTCAGTGTTAAGGAGGGATTTAAAGAAAGATAAAAGGTTGAGGCCTGAGGGAATCGAACCCACGACCTCTAGGCAGAATAAATGGAATTTAAGGGGAAAATTAAAGTTGGGTTGTAGGGGTTGAATCCCACACCCTCTCGGCCAAGAAGGAGAGAATTAAAAGAAAAGGAAAAAAAAGGAAATGAGGTTGTGGGGGTTCAATCCCACATCCTATCAGTCCCAATGAATGAAAAATAAAAAGTGAAATCAAGGAAAAAAATCAAATTAAGGCGTTGGGGCTCGATCTTGGGTCCCCAAGCCGTGTGGATCAAATCAAAATAATTAAAAATGTAAGTGTTGTCTATGGGATTCGAAATTGGGTTCCCTTGACCAAATTCTGTATTGATACATAAGTCATACGTGAATAAATGTTCAAATATAATGTTGCCTACATAGATCTAAATAGAGATCTTGGCATACTTACAAGATGCATAAGTCTTGTACACCACATAATCTTAGGAAGATATGAATCACTTAAACGAACTATTTGAAGCCTCATGGCTATTATGTATACACCAACAAGACTAGCATACGTGTAAAGTAAGTGAACCTAGGATGAATTTAACGAAATGATGAAACCCTAGAAGGGTCAAATAAGAGTGTGAAACACACTAAATGGCCAAGTGCATTGGCATATGATGAAATGAACATTTACGTAAAAAGGGGTGAGTAATTATGAAGAGAAAATGTGCTAAATCTAATGAATGTGGTGACAACATGATAAGAGGCTAATGTTACAGATGAGAGCAATGTCAAATGATCCTGAGCAAATGTTACAAAAACGTACTCACCTATGAGAATGTAAAGCTAAAGAAGACATCAGTCTCAATGAACAATCTAATTAAAGTATTGAGATTAATGTATACATAATGCTAATGATGAGATGAGAAATCATATATTGATATATGATGTTGTCATACTAGAAGCCATATTCCATGATGTATGTCACGACCGGAATCTAGAACCCAGACGAGACCGGCGTCGTGAACCTCTCAGAGGTCGCAGACAAGACTACATACGTCATTGTTACTTCATTTAGGTTAATTTTAGCAAAAAATTTGAACTTTTTGTTACTTAACATTCTTACTAATCATATCTAATATAATCATAATTTATTCACTATCAACCATCTAACATTAAGATCATCAAATGAAAGAAATAGTTTAATATAGCAATAACTTAATACTTGCAAAAATGGCACCAATACAAACTCTAAAATAATACGGGAAAGAAACGCTAGTGGAACATACTCCACTAACTCATCTGAAGACTAAGCTAGAATATAAATGGGCAATCATCATCGAAAGCATGAGGGCCTACCAAGTCCAGATGAATACTCTACGTTTGGATAGTTTCAGCGTCAACCTATAGCTCTAGCGCCCACCAGTGCCTGCACCTAAAAATTTAGAGTTGTATAGGGTTAGTACACACTTGTACTAAGTATGGGTATGTGCAAGCACACTCTAAAGACATGCATGAGTAAGAATAAATCATTCCTAGCAACATGATTATAGCAGGTCAAGTCAGTGGACCTGCAAAATTGAGATTAGGAAAGTGAGTGAACATTCAAAATTTTGATAAGGAAACTTATGCCATGAGAGTAACTTCCATCATCATACTTAACATATTTTACCCAACACATAACATTTTACACAAAACACATATCACATAGCAAATAGCACATAACATCTTTTATAACATTCATTCATATGCCATGAGAGGTTGAATCATGGACTTGACATTAAGACTTTCCAAAATGAGGGATCAACATATGGGACCTCAACTAGGGAGTCTTCATTAACAAACACAAAGTTTGCTTCATTCATTCATACGTACTTCATTTCATTCATTCATAAGCTAGTGTAAGCACCAACTATACCTAAGATGTAGTTTAAGACTCTCATCGGGTTTGTTGTGCAATGATCTAGAATAACCTAGTATCATACTTGAGATTATCTCACCTCTTGATTATCCTATCCTAACACGTCTCGTATCATTCATTTAATTGTGTACATCATTGAGGTTGTCCTCATTCATTCATTGGGAACTTTAACTTTAACCGACATAGATTATGTGAGCATCATGAAATCCAGTGTCTCCCCCATATCGAAAAGAGGTGGAATCACCGGCCAAAGTGACCCAAAACATGCTAGCGTACGTGGGAATTTAACCCCGGTAGATCCCTATATTGGCAGTATAGGTTCAAAGACTAAGAGATATAAGGAGACCCATACGCGGCATGCCGCACAGTCTCATCTCATGAGAGTTACATGAACCTCCTCCCATTCGAAAGAAGGCATCACCGCTGATAGCTAGTCTATCGATTCTCAGTATAAAGTTACATTACATTAAGCTCATACATCATGGAAGCTGGTTTTTAGTATAAGGACATCATAGCTCAATAGATGACTTATGTTTTCATCATTAGTATTGATTGTGTTAATCTCAATACTTTCATTAGAGTTTTCATAAAGAAAAATCTCTTCATTAACTTTAAACACTCATAGGTGAGTACGTTTTGGTAATATTTACTTAGGACCATTTGAGATTTCTCTCACTTTTACATTAGCCTCATATCAGTTGTCACCACATTCATTAACATTAGCACATTTTCTCTTCATAATTACTCACCCCCTTTTTTTGTGAATGTTCATTTCATCATATGCCAATGTACTTAGCCATTTATTGCGTTCCACACTCTTGCTTAACCCTTCTAGGTTTTCATCATTTCATTGTTGATTTTATCATTTCATTGTTCATTTCATTATATGCCAATGTACTTGGCAATTTTGTGTGTTTTACACTCGTACTTAACCCTTCTATGGTTACTTCATTTCATTACATACATCTTAGGTTCACTTACTTTTAAACATATGCTAGACTTATGGGTATATACATACAAGCCATGAGGCTTCATTCATAGTTCGTTAAGTGACTCATATCTTCCTAAGATTATCTAGTACAAGACATATGTATCTTGTGTGTATGCCAAGATCTCAATTTCGATCTAAGTACGTGGCATTATTTTTGAATATAAAATGCACGTATGAGTTATGTATCAATACGGAAATTTGGTCAAGGGAACCCAAGTTCGAACACCTTGGACAATACTTACATTTTTCCTTGACATTATTTTTACTCTTCATGACATCGGGACTGTAGATCGAGCCCCAACATTAACATTCTATCTTTATTTTTCTCCTTGAATTCTCTTGTAATTTGGCTGAGGGGTTGTGGGATCGAACCCCCACAACCCCTTATATTTTTTTCATTTAATTCTTCTTGTCCAATTCTTATGGACCATGAGGTTGTGGGACGAACCCCCACAGCCTCTCTTTAATTATTCTTTATTTTTCTAGGGGCTGTGAAGTTGTAGGTTCGAACCCCCACAACCTGCTTATTTTATTTTTAATGAAAAGTTAAATTGGCTATGCATCGGCAATGAGGTTGTGGTATGAAGCCCCCACAACCTCACTTTATTTTCTTATTTATTTCTCCCATTCTCCTTTCCAGCCTTGAGGTCGTGCATTCGATTCCCACGCCTAACACTTCCTTTCTTTTATTTTTCTTTCCCTTCATTCGCTTCCTGAAGGTCGTGGATTCGATTCACATGCCTCCCATTTTATTTATTTAAATTTTTACTCTTTCCTTTCTCAGCCAGCACACTCCATTTCGAATCCCCCTGACCCCTTTTCCTTTCTTGCGAATTTAATGTTTTACATGAGTGAGGTCACTGGTTCGAATCGTGGTGGCCTCATCCCTTTTAAAACTAATTAAATTTCCATATTACTCCTTTATACTTTAGCCTAAACGAAACTTGTTTTTTTTCCTTGAAAATTAGTCATTTTCTCACCTTAGTTTCACCAATATTTCCACTTAAAAACATAGGAAAGGTCATGGATCATTTAACACCTTTCTGGGCTGTATTTCATGGATTTTTTCAACACATTCTTAGGTGTAAATTCATTTTGTTTTAGCTGCAACATACCACTTAAAATCAGTCACATACACCACATATGATCACGAATTACCCATTTTATGAATGTTAATTTCATCCATCAAACTAACCATTTTAAGACATCAAAACGGATAACAACAAGAACAAACATCTACATATTTCACCACATCATTTTCGATTGTCATCATTAAATATGCTTGCTATTTACAAACACAAAATCACAAAGAATATCATATTTCACACATAGATACCAGCAACGATACCAACAACATAATTTCTAACCTAATGTAGATTGAAATCGGAAGGAGACTAGGGACAAGGAGTTCAACATTCAAGGGGACAACCCTAGTTTCATACGTTTGAATTTTTGTACAAAGAAATTTCTATTGGAGAAAGGATTCCAAGAGAGAAAACCCATACCTTGTTGTAGATTTCCACAACTTCAAAGTGCTTCCCGAATCGTCCCCTAAGCCTTCAACACAATCCCGTCGAGAAGATGATATAATATTTCGTTTCTTTGAGTGTAGGTAACTTTTGATTGCTTTCTAATGTTTTTATCTTCTCTTTTTGCAGCCAGGAAAAACAAAAAGAACGAGAGAGATAGAGAGATTTAGGCGTGAGAGAGATAGAGATAGAGAGTTTGTGTGAGCAGATGTCTCTTAAAACTAGGATAGTTAGAAAGAATTTAACAATTTAAAAAAAACATCAATTAATAAATAAATAATAATTAACAAAAAATGTTTTTTTTCCTTTTCTTTAATCATCCATTAATTATAAATTTATTAAATTAATTCACCAATAAAAAATCACATTAAATCATTGCTCCTACCTAGGTTCGAACCTGGGTGGAGCAAGACTTCAATTCGAGGGCTCAATTTCGGCCCTCTCTCCCCAAACTGCCCCGTCCACTTTATTATTAATTAACTAATTACATATCTAGGGTAATTACGATACTACCCTTAGACAGAAAAGACCATTTTACCCCTAGCCCTATATGGTTGGACCCAACCTTTCCCAACTCAACTAACTCTCCAAGTTATTTGGCTTTGCTATAGTAAGGGTTTCGAGTTCTAGTTCTACGAGCATCAATCAGTGTGAACCATGGTCTAATGGTAGGAATTCTTGACACATTATGCATTTCTTATCTTATTCATTTTTACGATTTTTAAAACGTATGAGTTGAATGTAATACAAGTTTATACTGTGCACCGATAGGCTAGTTATGAGCAGTGATGCCTTCTTTCGAGAAGAGCGGAGGTTCACGTAACTCTCATGAGATGAGACTTTCTGGCATGCCGAGTATGAGTCTCCTTATATCTCCTAATCTTTGAACCTATACTATCAATATAGGGATCTCGCAGGGGTCAATCCCTTCTATACGCTAGCATGTTTTGGGTCACTTTGGCCGGTGATTCCACCTCTTTTCTGTGTGGGGCAGACACTGGATTTTATCATGATCTATGTTATTTAAATGTAATGTTCCCAATCAATGAATGAGGCCAGCATCAAATGATGCACATAATGAAATGAATGATACCAAATGTGTAAGGATAGGATAATCAAGAGGTGAGCTAGACTTAAGTAATGACACTAGGTCATTCTTGATCAGTCCATAGCGAACCCGATGAAACTCTTAAACTACATCCTAGGTATAGCTGGTGTTTACACTAGATTATGAATCTATGAAGTGAAGTATATATGAATGAATGAAGAAGACTCCGTGTTTGCTAAAGAGAGATCCTTAGTTGAGGTCCCATATGTTGAGGCCTCATTTTTGTGAAGTCTTGATGTGAAGTCCATGATTCCAAATTCTCATGTGGTATGAGCGAATGGTATGAAAGATTTTATGTGCTATATGCAATATGTTATGTGATATGTGTAAAACGTTATGTTCTGTGTGCAATATGATATGTATGATGATGCATGTTACTCTCATGGAATGACTTTCTTAATTAAATTTGGCATGTGCACTAACTTTCCTAATCCAAATTTGGCAGGTCCACCAACTTTCCTAATCAAAATTTGGCAAATCTAGTGACTTGACTTTCAATAAATCATGTTTTTAGGAAAGAACTATTCTTAGTCATGCATGTCCTTGGTGTGTGCTTTCATATACCCATTCTTAGTACAAGTGTTTACCAATCCATACAACTTTAGATATTTAGGTGCAGGCACTAGTGGACGTTAGAGCTTACAGGTCGACGCTGAAGCCATTCGGACGTGGAGCATTCATGCTGACTTGGTAGGCCCTCATCCATTCGAGGAATCTTTCCCATTTTATTCTATCTTAGTTATAGAATTAAGCTAGTGGATTATGTTCCACTAGAGTTTCTTTCCCGTTTTTATCTCATTCATTGTATTGGTGTCATTTTGGCAAGTATACATTTATGCAGCATTGTACTATTTCTTTCATTTGATGATCTTAATGTTAGATGGTTGATGGTGAATGTATATAAGTTTAAGTAGAATGACTTACATGCATGTTTATAAACAAAAAGTTCAAATTTTCGGCAGAAATTAACCTAGATGAGGTAACGATAAGGTATGTATGCCTTTCTATAACCTCTGAGAGGTCAATGACACCAGTCTTGTCAGGGGTCTAGACTAGGGTCATGACAAAGTTTGTATCAGAGAACTAGGTTAAATTCCAATGTTAATAAGTTCACATGAACCACAATGTGATGTTTCTAAGTCATGGTAGTGAAGAGCACCACTATCATGAATTACAGACGACATGATGCGTCGGAAAATTCCCTTCTTCTGATCTTATCGTTCTCTTTCCTGATGTCTGATTTCTTGATGTTTTGAGCGTGTCTAACATCAATCCTTGTTGTTTTATGAGTATGAATACTAGGAGAACTATTGGTCCGAGGAGAGGAAGAGCAGCTGCTGGGGAAAATCAGGTCCCACCCTAGGCTTAATTAACCCATATCTCAAGGGTATTAAGACTTCCCCCATGTAACAACCCTAAAAATGGATATGCTAAGTAATGCTTAATGTGTCTAGAATGCCTATGATTAGACCGGGTTCACACAGATTGATGCGTGTATAACCAAACCTCTGAACACTTGTGACAGCCAAGACAACTATCTTGGGGAGTTAGCTGATCTAGGAAACGTTGGGTCAAGCCATGTAGGGCTCCCAAATATGTATATTTACCCGAATGAGTCTTTACTAAATTTAAAAGGGGAAATCGTCACTTTGGAGGGTCTAGGGGTAAAATGGTCCTTTTCCAAGCTAAGTGTAGTATCGTAATTACCATAAATATGTAATTAATTATTTAATCAATATGGTGGAGGGGAATTTTTGGGAGACACGGCCCAAAAATTGGCCTTTGCGTGAAGTCTTGCTCCACCAGATTTCGAACCTAGGTGGAATCAATGATTTAAATTGTTTTATTTAACTTGGTAAATTAATTTTATTAATTAATAATTATTATATGATTTAAAAAAAAAAGTAAAAATCAAAATTTTTTAAAAGTTTGGAAAAGTCCTAGTTTGACTAAGTCTTTACCTAAGCCTAAACAACCTTTAATGTTTAACTCTCTCTCTCTCTCACGTCAAAACCTCTCTTTCTTTTCGTGTTCTCTCTGCCAAAATACAAGAACTGACCAGCAACTAAAATTTCTTCATACATGAAGAACATTCACGTTAAAAATATAATCAAACATAAGCAAAAACGTTAGGAAAAAATGGATGTTTTTCAGTCGAGATTGGTGTTGAAATTTCGGACATGAACGTTATTTGGAGAGGGTGTTGGACAGCAGGTCGTGAATTGAATAAACGTCTAAATAAGGTATGGATTTTCTTATTCTTGGTCCCTTTCCCAAGAGACCCTTTCGACTTAGAGGAATCTACTCCAAAAACTAGGGTTGTTCCCCTTTACATGTTCCCTATCACTAGCTCCCATCAATTTGTAGGTTGGGTATGTTTGCTTGAAGAAATTATGAATGTAATGTGTTTTCATGTTTATTATGTTCATGTATGTATGTTCGGAGTTATGTTAATGTTAAGCATGTTGTGTGAAATTATGTGTTTATGTGTGTGCAATCTGTAGCGGTGACTTACATGGTAAATGTATATAAGTTTAAGTAGAATTACTTACATGCATGTTTAGAAACAAAAAGTTCAAATTTTTGGCCAAAATTAACCTAGAAGAGTAACGATTATGCATGTAGGCTTGTCTGCAACCTCTTAGAGTTCAACGACACCGGTCATGTCTAGGGTCTAGACTAGGGTCATGGCAAAGTTTGTATCAGAGCACTAGGTTAAATTCCTAGGATAATAAGTTCACATGAACCACAATGTGAAGTTTCTAAGTCATGGTAGTGAAGAGCACCACTATCATGAATTACAGACGACATGATGCGTTGGAAAATTTCCTTCTTCTGATCGTATTGTTATTTTTCCTGATGTATGATTTCTTGATGTTATGATCGTGTCTAACATCAATCCTTGTTGTTTTATGAGTATGAATACTAGGAGAACCATTGGTCCGAAGAGAGGAGGAGCAGCTGCTGGGGACAATCAGGTCCCACCCTAGGCCTAATTAACACATACCTCAAGGGTACTCAGACTTCCCCCATGTAAAAACCCTAAAAATGGATATGCTAAGTTATGCTTAATGTGTCTAGAATACCTACGATTAGACCGGGTTCACACGGATTGATGCGCGTATAACCAGACCTCTGAACACTTGTGACAGCCAACACAACTAACTTGGGGAGTTAATTGAGCTAGGAAAGGTTGGGTCCAGCCATGTAGGGCTCCCGAATATGAAGATTTACCCGAATGAGTCTTTACTGGGGTTAGAAAGGGGAAATCTTAAGTTGGAGGGTCTAGGGGTAAAATTGTCTTTTTTTCAGGCTAAGGGTAGTATTGTAATTACCCTAAATATGTAATTAATTATTTAATAATATCGTGGAGGGGCGTTTTGGGAAGAGAGGGCTGAAAATTGGCCTTTGAGTGAAGTCTTGCTCCACCCGTGTTCTAACCTAGGTTGAAGCAATGATTTAAATTGTTTTAATTAAATTGGTAAATTAATTTAATTAATTAATAATTATTATCGGATCTAAGAAAAAGTAAAAGTCAGATTTTTTAAATGTTTGAAAAAGTCCTAGTTTGACTATGTCTTTACCTAAGCCTAAACCACCTTTCATGTTTAACTCTCTCTCTCTCTCACGTCAAAACCTCTCTTTCTTTTCACGTTCTCTCTGCCAAAATACAAGAACTGACCAGCAACTAATAGTTCTTCATGTAACGACCTGTTTAGTCGATTCGAGCAGTAATTATCTTGATAAAAACTGACTGGGTCAACGGACCACGCGACGGACCGTCATGGTCACGATGGCCCGTGATGGATTCCGTCGTCCCATACTTGTGAATTTTCTTCTGCTACTGTTCTCATTACCCTCGACGACAAGTAGGACGAACCGTAATAGGCACGACGGACCGTCGAGGGGCTTCGTTCCAAAACACTTAAACTCTGAAAATCTGGGTACTGAGATCGACTCTCTGAACTTCGCGACGGAACTGCAGGACGGACCGTCGTAGGTACGACGGACCGTCACAAACCCTTTACAGAATTTGACTCTTTGAACTTTGTGACGGACCTCCAGGACGGACCGTCATAGACACGACGGACCGTCACAGGTTGCGTAACATAACTGGGTCGGAATTCTGCTAAAAGTTTTAAAGGGGTGTTTTGGACTATTCCTGACAAACTTTACGAAATTAGTGGGTAAGTTTAATAATTTATTTACTTGGAGGGTTAAAGGAGATAAACTTGGAATATCTAATTGGTTACTTTTATCATAATGAATTATATGATAATTAGGGTAAAAGAAAAGAATCTAAAGAAGAAAAAGAAAAAGACAGAGAGGGAGAACAAACGAGCGAGAGAGAGAACGAAGAGGAAAGCAAAAGCATTGGGGAGATAGCTTGCTTGATCACGATTCTTCGGTGGAGGTAGGTTATGGTTTATGCTATGTGATAGTAAACTCTTAATAGCGATTGATATGTATTGGGTGGTATTGTAAAGTCTTCCATATACTTGATTGTGTGTTTGTATGTTGTTATCGTATAATTGTGGTGTTTAGAATGATAAGACTGTTGAATTTTCAATCCTAAACCTCTTTGTTAAGATGTTGCTTGACATAAAGAAAGCTTGATGAACTGAAATAATGAGATAGATGGATCGGAGTGTCACGTTCCCACACATAGGAATAAT
>NC_028641.1:58623620-58624918 GCF_001406875.1 Solanum pennellii
GATAAGAATAAAGAGAAGAAATCTTGAATTAACTTAATATACTCGATTTCAAAGAATCTAATTCCCAAATGATTATGGTGTGGATTCTTGAGTCCTCGAAGATGTGCTTGTTGTTGTTGTCAAAGGTTCATGTGTTTGTTGCTTGCCACCTGTTAAATATTGTAGTTGACTTATATTATTATTCATTATATATTGCTTTCTATTTTGAGTTGGCCGATGATACCTACTCAGTACTTGTACTGACCCCTACTTTTATGTTCTTCTTGTTGTTTTGTGGAGTGCAGCAAGTGCACCAATGACTTCGTCTCGTCCGCAACTCTAGCCAGTCTTCAGCACGTAAGATTTCAGGGTGAGCTATTATTCCTAGCTCGGGCTGGATTCTCTTCTTCGCGTCTTGATGTCTTTGAAGTTCAGACATGGACCATCGTTTTACTAATTTTAGTTCTTAATTACACTTAGACTTAGAAATTTGAGGATAGATGTTCTTGATGTGATGACTTCCAGATTTTGGGGATGATAAGGATTATATTTTAGAAGTTTGTTTAATTGATTTCGTTAATGAGTTTGGATCTTCCGCATTTTGTTTAAAATTCATAATTTAAATATTGGTAAACGTTGGGGTTTAGATTTGTTGGTTCGCTCACATAGGAGGATAAGTGTGGGTGCCACTCGCGGCTCGTTTTGGGTCGTGACAAACTTGGTATCAGAGCTTTAGGTTCGTTGGTCTCATCAGACAAGAACGAGTCTAATAGAGTCTTGAGGAACGGTAGGGGGACGCCCTTACTTTTCTTTAAGAGGCTATAGGACTTTAGGAAAACTCCATTCTTTCTTTCTTTCGTGCTATTACATGGGTCCAATTGGTATCTAGGTGATACAAATTGGTATCTAACATCCTCACTCTATCTCGCAGATGGTTAGAACTAGAGCAACAACTGTGTCAACACCAGCACCGGCAGGACAGGGTGCGTCTGAGCCAATCATTGGGACCGTAGCTCGAGGAGGAGCAATGGAAAGAGGCCGTGGTAGAGGTCGCAGGAGGACGCCATCTAGAGGTAGAGGACAAACACCTGGTCCAACTAGTAATAGGGCAGTGACTCCTCCACCGACTGATGAGGTAGTGAGAGAGGGTGAAGAAGGGGGAAATGAGCAGGGTCAAGATGAGGAATTACCACCCCAGCCTACCCCAGAGATGGTTAACCAGGTTCTCACCTATCTTAGCGGGTTGTCTGATCAGGGCCAGACACCTCCAGTGTTTTTTGCACCAGCACCTCAGGTTCAGGGGGTACAACATGCAGCCG
>NC_028641.1:58627260-58630433 GCF_001406875.1 Solanum pennellii
GAGTTAAAGGCCAAACTTCAGGAGTTGTTAGGGAAAGGTTTTATTAGACCAAGTGCATCCCCTCGGGGCGCTCCTGTTTTATTTGTGAAAAAGGAGGATGGAAGCCTTCAGATGTGCATAGACTACAGGCAGCTGAATAAGGTAACTATTAAGAACAAGTACCCTATTCCTCGAATTGATGATTTGTTCGATCAGTTACAAGGTGCTTATGTGTTCTCTAAAATTGATCTGAGATCCGGTTATCATCAATTGAAAATACGGGCAGCAGATGTGCCAAAGACTGCTTTTAGAACCAGGTATGGGCATTACGAATTCTTAATAATGTCTTTTGGGCATACTAATGCCCCTGCTGCTTTCATGAGTCTGATGAACGGAATTTTTAAGCCATATCTGGATCTCTTTGTTATTGTATTCATTGATGATATACTGATATACTCAAAGAGCAGGAAAGAACATGAGGAGCATTTGAGAATTGTATTGGATTTGTTGAGGGAGAAAAGGCTTTATGCCAAATTCTCCAAGTGTGAGTTTTGGCTAGATTCAGTGCCCTTCTTGGGGCACGTGGTTTCTAAGGATGGAGTGATGGTGGATCCTTCTAAGTTTGAAGCAGTGAAGAGTTGGGTAAGCCCTACTAATATTACAGAGGTAAGGAGCTTTGTTTGCTTAGCTAGCTACTATCGTCGATTTGTCAAGGGATTTTCTTCTATTGCTTCGCAGCTAACAAATTTGACTAAGCAGAATGTTCCCTTTGTATGGTCGGAAGAATGTGAAGAAAGTTTTCAGAAACTCAAGACTTTGTTGACTACTGCACCAATTCTTACCTTGCCAGTGGAAGGTAAGAATTTCATTGTCTATTGTGATGCATCTTATTCTGGTTTGGGTGCAGTGCTAATGCAGGAGAGAAATGTAATTTCTTATGCTTCGAGGCAATTAAAAGTGCATGAACGTAACTATCCGACTCATGATTTGGAATTGGCTGCAGTAGTGTTTGCATTAAAGCAATGGAGACATTATCTATATGCGGTCAAATGTGAAGTCTATACAGATCATCGTAGTTTACAGTATGTCTTTACTCAGAAGGAATTAAATTTGAGGCAGAGGAGGTGGATGGAACTACTGAAGGACTACGATATTACTATTTTGTATAACCCAGGAAAAGCTAATGTGGTGGCAGATGCCTTAAGTAGAAAAGCAGGGAGCATGGATAGCTTAGCCCACTTACAGATTTCAAGGCGCCCATTGGCTAGAGAGGTTCAAACTTTGGCTAATGACCTTATGAGGCTGGAAATACTAGAGAAAGGAGGACTTTTGGCCTGTGTGGAGCCAAGATCCTCTTTTCTTGACAAGATTAAGGAGAAGCAGTTTACTGATGAGACGCTGAGCCGAATTCGAGATATCGTATTGAGAGGAGAGGCTAAAGAGGCAATAATTGATGAGGAAGGTGTTTTGAGGATTAAGGGAAGGGTATGTGTGCCCCGTATTGATGATTTGATTCACACTATTCTTACATCGGCTCATAGTTCAAGGTACTCTATACATCCTGGTGCAACCAAAATGTATCGCGACCTAAAGCAACATTTCTGGTGGAGTAGAATGAAGCGCGACATTGTTGATTTTGTTGCCAAATGCCAGAATTGTTTGCAAGTAAAGTATGAACACCAGAGGCCTGGAGGAACACTTCAAAGAATGCCCATTCCTGAATGGAAGTGGGAAAGAATTGCAATGGATTTCGTGGTTGGTCTTCCAAAGAAATTGGGTAAGTTTGATTCTATTTGGGTAATTGTTGACAGGTTAACTAAGTCTTCTCACTTCATTCCGGTCAAGATGACTTACAATGCACAGAAGTTAGCCAAACTCTATATCTCGGAAATTGTTCGATTGCATGGGATTCCACTCTCCATCATATCAGATAGAGGTACGCAATTTACTAGGAAGTTTTGGAGAACACTACATGCTGAATTAGGTACTAGGCTGGATCTTAGTACTGCATTTCACCCTCAGACCGATGGTCAGTCTGAGCGAACGATTCAGGTGTTGGAGGATATGCTTCGTGCATGTGTGATAGAATTTGGGGGTCATTGGGATAAATTCTTACCCTTAGCAGAGTTTTCATACAACAATAGCTATCACTCAAGTATTGATATGGCTCCATTTGAGGCACTGTATGGGAGGAGATGTAGGTCTCCCATTGGTTGGTTTGATGCATTTGAGGTAAGACCTTGGGGTACCGATCTTTTGAGGGAGTCGTTAGATAGGGTAAAATTCCTCCAGGATAAGCTTCTAGCAGCTCAGAGCAGGCAGAAGGAATATGCAGATCAAAAGGTTAGGGACTTGAACTTTATGGAGGGTGAACAAGTCTTGTTGAAGGTTTCACCCATGAAAGGGGTGATGCGGTTTGGTAAACGAGGTAAACTTAGTCCATGGTATATTGGGCCATTTGAAGTCTTGAATCGTGTGGGGGAGGTGGCTTATGAATTGGCGTTGCCTCCAGGACTCTCAGGAGTGCACCCGGTATTTCATGTGTCTATGCTGAATAAGTACCATAGGGATGGAAACTACATTATTCGCTAGGATTCAGTTCATCTTGATGATAATTTGTCTTATGAGGAGGAGCCGGTTGCTATTCTAGCTAGAGAAGTCCGCAAGTTGAGATCGAAAGAGATTGCATCTATCAAGGTTCAGTGGAAGAATCGGCCAGTCGAAGAGTCTACTTGGGATAATGAGGCGGATATGCAAGAAAGATATCCCCACCTTTTTACAGATTCAGGTACTCTTTCTCGCCCTTGCTTTTCTTCCTGTGATCGTTTGGGGACGAACGATGGGTAAATTGGTATCTATTGTAACGCCCTGTTTAGTCGATTCGAGCAGTAAGATTATTTTGATAAAAACTGACTGGGTCGACGGACCATGCGACGGACCGTCATGGTCACGACGTCCCGTGATGGATTCCGCCGTCCCATACTTGTGAATTTTCTTCTGCTACTTTTCTCATTACCCTCGACGACAAGTAGGACGAACCGTCATAAGCACGACGGACCGTCGAGGGGCTTCGTTCCAAAACACTTAAACTCTGAAAATCTGGGTACTGAGATTGACTCTCTGAACTTCGCGACGGAACTGAAGGACGGACCGTGTAGGTACGACGGACCGTCACAAACCCTTTACAGAATTTG
>NC_028641.1:58632020-58684023 GCF_001406875.1 Solanum pennellii
TATATATTGCTTTCTATTTTGAGTTGGCCGATGATACCTACTCAGTACTTGTACTGACCCCTACTTTTATGTTCTTCTTGTTGTTTTGTGGAGTGCAGCAAGTGCACCAGTGACTTCGTCTCGTCCGCAACTCTAGCTAGTCTTCAGCACGTCAGATTTCAGGGTGAGCTATTATTCCTAGCTCGGGCTGGATTCTCTTCTTCGCGTCTTGATGTCTTTGAAGTTCGTACATGGACCATCGTTTTACTAATTTTAGTTCTTAATTACTCTTAGACTTAGAAATTTGAGGATAGATGTTCTTGATGTGATGACTTCCAGATTTTGGGAATGATAAGGATTATATTTTAGAAGTTTGTTTAATTGATTTCGTTAATGAGTTTGGATCTTCCGCATTTTGTTTACAATTCATAATTTAAATATTGGTAAACGTTGGGGTTTAGATTTGTTGGTTCGCTCACATAGGAGGATAAATGTGGGTGCCACTCGCGGCTCGTTTTGGGTCGTGACACTTCATACTTGAAGAACATTCACGTTAAAAATATAATCAAACATAAGCAAAAACGTTACGCAAAAAGGGTAGTTTTCCAGTCGAGTTTGATGTCCAAATTTCGGACTTGAACGTTACTTGGAGAGGGTGTTGGACAGCAGGTTGTGCATTGAATAAACGTCAAAATAAGGTATGGGTTTTCTTTCCCTGTGTCCCTTTCCCAAGAGACCCTTCGGACTTAGAGGAATCTACTCCAAAAACTAGGGTTGTTCCCCTTTACATGTTCCCTGTCAATAGCTCCCATCACTTCGTAGGTTGGGTATGTTTGCTGGAAGAAATTATGGATGTAATGTGTTTTCATGTTGATTATGTTCATGTATGTATGGTCGGAGTTATGTTAATGTTAAGCATGTTGTCTGAAATTATGTGTTTATGTGTGTTCAATAATGTTCTAATAACCATCTTTAGAAAGTTTGCTACAAAATATTCTGCGAATAAGTATGCCCTTACTATGCCATCCTAAGGTTGAAACCAATAGGCAAGAAGGCCGTTTAGGGGAGTAAACAAAGTTGAGGAGCTGTTAGGGTAACTGATCAAAGAAGAAAACTGTAGTAGTTACCAGACGAGATGATTATTAAACCATTATTATTACATAATAAATAAGTATAATCCATTAAGAGGTTGGAAGGAATAAAATTTTAAGAGAAAAAAATGATTAAAATGAACTCTTATTTATTAGATGACGATGTTAATTACAAAATAATAATACTCTATACATTAAAAGGTCTTAATACAGATATAAAAAGAATAATTTATGACATATTATTAACATATGAGGTTATAGAAGTAACAACTCAAGGTTGGACTGAATTAGTTATACAAGATAATTTTTATGATGAATTTTATTTTGACATAAATGATTTATATGATGATTTAGAGATATTCAGGGATCATTGATAAAATATATATATATTGGGTAAAAGCTAAAGAAAACATAGATCAATATGATAAAATAAAATTAGAATTATAATGATTAATTCAAAAAGGTTTGAAGTTTGGCAAAAACGAAGTAATAATATTTATAAGATAAAATTTATTAAAGACCCAAACAAATTAAGTAAACTTTTTAAAATTTTGTACAGAAAAATATAAATGAATAATACAACAATTAAGAAACTAAAATGACAAACACCAAGATAGATAAAAAAGTATGAAAGACATGGAAAAAATTAAAACCCTTATACATAGAATATGAACTATCACAACTTACTAAAACAAGTAACGATAAGACAAATTATTTGATAAATATAATTTCAAAAACAGAATACAAATATGTTTGTTATTTGAAAAAACAGTATGAACAAAGAAATATATAGGCAACAATTGATAGAAAAAATAGATGAAAAAAGACAAGAACTACAACATAGGAAAGAAAGGTTGATAGAAAACATGTTAGCAGGAGTATGTAATAAATCAATATTAGCACAAAGAAAAGTTATATTTATGTTAGAAATACAAATAGATCACCTTGAATATAAATTACAACATAACATAATTAATAAATTATAATGAATAAAGAAGAGTTTGCAGTAGATGAAAAGACATATGAAAATCAATATAAAATATGTACATTTAGGAGGAACAGAAATATTAATAAAAGCTTGTTTTAGAGAAGGAATAGATACACCTATTGAACTATATTTAGCAGATGATAGAATCATACACCCAATAGAAAAAAGCGTCATCAGTGCAGTAAGAGGAAATTTAATATACCAAAAATTTAAATTTATAATAAGTGCCAACTATTCAGTAGCTATAACAGATAGAAATATAGATAAGTCACTCGTATTATATTGGAAAATGTCTGGAATAGAGCTAGCACCAGGAAGTAAGATATTTACAGCAAGATGTAAAAACTTATATATATTAACAACCAAACACAGAGTAACAGCAAAGAATAAAATTAATAAAATAAAAGTAGAAAATCCTTTTGAAAAAATAATAACCATAATAGATAATAATGATTATAGTTATAACGAAATGGACATAGAAGAAGATTTAGAAATTGTAAAAGAAAGATTAAGTACTTCAAGTGTACCAAATACGTTAACAAGAGCTACCTCATCAAGAATGAGTACATCTAAAAGAAACTATGAAATCCCACAAAATTATTAGAGAAGGAAGAAATAACACCATATCATTATTTCATAACAGGGATAGTAGACCGAAGAAGATATAAAATATAATAAATATAAGACAAGAAGAAAATTACATAACAAGAGAGTTAGTATTAGAAGAAGAAATTATAAAAACAGGACACGTATGCCCTGGATTACCTAGTGAGATAGTAAATGCAAATGAAGAAACAACGGAAAAAGAAATAATTATAGGAGGCATACCCCTAGTAATACCATTTAAAATATACCAAGGAAACCATAATATTACATTAGGTATAAAATGGTTAGAAAAAGTTAAACCGTACAATATAGAAAATGAACAATTAACAATAACTTGCCAAAATTAGAAAAATAATTATAAAAAGAACAAAATGAATAATGAAATTATTCATACTTGCAAAAATTATTGTAGAAGGATATCACAACAGATATTATACCCCTATGATAGATACAGGAGCAGAACCGAATATATGTAAATATAATTGTCTACCAGAAGGTAAATGGGAAAAATTAAAAACACCTATGGTAGTAACAGGATTTAAAAATGAAGGAAGTATGATTAAATACAAAGCAAAAAATATAAAAATACAAATATGGATAAAGTACTGACAATAGAAGAAATGTATAATTTTGAGTTTACAACAAAAGATATGTTTCTAGGAATGCCATTTTTAGATAAATTCTACCCACATATAATAACAAAAACACACTGGTTGTTTACTACACCATGCGGAAACAAACTAGGAGCAAAAACAGTAAATAATAAACAACGAAAACCTATAGAATGGATAAAAGGAAGTGAAAAAATAAATCAAGAAATGGAAAATATAAATAAGAAACAAATATCACAATTAGAAATTATCATATTTACAATAGATAAAGTTAAAATAATAAATGAACAACTAGAACAATTATATAACGAAGATCCATTACAAGGATGGGAAAAACATAAGACAAAAGTAAAAATTGAACTAATAGATAAAAATTCCATAATAACACAGAAACCATTAAAATATAACTTTGATGATTTAAAAGAATTTAAAATACATATAGAAGAATTATTAGAAAATAATTATATACAGGAGAGCAATAGTAAACATACAAGTCCAGCATTACTAGTTATAAAACATACTGAACAAAAAAGAGGAAAAAGTAGAATGGTTATAGATTATCGTAACTTAAATGCCAAAACCAAAACATATAATTATCCAATACCAAATAAGATACTAAAAATAAGACAAATACAAGGATATAACTATTTTAGTAAGTTTGACTGGAAATCAGGATTTTATCATCTAAAACTAGAAGAAGAATCTAAACAGCTAACAGCATTCACAGTAACGCAAGGTTTCTATGAATGGAATGTTTTACCGTTTGGATATAAAAATACACCAGGTAGATATCAATATTTTATGGATAACTATTAAACACAAGATGAACATACAAGGTTGTTAGAAAAATTTATACATATAATTAAACATTCAGGCATAAGCTTACGTAAAAAGAAAGAAAAAATTATGAAACCACAGATAGAATTTCTAGGAATACAAATAGATAGAAATGGAATAAAAATGCAAAACCACATAGTACAGAAAATAATCACCCTTGATGAGAATATAGATGCAAAAAAGAAATTACAATCCTTTCTAGGATTAGTAAATCAAGTAAGAGAATATATACCAAAATTAGCAGAACATTTAAAACCATTACATAAAAAACTTAAAAAAGATGTTGAATACTATTTCGATAATAAAGATAAAGGACATATAAGAAATATTAAGAATCTATGTAAAAAATTACCAAAACTTTACTTTCGTGATGAGAATAAAACATTTACTTATATTGTTGAAACAGATTCAAGTGATCATAGTTATGGAGGAGTATTAAAATATAGCTATGAAAAAGAAAAAATAGAGCACCATTGCAGATATTACTCAGGATCTTATGCAGAAGCACAAATAAAATGGGAAATAATTAGAAAATAATGTTTGCATTATATAAATGTTTATTAGCATTTGAACCATATATTGTTTATAATAAATTTATTGTAAGAACAGACAATACACAAGTAAAATGGTGGATAACTAAAAAGGTACAAGATTCAGTTACAACAAAAGAAATAAGAAGACTAGTATTAAATATATTAAATTTTACATTTACAATTGAGGTAATTAAAACTGACAAAAATATGATTGCAGACTATCTACCAAGACAAAGTTACACAACCAGAATAAGATAATCTTATGGAGAACATACTCAAAACCTTAACTACACTTTGTACAAAAGTGGATAGTATAGGCTTGAGAGTTCAAAAGCTAGAAGAAATTGAAGAAAAGTCTAAAGCTACAAGTCAGCAGCATGACTATAAACATGCGGAGCTACGTCGTTCGGCAGACGGAAAACAGCCAGAGATAAAAGGAGACGTTGGGAAACTCCTTAAAACCCATAACGTTGCTAATGTTGCAGCTATAAGCACAGGAATTATGGAAAAAGCAACACCAAAAAATGCAAATCTAAATAGCCTATTTACAAAACCATTTATTCCAAAAGTACAAATGATAGATACCCCAACACCACAAACATCTACATATGCAGCCAGCCTGCATAAAGAAAAGAAAACGTATAACCATATTTCCCAAGCTTATATTGAAAATCTATATAAAATACAAAACTTTTAAAACCTCAAACCCAGATCTACCACAACTACAGAAAAAACCCAGATCAACCACAACTACAGAAAATAACAAAAGGAAATTTATTTTTTATAAGATTCTATACAGCTCCAGCTGAAATACTCTACGACGAGATAAAACGGATGATCCAAATAGTAAAAATCGGATTAACCCGAGAGATGATAATACCAAAAGATATAGGACAACAACCGGAGATATCAAAAGTTGAGATACCCAGTTTTTATGCGAACAAAAGAATAATTGGGTTGTCAACTATTATACAAGGGTTAACCAACAATTATTTACAAGGAAATACTATATGGAGCTATTATTCCAGAGATCATTTGATGATATATGCCAATTCACGGGAGATAAGACAAGCAGATATGGAGGAAGTCCAAAAATGGATTTTATCCTTATTAAAACCCGAAGCCACGCCAACAACCAGAGCAATAAAGAAAGGATTTATCTCTGAATATTATTTACAAGATACTGCAAGTTAATTGGACATAAATATCCAGATCATATATGTTCAATGTGTAATGAAGGTGATGATATAATCCCTGAAGTACCATTAGAATAAAGTTACAAAAAAAAATGTAAAGTAGTAATAGTATTGTCGGCCAATATATAAAGTATTCGGCCATTATATAATGTGTTTTGTTTTATAGCGTCGGCCATATAAAAAAGGGCCATATGTAAAAAGTCGTGTCGGCCATAAATAAAGTAAAGGCCACTATCATATAAAGTTTTTTGTTTTTAGCGTCGGCGAAATATAATTAGGCCAAATGTAAAGTAAGTGTCGGCCACTTATATTGGTCAGATATGTAAGTTTTGTTTTATAAATAGAGGGTTCTCCCCTCATAAATAAACAAGTCATATTAAGTTACAATATCTCTCCTCTCTCTAAAGATTCCGCTTCCACCCCCTAAAATTGGTATCAGAGCTAGATAATAATAAATTAAGATATGGAGAACAAATCTGAAACAACGAATCTACAAAAACAGGTATACAAATTTAAATCCATGAGTAGCTAAATTACTTTATTCCTGATAATCTCTTGTTGATTATGATGGATTAATGATAAAAATAATATTTTCAAACCTAGGAAGACCATATAAAAAAAATAGGAAATAATTTATATTGAATGTTAGAAAAAGAAACGGCAAAATTAGAAGATAGTCTAACAACTATGATAAGAATAACAAAAGAAAATGAAGAAATAGACAAATCAAAAGAAATTGAAAACATAAAAATACAAGCAAAACAAGAAGTACAACATTTAGAAGAAATAAAAAATACAAGAATAAGTGAATTAGAAAAAGAATTTGCTAGGTTAAAATTATTATATGAAGCTAAACAAAAAGAGAAACAGATAGAAAAAGAAAAAGAGCTAACTAATGAAATAAAAGAGATGGAAAAAAAACTAAATGAAGACCTTGAAATAAATGAAATAGACGAAAATAAATCAGATAAAATAAATGACCAAAAATCAGAAATAAGTGATATAAGTGAGACATACACAGAAATTCTAGAATAGGTAAATAAACTAAAAAAATTAGAAATAAACACAGGAGATATGAATCGACCTAGTACGTCAAGAGTTAAAACTCCAGACAATAGTCCCAGAAATAGTCCTAGAATTAGTCCTAGATGGACATCACCCACTTATTATACAGAAAGTTATCAGTAATCAGATAGAACTAACGCAATATGGAATAGTAGATTAAATAAAAATTGGATACCAAAACCAATAAACGAACAATATAATTTCTTAGATCTAGGTTGTGTTACAGATATAAGTAAAGCAATATTACTATGGATAGGAAATATACCTAAGCAACTAATAGATAACAAAATAAAAACAACAGAAACACCAAGGTATATAGAAAGAACATTTGTAGGAACAACAAGATTATGGGTAGAAAATCTACCCTCAGAAAGTTTAGAAGTACTTAGAAGTGATAAGAAAATGGATGGCTCTCCATCAGCAACAAATATAGATATACTAGATAAATATGAATCAGCAATAAGAAATGAATTTGGTGGTATGACCACAGATATAAGAGAACAAAATAGAGAAAAAATAATAAATAGACAACTTATGACAAAATTAGCTATATGTAAAATGTGTTATATAGAAGAATACACTTGTGCATTTAAAGAATATTATTACAAAGCAAAATACAATTTAAATTAAGCAAAAGAAATAAGACAACAATATTTTACGAAATTACCAGAACCATTTAGTACAAAAGTAATAAAAGATTGGAATAATGAATGATTGGTAGATACTTTAGGAGCTAGAATACAATTTTTACATCAATGGGTCATACAACTATGTGAAAACCAAAAAGAAAAATTAAAAATGGAAAATTACTAAACAAGAATTTAGCCTGTTGTTAAAATAAAATAGCACCACAGTATGGATGTATAAATAAAAAGCAAAAGCCTAAAAGGTATAAAAATTATAGAAAAACTAAGACTAAATATAAATACAAAAAACCAAGACAAAGGTATTATGTAAAAAATTATAAAATAAAAAGACCATATAGACCAAAAAGAAAAATATCACAATGTACTTGTTACAATTGTGGAAAGATAGGACATTTAGCTAGAGATTGTAAATTACCTAAAGATCCAAAAAGGAAACAAATTGCAGAAGTAATCATAGACGATGATGAATATATGCAAATAGAATATATAGACTATGAATTAAGTGAAAAACGATAGTATATATGAAGTATCAGATGTAGAAACTGAAAGTGAAGAAGAAAATATTAATCTAGATAATGATGAAATAGATGAAGAAATATAATGTCTGAAGAAGATATAAAAATAATATCTAAAGAAGATTATCAAAATGAAGAATTATCAGAACAAAAAACTATATTTGATAATACAATTTTTGAACAAATAAAAGGAAAGGAATTAGATATAAGTGTTGAAAAGGTACTTGAAATACCTACCTTAAGAAATTGGCTTAAAAGACAAAAAGAAGAATACTACGTAGTCAGCCAGAAAGAACACATCATAGGTTGTAAATACACAAAAGGAAAAGCACAAATACCAATACTAAATAAGAGGATAATTAATAAAGAGATACAAGATATAAAAGATGTTATGGTTGTATTCTTACATGCACAAACTCATATAAATCTTGATGTTCATATGAAGTGTAATGTGGCTGATTGGAATGGAAATTAATAGCTATATGAATACATGAAAATGCACCTAAATATGTACTAAATGATCCATGAATTACCCTAAAAACTAACATGTAAACGTTGATGAAAATGAGCTGAAAAATGTACAAAATTACCAGCATCTTGTTGATAAGTTTCGGACACGATAAGTGATGTAGAAGTGCTGATTTGAGTGAAAACTCTTTATACAACGTGATCATGAAAATGCACCTAATGAACTCACTAAAAACTACTCCAAACGTATACACATTTAACGTGAAAGAGGTGAGAAAATAGGCTGCAAAAATGTGATCAAAATTCCAGCACTTTGATGTTAGTTTCGGTAAAGTAAAGTCAATTAACATGTTATTAAAAACAATGAAGAAAAATAAGTGAGGTCACTGAGGATCGAACCCGTGACCTCACCATGTTAAAAGTCATAGAAATAATGGAAGATAAAAAAAGAATGTGGCAAGGGGGATTCGAACACGTGACCTTGAGCGAAAATGAAATATTAAAAATAAGAAATGAGAGAAGTGGGATTTGAACCCACCACCTCTCAGTCAGATGTAAGGAGGGATTAAAAGAAAGATAAAAAGTTGAGGCGTGTGAGAATCAAACCCACGACCTCTAGGCAGAATAGAAGGAATTTAAAGAGAAAGATAATGTGGGGCTGTAGGGGTTCGATACCACACCCTCTCGGCAAAGATGAGAGAATTGAAAGAAAAAAAAAAGGAAATGAGGTTGTGGGGTTTGATTTCACATCGTCTCAGTCCCAATGAACGAAAAATAAAAAGAGAAATCAAAGGAAAAAATGAAATGAAAGAGTTGGGCTCGATCCTGGGTCCCCAAGCCGTATGGATCAAACCAAAAAATAAAAATTTATGTGTTTTCCAAGGGATTCGAAATCGGATTCCCTTGCCCAAATTCCGTATTGATACATAAGTCATACGTGAATAAATGTTCAAAACTAATGTTGCCTGCATAGATCGAAATTTGTATCTTGGCATACTTATAAGATGCATAAATCTTGTACCACATAATCTTAGGAAGATATGAACCACTTAAACGAACTATGATTGAAGCCTTATGGCTTGTATGTATAGACTTATAAGTCTAGCATACGTGTAAAGTATGTGAACCTAAGATTTATGTAACGAAATGATGAAACCCTAGAAGGGTCAAGTAAGATTGTGAAACACACTAAATGGCTAACTACATTTGCATATGATTAAATGAACATTTATGTAAAAAGGGATGAGTAATTATGAATATCAAATATGCTAAAGCTAATGAATATGGTGAAATCATGATAAAAGGCTAATCTTAAAGATGAGAGCTATCTCAAATGAGCCTTAGTAAATATCACCAAAATGTACTCACCTATGATAGTGTAAAGCTAATGAAGTGACCAGTCTCTATGAACACTCTATCAAAAGTAATATGATTAAAGTATACATAATACTAATGATTAGATGAATGCGTTGAATGTCGTGGAACTTTATACTACAAGCCAGCTTGCATGACGTATGCGTTGAATGTCATGGAACTTTATACTGAGCACCGATAGGCTAGCTATGAGCGGTGATGCCTTATTTCTTGAAAGGAGGAGGTTCAAGTAACTCTCGTGAGATGAGACTGTTCGGCATGCTGGGTATGAATCTCCTTATATCTCCTAGTCTTTGAACCTATACTGCCAATATAGTGATCTAGAAGGGTTCAATACCATATATACACTAGCATGTTTAGGGTAACTTTTGCCGGTGATTCCACCTGTTTTCGCTGAGGGGCAGACACTGGATTTCATGATGCTCCCATGATCTAGGTTGGTTAAAGTTAAAGTTCCCAATCAATGAATGAGGCCAGCCTCAAATGTGCACATAATGAAATGAATGATATCAAAGGTATTCAGACAGGATAATCAAGAGGTGATCTAGATTTAAGTAACGACACTAGGTCACTCTTGATCATTGCACAACAAACCCGATGAAAGTTCTAAACTACATCCTAGGTATAGCTGGTGTTTACAGTAGCTTATGTACGTTTGAAAGAATTATGTAGACTCTGTGTTTGCAAAGAAGGCTCCCTAGTTGAGGTCCCATACTTTGAGCTCTCATTTTTGGGAAGTATTGATGTCATGTCCATAATTCAAAAGTCTCATGGCGTATGAAAGAATGATATGAAAGTTGTTATGTGCCATATGCAATATGTTATCTGCAATGTGTAAGACGTTATGTGTTGTGTGAAATATTATACGTATGATGATGAATGTTACTCTCGTGGCATGATTTTCCTAATCCAATTTTGCAAGTCCACTGACTTTGCTAATTAAAATTTGGCAGGTCCACTAACTTTCCTAATCAAAAATTTTCAAATCAACTGACTTGACTTTCCATAAATCATGTTGTTAGGAAAGAGATATTCTTACTCATGCATGTCCTTGGTGGGTGCTTGCATATACCCATACTTAGTACAAGTGTGTACTACTCCCATAAAACTCTATATTTTTAGGTGCAGGCACATGTGGACGTTAGACCTTAGAAGTTGACGCTGAAGACATCCAGACGTGGAGCATTCATCCGTACTTGGTCGGACCTCATGCATTCGAGGACGCTTGCGTATTTTATTCTAGCTTAGTTATAGTATTGAGCTGGTGGAGTATGTTCCACTAGTGTTTCTTTCCCATTTTTATTTCAGACATTGTATTGGTGCCATTTTTGCAAGTATACATTGAATGCAACATTGTACTATTTCATTCATTTGATGATCTTAGAGTTAGATGGTTGATGGTGAACGTATATAAGTTTAAGTAGAATCACTTACATGCATGTTAAGAAACAAAAAGTTCAAATTTTCCGCTAAAATTAACCATTAATCATATCACAAAATCAAGTCCACAAGTTCAATGACGAAGTAAAGCGCCATTACCTTACTCAACAAAGTAAGCTTATCAAAAAGACCATCAGCAATGTCTAGACTCACATAACATAACATTAAGAGTTATCATCATCATCATATCTAGCAATATAGACCAATAGCATGTTTATAAATGAAACTAACATAGTATAAGGTCATTAACATGTCAATTAATCATATTCATATCATTTATTTATAATACATAAGAACAACCTCCCAAGACTTCCCTCAAGGTAAACTAGTGCAATGAATGGGCAGAGTCCCATACCCCTATACCTAGACTAAGTCAAACCCCTTAGGTCACCCTATTTATTGTTCACATTATTATTTTATTTTACTTTCAGGAAAACTTTCCTTAACCGCCATAGACCACATGAATTAAATATGGAATACGGTTTCATGAAAACCTACACCAGAAGAAGGTGGAATACTTGCCAAGGTACTACATAAACATAAGCATAGTATTCTAGGTGTATCGACTAGCTAGTATTTCTATGGGGTCAATATAGTTAAAGAACTAGGAAATATACTTTGGACCCTTTTGCTGCACGATTTCACTTCCTCATCAACTCATGAGAAATATTGTGCACCTGCCTTCCCACATTGGGAAGGGACACATCTCACATCTAGTACACTCGATGCTAAGATAAAGTTCATATTCCAAATATCTTTAAGCCTTTACTAATCATCATAACTTAGTATAAGTCATAGGAGACTAAATCCTTGTATATTCATATAATTATATCATTAGGAATTGCATGATATTGTCCTTTAAATCCAACCATTATATGTGGGATCAACACATTATCATCACCATGTTATAATAAGAAACATAGGCAATTCATAACCAACCTTATATCATTTTATCTTAAACATAATCTCACACCATCACATAATCAAGGCATTTTAAGAAATTCATCATACCAAAAGATAATCAATATAATCACAAGGCATGTTTCAATTGAACTTCATCACCAAGTAAAAGCCATCACAATTGAAGTAAAGGTTCAAGATCACAAAGTCTTACCAATTCTACTTCAACAAGCAATCATCATTTGTCTTACCCTAAACCAAAGATCAAATTCAGGCTAGGACGAAACCCATATGAAATCATCTTTTTAAAAACCACTTTTGGAAGAACCATTTGGGGAAAGGAATCCCAAAGGTGAAAGAATCCCATACCATGTTAATTATTGAATATTGATGGATAAAAACACCCTTATTTATGCCCTAATGACCTTTACCTAGCTCTTCAATTGAGTTCTTTTTGAGAAGATTGAATGTACAGAGAAGAAAAAGCAATTTGGGTTTAAGAATTGAGAGGTGTTAAGTGAGGTTTTAGGCTTAGGTATAATTTTAACTAATCTGATTAGCAATCCCCTAATCACTAATTAAACCCCTAACTAACTAAATTAATCAAATGAACCTAACTAAACTTCAAAGGAAAGCCAAAAACCTGACCTAGCAGACCCCAACCTACAGGCCATAGGTAAGTCAAAGACCAGGACCCCACCGTCATGTGCAACCATAGTTTTGGTTAAAGAGTTGTAAATTTCACCTATTCGTGAAAATGTATAAGTGACCATCGAGAGAGGCATCGACTACCCTTCAATCAGGACACGCCTCATCGCCTGCAACCGTCGATGGCTACTGCCTACACTACCTCAATTGGCATCTTACGGTCAAAATGAAAGGGTCCTCCTCATGAACCCTTGGTGTGGTCCTTTGGGAGTCATACGTGAACTTTTTTAACCTAAATCTACTCTAATATGTGTTAACACTATTTTATAAAATTTCATCCATTTACGACCCTTAAAACCTTATGAAATAGGATAAGGCACACTAGCACCTTTTTGACTATTATCAAGACGTCATGAACGTTCCTTGACGTTTTAATTCTAAAACATCCAAAATGTCTCAGAAGCATTACTTTTTTTACCTTAAAACAGTGTTAGAAATTTTATAAACTCATGTGATGATCTAGATTAGGTCTTAGACTTTTGTAGTTTTACATTGATGCTCCAAGAAATAATGAGTGTAGTACAAGAATATATTAACTCAATACCAAACTGAATTTAACTGTCTTAAATAAGCCTCTAACTTACTAGAAATGATGGGACATGTCCCAACAAAGTCTAGAAAAATCAAAAACAAAAAAACTAAATACTAAAATGAAGCTCATGACTATTGTCCTCGCAGAATGAGGACTCACCACTGAATTTGCTGAACTAGAGATTGGAAGTCGATCTAAGCGCATCTGGATGCTGAGAACCTGAACCTAAACCTCAGAAGATGTAGCACATGTATCCGTCAGTACTTGAAGGTACTTAGCATGTAGAATAGAGTAAAGCTAAAATCAAGCATAACTGAATAAGCACAAGAGAAACTATATTAATATGAACATGATACATTGAAGTCTAAGCTAACCGGATGGAATGACTAAATTTATAAAATGTTGCGACTGAATGATAACTAATCTTTAAATATGGTCAATGCCATAGAGTTTGACTGAACTTTGGGAGCTACTATTAACCGACAATAAAACCACATGAGCTAAATATGGAGTCTTATGTACAATCCGTATTGAAAGGATCCAATATACCCTTCAAGAGGTATAAATGCATGCTGGAATGATCACTAAACTAATTTCCCACAAAGGGGACTTACAACCAACTTGGCTAGTACTTCTAACACTAATTAGGTATGCTGAACCATATTCCAACTCGGTATTAAACTACTCCAAATGAATTTTGTAATTAACTTTTTATGATTGTGTTTCCTTCAATACTTGATAGCTCAAAACTAAACATGTAAATTGAGAATGCAATGATTAATTTGGTAATTATGCATTTGTAACTGATGTATGCATATTGGAATTAACTTAAATATCTGACCTAGCAGGTGTAATTCAAGAACTAAATAAATACATATCTAGGGTTATAAAATTCATATAATAATCTGAGTAATAACATGATAATGGAATTTGGAACATATAACTTATCAATTCATCAAGTTCTGTTGAGGTTCTAGAAACCTTAGGTCTAATCATGATGAGGGAATCAAGCATCTGACTGAAAACTAGGGACTTAATGGGTGAAAGGAATCCAGAAATGAAATCCCACATGCCTGGTGATGAGATTCTTGAAGAAATATTAATATTTCAGGGCTACAACTGTTGGAACCTTGTCGCATTCTTGAACTAGGGTTCTTGACGTGTTTCTCCTTTCTTTCTTCTTATTTTCTAATTTTGATTTATAATTTTGACTTAGGTAAGTTTTAGTTATGTTTCTAGGATTAAACTGACAATAATCAGATGATTGAGGGTCCAAGCGACGTATCTTAGGGTTTAAACAAAGTGATAAAAGACCAAAAGACACCTGAGATAATTGTTATAAGACTACACGACGACCTAGAGTGACAGGCCATTGTTCAATCGACTGTCTGTAGTTTGGGTCCGTAGGTTGGATCCGCTTGACATGCCTTTACCAGAAATGCATAATGATTTACTCGAAGGTTGGATTTTACAAAACTCGATGGCTGTGGAAAGATAATCCAGATATCTATCTTGTTATAGGTAATCGGACACCTATTTAATTTTGCGCTAAGAGTTATGACCATTTAGAGTTGACCCCATATCATTTTCTCCTTTATTGTCTGCTAATTTTCACCTACGGTCTGTAGGTCCATCTACAGACCATACTAGTCAATCATGGATCTTGTCAGAGAGTGGGTAAATGGGGTCTTGATCAAGGAAGACAGACTACGGGGACTGTAGTCTAACTTACGGACCGTAGGTACGTCCGTCGATCGGGACTTAGCCAAATTTTGTGAACTGAGTTTGTTAAGGGCTACAGTAGGACCGACGGACATGTAGTACGGGTCGTAGGTCAGAGTACGGTCTATCGATGTAGACCGTCGATTAAACCTAAAAATTCTGAAAATCTTAATTTTATCCTATTTTAGATACAGGGTATTAAATTTTCTCTCCCTTGGGAACATTCGTCCTCAAAAATACAAGGAGAGAGCTGCAATCCCTACTACTAAACATTTAGAACTAAATATTTTACTATATTGAGTTTCGAGAACATGCAAATACGCTGAAAAATTCAAGTACAAACTAATAGAACATGATCCTAATAATGAATTCACGCATGAATGACTGTAAACCTTAAAAGGAACTATTAACTCAAGATTGAGTGGAATTGAATGGAAAAAGGTGAGGATACTTGGCTTTCATGGCTTCTTCTTCTTCCTAAGTAGCTCCCTCTACAGACTTACTCCTCCACAAAACCTTGACTGAACTCTAACTTATGTTCCACCTTTCAAATCCTTTTGAAGATCTTTTAAGGGCCAACATATCTATAACTGAGCTTCCCTTTCTTTCCAAATCTCATCACCCCTTTCATAGGTGACACTTTCATGAAAACCAATAATCAACTTGGAACTGTAGTTCCCTTCTCCTTACATTTGCATAAGTTTTCTGATGACTCTGTGCTTTCTTACCTCTATCTTTAATGAGTTGAAGTTTCTCCATATCATGAAGGACTGAATTTGTCCCTATCAAAGATTCTTCACCCACTTTAAACCAACAAACATCACTTTTACATCTAGGCCTATACAGTTCCTCATAAAGGCCATCTGAATATTGGAATAGTAGGTATTATTATAGGAGAACTCAATTAGTGGAGGTGATCATCCCAACTACCCTTAAAATCGATCACGCAAGCTCTCAACATATCCTCTAGGGTCTGAATGGTATGCTCTGCATGTCTATCCATTTGCGGATGAAATGCTGTGCCAAGGTTTACTTGATGTTCAAGACCCTTCAGAAATGACTTCCAGAAATGAGAGGTAAACTGAGGACCACTAATTGAGATGATAGACAAAGTATCCCCATGACTATTTCAATAATTTAACGCTTGGCATAGTCCTTTGCCGAATCTGTAGTCTTTACCGCCAAAAAGGGAGAAGACTTAGTAATCCTATCAACTATCACACAACTGGTGTCATGCTGTCTGTAAGTACGAGGTAACCCTGTGATGAAATACATGTTGTTTACTTCCCACTTCCAAGTAGGAATGTTTATCTCATGAGTCATGCCTCCTGGTTTCTGATTTTCTATCTTGACTTGCTCGCAATTAGGGCACTTACTCATAAAATATGCTATATCTCTCTTCATGCCATTCCACCAATAGACTTTTCGCAGATAGCAGTACCTCTTGTGGCACCTGGATGAATAGAATATCTAGAGTTATGGGCTTCTAAAAGAATATGTTGTCTCAAGTCACCCACATTAGGAACACACAATCTACACTGGTAGGGAAGTACTCCATCTCCCTCTTAGGAGAAAACCTTTACTCTCTGATTTTGAACTGCACCCTTAAGTTCAAGACAGATTGGATCACTGTATTTCTTTTCCTTAACCTCCACTACAAAAGAATATTCTACCCCATTCTGAACTGTTACACACCTGTCTCATATGCTCATAAGTTGAACTCCCAAGCGAGCAAGCGTGTAAACATCCTTCAGTATCTCCTTCCTATCTCCCTCAACATGGGCTACACTACCTAATGATAATTTGGAAAGAGAATATTTTACTACATTCGCCTTAAAAGGATAATAATGTAAACTGATATCATAATCCCTACAGAACTCAAGCCATCTCTTCTGACGAAGATTCAACTCTTTCTGGGTGAACAGATATTGAACGCCTTTATGATCATTGAACACATCTCCATAAACACCACACAAGTAGTGTACCTATATCTTGAGTGCAAATACTACTGCTGCAAGCTCGAGGTCATGGGTTGGATAGTTCTTCTAATGAACCTGAAGTTCTCTAAAGGAATAATCTATTATCTTACTCGCTGAATCAAGACACAACCTAGGCCAACTCTGGATACATCACAATAGATAACATAACAATCTGAACCCTCCAGTAGAGTCAAGAAAGGAGTTGTAGTCAATCTTGTTTTCAATTATGTGAAACTTATCTCACAATCATATGACTATTGAAACTTGATCATCTTCTGAGTTAACCTAGTCAATGGTGAGGCTATGATGAGAATCCTTCCACGAACCTTCTATAATAACCAACTAGACCTATGAATCTTCTGATATCTATAGGAGAGTTAGGCATGAGCCATTGTGTCACTCCTTTTATCTTTTGTGAATCCACTCGGATCCTTTCGCTAGATACAATGTGACCAAGGAAAGCAATGGATTGCACCTAAAATTCACATTTTCTATACTTAGCGAATAACTTGCGATCCTTGAGAGTCTGCAGAAAAACTCTCTGATGACTAGAAAGTTCATCCTCATTCCTATAGTCAATAAATATATCATCAATAGAGATGATAACGAATAAGTCAAAGTACTATTTGGAAACTCTATTCATCAGATTGTTAAAAAGTGCAGGAGCATTGGTTAGTCCAAATTACATAACTACAAATCATAATTACCATACCCAGTTCTAAAGGTTGTTTTTTTGAATGTCAGTATCTCTCACTTTCAGCTAATGATAACCCGATCTGAGGTCTTTCTTTGGGAAGTGACTAGCACCCTGAAATTTGCCAAAAATAATCAATCCGGGGGATGGGATACTTATTCTTTATCGTGACCTTGTTCAACTATATATAGTCAATGCACATTCTAAGAGAACCATCTTTCTTTTATATGAACAAAACCGATGCACCACATTGTGAACTACTAGGTCAAATGAAGCCCTTGCCTAAAAGGTTGTTCAACTACTCTTTTGATTCCTTAAGCTCAGCTAGAGACATTCATTAAGGAGGAATAGAAATAGGTTGGGTATCTGGAAGGAGGTCAATTTCGAAGTCGATTTCCCTTTTGGGAGGGAATCTGAGAAGATGTTCTGGAAATACTTCTAGAAACACAGAGAATATTGGAACTGACTCAAGAGTTGGTGTTTCAGAGCTATAATCCATAACCCAAACTAGATGAGTAGATATAACCCTTAGAGATCATCTTTTTTTACTTAAGGTAAGAAATGAATCGACCCATAGGCTCTAAGCTAATACCCTTGCACTCTAAGATTGGTTCTTCTGGAAAAAGAAAACAAACAATCCTAGTTCTACAATCGATTGAGTCATAACATGAATGTAACCAATCCATGCCTAGAATGACATCAAAGTCTACCATTTCTTACTCTACAAAATTTTCTAAGGTGGCTTTTTGAGAGACTGTTGAAGGGTAATTTTTGTATACTCGTCTTGCAATAACTGGGTTACCGACTGGAGTAGATACTGAGAAAGGTTCTGAGAGAGTTTCAGGACTAACACTAAATCGGAATGCTATGTAAGGAGTTACAAAGGAAAGAGTATCCCCTAGATATAACAATGAATAAACATCAAGGTCAAGCACTCGTAACGTACTAGTGACTATTTTAGGAGAACCTTCATGATCCTGATGAGCCTGAAGAGCATACAATCTGTTCTGGCCCTTACCGCCACCTATACCAGATGAGTTACCCTGCTGAGTCCGGCGACTTGCAGGTGCTGCTGAGGTTGTAGAATGAGATCTACTATTACCACCTCCTAGACCCTGTCTAGAAGGATAATCCCTTAATATATGACCAAATTTACCGCACCCAAAACATCCCTTCTTTTCCAACAAGACACTCGCCCATATGGTTGTTACCACACTTAGGGCAAGTGGGGTAAGTCGTTGTGCCTAAAACACTTCACTGAGACTTTAAGCGTGGTGCTCTAACCTTCTGGTCATGTATGTTCTTGGAGGATAGAACACTAGCTTACAAAAGAATCTACAGCTGAAAACTTTTCTTGATTCTCTGAGAGATTTCCACCACCCAATTTCTATTGAGAATAGTCATAGTTCCCAATCCTAGCCCTCTAATTCTCCTTACCTTGTTCCCTAAACTTATCACCCTCAACCTGCTGAGCATGAGTCATAAGGTAGGAGATGATCACATATCCCAGTAACATAGCATTTCTAAACTCTATTTTCACCAAATCAGACAATCCATACAAGAACTTATTCATAAGAGCCCTAGAGTCAGCAACCATGTAAGGAACATACCTGGAGAGTTTGTTAAACTTGAGCCCATACTATTGGACTGTCATATTACCCTGCCTCAGGTTCATGAATTCCTGATCCTTTACTTCTATCAACTATATTGGGAAAAATTTGTCCAGAAAGGTCTCGCTAAAACAATCCCAAGTAAAAGGATTTGCATTTTTGCCCCTATTTTGCTTTAACTAAGTGTACCATATATGAACCACATCCTTCAACTAGTATGATTCCAACATAAGCCGATCATTCCCAATGACCTCCATCACCTCAGAGATCTTCTTGATCTCTTCAAAGAAATTATGAGGATCCTCACTAGTCTGTGATCCTCAGAATTCAGGAAGATTCATCCTACCAAGGACACGACCTTGGTGCAGTTTAGCCACCATTTCCATTCACATGAGCTTTAACCCGCCGATTGTTCTAGTAGGCGACATTTTGAGCCAACATCTGAATGACATTACTGTATTTAGCATTGGAGACTTCGTGATCTTGGGCTTGACGAGCTGCGTTTGCATTCCAGGTATTCCCAATACTGGCGTTAGCTCTACGAGGAGGCATGATCTGAAAAGTAGAATGTTGAGATAAAATAGAATTAGATAATAACTTACGCACGATAAGAGTAGCAAGAAAGTGATTTTTTTCCAAGAACACTTCATAGCTCATTAAATGTGGTGCACTTCACACCGATGAAAAGGAATCTACTTAGTTTGGCTTTTCAGATATCGTAGGACACTTAAACATAGTGCTATGATACAATGTTTGTCACACCCCGAGCTACGCCTGACACGCGAACACGGAACGTAGGACCACAAGTGATCCTAAGATAACCATGCTGGCATGTTCATGAGCATACTAAATGAAAGAAACTTATGCGGAAGCTAAATCATAATTAACATGAAAATATGGGAATAATCATATTCTATAAATGAGAAATTTGAATATAATGATGAGCTTAATACAAGAATATATTAACTCAATATAAATATTAAATGGATTATGTCTGAAATAAGCCTCTAACTTACTAGAAATGTTACGACTGGACTCTGCTAAATCTAGAAAAATCTGAAACTAAAGGACTAAATACTAAAAAGAAATTCATGAGTATTGTCCTCGAAAAATAAGGATTCACCTACTGAATCTGCTGAACCAGTGATCGAAATTAATCTAAGCATGATCTGGATGATGAGAATCTGAACCTACATCATGAGAAGATGTAGAGCACGTATGCATCAGTATTTGATGGTACTGAGCATGTAGAATAGAGTAAAGGTGATATCAAACTTAGCTGAACAAGCACAAGAGCAAATATGATAATCTGAACATGATATACTATATTCAAAGCTAACTAGATTCAATGACAAAATTTATAACATGTTGAGACTTAATGATAACTACTTTGTAAATATTGTCAATGCAATAGAGTCTGACTGAATTATGGGAGCTACTAATAACCCACAATAAAACAACATATTTCTTGCTTTCTTGACGGTAAATATTGTCAATGGAATAGACTCTGACTAAATTATGGAAATTTTTTGTCTTCCTGAACTCGGGTTGTTGACCTTTTTCTCCATTCTTGCTTCTACTTTTCTAAGTTTTTATTTATTATTTTGACTTAGTTAAGTTTTAATTATGTTTCTAGGCTTAAAGTGACTAAAATCTTATGATTTAGGGTCAAAATGACGTATCTTAGGGTTTAAAAAAGTGGGAAAAGATCAAAAGACCCTTGAGTTAATTGTTGTCGGACCAATCGACGACCTGGACTGACGGTCCGTCGATCAATTGACGGTACGTCATTTGGGTCAGTAGGTTGTTGGTTCTGCTCGATTAGCCTTTACTAAAACGGGAATAAGTTTTTACTCGGAGGTAGGATTTTATCAAACTCCATGGGTATGGAAAGCAAATTAAATTATATATCTTTTGATTGGTCAAGGGACCCATAATTAACTGTTTTCTAAGAGTTATGACCATTTGATGTTGACCAAACAACATTGTCCCCCTAACTGTCTGCTAATTTTCACCTACGGTCATATCTATGTACGAACCGTACTTGCCAGTCGTGGTTCTTGTCATGGAATCTTGATCGATGGACACAGACTATTGACCGTAATATTACTTACGGACCATAGGTCCGTCCGTTGATCAGTACTTAGCCAAATTTTCTGAACTGAGTTTTTGAGGGGCTGCAGTGGTAATCGACGGACCTGAAGTACGAGCCGTAAGTCAGACTATGATCTGTCGATGGTGACCGTTGATTGCACCTAAAAATTCTGAAAATCTAATTTCTGTTCTATTTTAGATACGATGTGTTACACAAATAATGCCCATCAAACCACCAACTATGGTCTGGTCCATGCCCCGTCAAAGCGGTCCATAGTTTTGGACATAGGATCACAACCTGGTAGGCCTTTCAATCTTTATTATTAGACCCAAAGTACCACTAGGAATTACCAGCGTCGTTGTCCTCTACGAGGACTAAGACAAGCCCTTAGCGTTCGTCATAGCACATCATAGGTAAAGAAATACAGGAAAATTATAACTTTTCTATATTACGAAGTATACTTCGACTTATCACATATGTCATATGGATTTACATAGACCCCTCACTTATGAAGCTTACTTAAGATTCTCACTAAACATTTATTAACATAGTCTAATAGTTTGTATAACATTTAACCATCTAAAGAATAAATCACAATAGTTTGGTTATAGCCTTTAGTCTATTATATTGCCATATAGGTTACAATGAAGTCTCAACATGTGAATGGAATAATTGTCTCAAAACATAAACAAAACTATTAAGGCTTGATGAGTGGTTCTATCCTCAAAACTCATAAGTACTCACCAATTGACTTAGGAAAGAGCCAAGTATTCTCCTTCAATGACCACAAATCTTTTTATTGACCCGAACCTAAAATGTTTAGGGAAAAAAGCAGAAATATGGATTATTACAAAACACATGTACTAAGTACAATCCCTATGCCTAAAAATCATTAAAGCATGAGAAAAGGCACACTTTAGTCAAAGCCATGTATAATGTCTAACAATTAAATATACACATATAAGGAACCGCATAATCATATCAACTGTCACATCGGGGGAGCACACCATAGAAGTAACATGTCGTACTTGACCTCTCGGATGTCTTAAACAAGCCCATAGTTATTATTCATCGCATTGACATACTAAATTTAGTAAAAAATTTAAAACTTTTCATAGCACATCATATGCTAGAAACTTCACTTCATATATATATATATATATATATATATATATAAAATAAGTCATAATACATACTTAGACCCTAATTCACTTTGTCATCTTAGACTCAACAACCTTAGAATACATTTTGGCAAGACCCTGAAACCATAAGACCTAACTATAGAACATTTAATAAAATTAACATTAAGACATGAGTAGGGAATCCTTGGAACTTAAGGACCCCTTTTTTTGATCTTGGGAATCACATATCAAGCTATTCAATCATACACATTCTTTAAGCATCCATAACCTACACATTGTGTAAAAAGTAGAGAATAATGAGATCAGTACAAGAATACACTAAGTATGGCAATCATGCAAAAACATGTATTTAAAAGGGACATTTTCTTGAAATCATACTCTATGCCGTTTGAGTAAATCTTTATAACCATAACATTTATATCATTCAGATACTTCATATAAACATATTCAAAGTCTAAAAATAACATAAGATCACATATAGAATTTATGACATTTTTAAATTCACTTTACAGTGAACTAATTTCCCTTAACAGTGAGCATTATTTTCATTTATTCATTAACCTACCAAATAACCCTCTAGCGATTCTTGGTGCAATGCATCACCTTAATGCCATAAGGAACATACATATAACCTACATAAGACAACAAATATCATCATATAAGTATAACACATCATAGACACATATGAGTCAACACTTATAGGCTTTATAGTAAGCTACTGTCATTTATACTTATTTTACCTCTTTTCTTATATATAATTATAAGATCTTGTTAATGACCCAAATCATTGTCTACAAGCTTAATGACGATATGGAGATCCATAACCCCATACATTCTTAGTAAACCCTTCATGAGACCACAAACCTTAACATTCAATTCATATGTAAACAAGTAAGTGAAGACAACTTTATTCATGTCAATAGAAGACCTTCATCATAGAGTAATTTAGACGAACATAGTGCATTCAAGCATAAGATCATATCAAATAGAATCATACCATGCACATTCTTCATAATATATAGACAAATACTACAAAGTCATGCATATGGACATAAACGTAAACATACATATTAGGTCACCTTCCTAGGACAACCTAAGGAGCTACTTGTGCAATGTCTAGATGGGTTCATTACTTCCACCTATTCTAAGTAACTTACCTTAAGTCCTCCTAGTATGGATCGTATTCATTTACTTTCATTGTCCATTTTACTTTGGGGAAACTATAGCCTTAACAGACACTAAGACCATGAATGCTAAACATGGAATTTGGTGTTGTAGAGCCTTACACCAATGGAAGGTGTTCTTACCTAGAAACTGTAGAACATTAACACATGCTAGCATACTAAGTGATATCATATTACTAGATCTTACGTGGAAAGCATAGTTATGGAACATAAGGGTACATGTTAAAACCCTCGTTATGACAAGATTGGGCATTATAGTTATTCACTTATGTAAACATCACTCTAAATCATGTGAGAAATCATTTCACATGGACATAGCATATGTATTAGCACTATCTAGTTTAGAATACACTTGATCACACCTTTCAAGGCTCCTCTATTGACTAGATCATTATTCATGAGTATGTGTATACATATATGTGAGAAAACCTTTCACATAACACCTTAAGTCACACATGTTCATACATTCATATTCATACATATAGAAACCAAAACAACATCTATCCTTTCAAGGTACATATGTGCAATGCATAGGCAAAGTCCCATACCCTTGCCCATACTAGTACACCTATGAAGTCATTATAGCTAAGGAAACACATATCATACTTTCATAAACATCATCTTAACATGCATAGTAGTAGACTCTAATGATATAAGAACAACCTTTCACTTAAACACCATAACCTATACTACTTATAAGATGCATGTAAAGTGAGAAAGTGTGTACATTGGTCAACATGATCACATAATGACTATAAACAACACATTGAGGTAGCCACCCTCTTATACCATAATACTCTTTCAAGCATAGACCACACAACACACAATAGCATAGGAGACAAGTCAACTTCATATTACACTTAAGACTCCTAACTTGTGCTATTCATGCATTCACACAGTGGTATATAGGTAAGAAATTAGTAACCATTTTTAACTAATCAAAGGCAGCACCTATACTTTACCCAAACATCGATATAAAAATGCTTATACATTAGCCAAACATACTAGATCACAACTAGAATAGGAAAGTAGGCATAAAATTCTCATAGTATCATCATAAGCACATATTCATATGTTTGTAAATTTGTCTACAAGGCCATGGTAAACACATAAATAATGAAAATATAGTAAACACCGTCACCATAAGTGGACCATACCACCCAAATCTATACAAGGCTTCATCAACTACATTAATATAGAAAAGTAGAGGGAAGAGCCAATCTTACTAATTTCTCACCCTATAATCATCATTAATCAATACTCCTTTATCATCATTTATACATTATAGAGAAGTAGCTATAAGTTCTTAAATAATAAATGGAACCATGTACAAGTCATCACAAGATCATGATACAACTAGTGCACTATATATCATATATGCAAGAAAGTAGAGAGTTATAGATCATCAATTAACTCCACTAGTTTGCTCATCAATCATCGTGTATCAGTAATATACATTAGGGCAGTACCTAAATAGATATAAATTAAATCTAAATCATGCTTCATCTACCCTACAATTAAGATCACATAATGTTCTTTACAACATTCAAATTGTAGGCTAGAAGAACCTAGATCAATTCATGCCAAGACTCCTTTTCTTTGATCATCAAGAAATCATACCTAAATATCATTAATATCATCAATATAATTCATTAATTAAGGAAAATATAATCTACACGAAATCCAACTACAATTGCTATAACCTCTAGATCACAGTGAACATGCTATTTTTATCATCAATGGGTATTAGAAGAATCATAGGCTAATCGACAATGATCAACACGAATTACTTATTTACAATTCCTGATATCATAACATCATAGGAAGTAGCTAAAAGAACCACAACATAATCGAATTCCATTATTTTCATTAAAACGCGAATGTTACAGTGAATCATGGAATACTAGGCTAAACATGTTAAAATCTTCACATATTGATCCTCATGGATCCATTAAATACAATTCAACATTAATTCATGTAAATTTCAGTAGGCATAAGAAATTCAATGTGATAGAATCATAGTTCAATCGACAAAAACTCAAGATCACAAAGCCCATGCAAGGACTAAATATATTTAGGTAGGGAACATGGCTTTATCATGCAATTGGATGAAAATCACGTTCATACCAATACATTAACATCAATTCACCATGATTTAACCATTTAAATTGTTTTGAGAAAGAACCCATGGATATATTTAAGAAGAAGAACTTTGATCATGAACTTTCTTTGAAAACATTGATATTAATTCTCTAGATGGAAGGATAATAAGATCTAAGAGGAATGGGATTCGAACTGACAACCTCTCGGTCAGTCTTAAGGAAAAATGAAAAGAAAATAAGTGTGAGGGGTGGGAATCGAACCCATGACCTCTAGGCGGAAAAGGAGAATTAAAAGAAAAATAAAGTGAGGTTGTCAAGGTTCGATCCCACAACCTCATGGTTAATTCGAAAATATCATGGAAAAAGAAATTAAAATAAAAAGGGGCTGTGGCGGTTCGATCCCACAACCCCTCGACCAAGAAAATGTTTTTAAAGAAAATAAAGGTATTTGGGGCTTGATCTTGGCTCCCCAAGTCGTGTGGACCAAAATAAAATAAATGAAAAATGTAAGTGTTGTCTAAGAAATTCAAAACCGGGTCCCCTTGCCCAAATTTCGGATTGATACATAAGTCATACGTGAATTTAATGTTCAAGAATAATGCTGCATTACATAGATCAGAATTGAGATCTTGGCATACATACATGATGCATAAGTCTTGTACCACACAATCTAATAAAGATATGAATCACTTAAACGAATTATGATTGAAGCCTCATGGCTTGTATGTAAGACCCACAAGTCTAGCATACGTTAGAAGTAAGTGAACCTAAGCTGTATGTAATAAAATAATGATATAAACAATGAAATGATGACACCCTAGAAGGGTTAAATAAGAGTATGAAACAAACTAAATGTCCAAGTGCATTGGCATATGATTAAATGAACATTCACGTAAAAAGGGGTGAGTAATTATGAAGAGCAAATGTGCTAATATCAATGATTGTGGTTACAACTTGATATGCGACTAATGTAAAAGATGAGACCAATCTCAAATGAGCCTAAGTAAGTGTTACAAAAAAGTACTCAATTATGACAGTGTAAAGTTAATGAAGAGACCAATAGCTATGAACACTCTAATGAATGTATTGAGATTAACACACTTAATACTAATGATGAGATTAAAAATCATGTATTGAGCTATGACGTCCTCATAGTAGAAGCCACCTTCCATGACGTGTGGGTTGAATGTAATGGAACTTTATACTGAGCACCGATAGACTAGCTATGAGCGGTAATGCCTTCTTTCAGGAAGTGCAGAGGTTCACGTAACTCACATGAGATGAGACTGTCCGGCATGCCGGGTATGGGTCTTCTTATATCTCCTAGTCTTCGAACCTATACTGCCAATATAAGGATCTGGCGGGGTAAATTCCCATGTATGCTAGCATGTTTTGGGTCACTTTGGCTGGTTATTCATACTCTTTTCCCAGTGGGGGAGACACTGGATTTCATGATGCTCACATGATCTATGTCGGTTAAAGTAAAAGTTCCCAAAGAATGAATGAGGTCAGCCTCAAATGATGCACATAAAGAAATGAATGATATCAAAGATGTAAGGATAGGATAATCGAAAGGTGAGCTAGACTTAAGTAATGACACTAGGTCATTCTTCAGTATTGCAAGATCCGATGAAAGTCTTAAACTATATCTTAGGTATAACTAGTGGCTCCACTAGCTTATGAATGTATGAAGTGAAGTACGTGGGAATGAATGAAGCAGACTCTGTTTTTGCTAAAGAAGGCGCCCTAGTTGAGCCCATATGTTGAGCCATCATATTTGGGAAGTCTTAATGTCAAGTCCATTATCCCAAAGTCTCATGGCGTATAAATGAATGATATGAAAGATGTAATGTGCTATGCGCAATATGTTATGTGCTATTTGCAATATGTTATTTGCTATATGCAATATGTTATTTGCTCTGTGTAAAATTTTATGTGATTTGTGCAATATGATACGTATGATGTTGTATGTTTATCTCATGGAATGACATTCCTAATCCAAATTTGGCAAGTCCTTTTACTTTCCTAATCCAAATATGGCAAGTCTACTGACTTGACTTTCCATAAATCATGTTGTTAGGAAAGATCTATTCTTACTCATGCATGTCCTTGGTGTGTACTTGCATATACCCATGCTTAGTACAAGTGTGTACTAATCCCATACAACTCTATATTGTTAGGTTCAGGCACAGGTGGACGCTAGAGCTTATAGGTTAACGTTGCAGCTATCCGGACGTGGAGCTTTCTTCCGGACTTGGTAGGCCCTCATGCGTTCAAGGATGTCTACCGTTATTATCTAGATTAGATCTAGGCTTTTACTAGAGGAGCATGATCCATTCGTGTTTCTTTCTACTTTCTTTTCAGACTTTGTATTGGTGCCGTTTATGCAAGAATACATTTAATGCAATTCTGAACTGTTTCTTTCATTTGATTATCTCTATATGAGATGGTTGATTTGTGAACACCTATGATGTTAAGTTTAAAATTTTTAGTATGAAATAAGAAAACAAAAATTTCAAATTTTCTGCTAAAATTAACCTAGATGAAGTAAGAATAACGTGTGTAGGCTAGTTTGCAACCTCTGAGAGGTCAACGCGGGTCTCATCTGGCGTCCTGATTTAGATCGTGACATGGGTAATCTAGCGGGTTATTATAGATAGAATAAGGGTCATTTTAAAGTAATTTTCACTCACCTAAACCCAATTGTAAAACATATACAAAAGCTCTCACCTCTCTCTAATTTCTCTCTCCCCAATTCCTCCATTGAAGGAAGAACAAAGCTTGAAAAGGAAGGTCAATTTATCAAGGATTTCACTTAAATTTCGTAGATTAATATTCATTAAGGTATGGGTTCTTCACTCTTGGAATTCTTTTCCCCAAGAGGTCCTTTCAGATTTTATTTCTAAAATAACCAATTCTATGGGGTTTTCCAATTCTAATGGGTTTTCTTCGAAACATCAAATTGATGATAAATTGTGATTGCCTTTGACTTAATAAGTGTATATTGTTGTTTAACTTATTCAATTTAATGTAGATCATGTCCCTTCCCAATTTTCCAAATCTTGTATCTTGGTTTTGAATTTATCGAAATTGAAGAATGTATTGATTGTTAGATTTGTTTTATCAATTCTAATGCATATATTGATGAATTATGGTAAATTTTTGGTGAGATTGTATCTAATTCTTCAAAAATTAATGTTGACCCTTCTCCCCTAACCCTAGATTATGAATTGAAGTTAATGGGGATAGTGATGATGCAATTGACCTATTTCTTGTATTAATTACTATTGAAGGATGTTACTACACCTATTATTGGATGTAATTGATTGTTTGATGGTAAGACCACGATGATGGCTTTTAAAGCATTTTTTGTAAGTCTTCATGATCCTAACCTTTCCTTCAATTATGATTGATTATGGTTGATGATGTAGTACAATTGAATCATGTCTTGTGAATTGCCTAAGTAGGTGTTGGTATAATGTTCAATTGAAATTTCTTGATTGTGAGATTATGCTTAAGATGTAATGATATAAGTTTGGTCAAGAAGTACCTATGTGACTTACTATGATATGGTGATGTTAATGTGCTAATATCACATATGATGGTTGTAATGAAAGATGTTCTCATGCAATTCCTATTGAGCTAATGATTCTGGCTATGCAAGGAGATATTCTCCTATGATCTAAACTAATTTATGATTATAAATGATAGACATTTCAAAAGGGACTCTATCTTAGCACCGAGTGAACTAGTAGTAAGGAGTGTCCCTTCCCACATAAAGAAGGTAGGTTCACTACTGTACTCATGAGATTGGAGACTATAATGCATGTAGAATAAATAAGGGTGTCAACTTGATCTCCTAGTTCTTGAACTATGTTTCCCCCATAGTAATACTAGCTAGTGGATCCACATAGATGCTATGTGCACGTTTTGGTAATACCTTGTCAAGTATTTCGGTATAGGATTTCATGACACCAGATTCCACATTAGCTCATATTGTCTTTGTCGGTTAAGGCAAGAAGTTCCCGAAAATAAAATGAAGTGATGATGCGAACACTAACTAGGGTGACTTAAGGGGTTGACTTAGTCTAATACGATATTCACGTAATCCATAAGTACCCCCATATATAACACAAGACCAACATTAACAAGTAATAGTCAATTCAACATGTACAAGAGTTCATAACATCATAACATAAGCATGACCCTTACTCATAACCCACCATTTAGCCTACAAGTGCAATAACCAAGCAAAGTCTCATAACCTTACTCAATCATTTAAACAAAACAATGGATCACAAGAAATGTCTAACTCAACATAGAATAAAATCAATAGTACTCATCATTTTACTTATCATTGTAGATCAATAGCATGTTCCTAAATGAAACTAACATCATATAGGATCATCAATATGAAAACACAACATATGCATAACATTCCCACTATAAGATCAAAAGAACATAAGAACAACCTTCTAGAACTTCCTCAATGCAAACTAGTGCAATACCTAGGTAGAGTCCCATACCCCTACCTATGGGTTCTTGGAAGAGTATAAGGCTTTTCAAAATAAATTAGCATGTTTTGAACAAATGTCCTCTTTAGCATGATTTCAAATGTTTTTTTGTGCATATACTTATACATAGTACAAGTGTGTACTAACCCATCTTTTATATTTACTATAAACGTAGGATCCATCCATTGAGCTTATAGAAGGCCTTTAAAGTCTACTTTTATATTTTCCTATTGTTCGGTAGGTCCTCACCTTATTAGGACGATGCCACTATCTTGCTATTGAATATTGCTAGTCTAAATGACTATTTAGTTCATTCTCTTTCTTAGTTGAATTTGTATGTTCCTATATGAGGCTTTTATTATAAAGAAGTATGGGTTGAAACCAAGATGTTGTATTCTACATAGATAGTTTAATATGAGACGTATTCTAGACTTCTTATGAATCTATATTATTATATTATGTATATGAAACTAAAGTAGAAACCTATGTATTGCTTCCTACACCAGTAGTCTATGTATACTCGCTAATTATACATTATGTGTAAGCTAGAGGTCTAAGTAAACCTCAATGTAGAAGAAGTTAAAAAGTTTTAGATTTTCCGCTAATTTAACCTATGAAATTTAATGACAAATGCTAAGAGGCTTGTCTTAGTCCTCTTCGAGGACACCGACAGCGGTTACGTCTAGGCGGTTTTCTACGGATGTGACATGGGCCTCCCATGTAGCTCCCTCAACAAGGTGGTTCATCCATAGAACTTTTACGGAGGCAACCTCCCTATTCCTCAATTTTTTAACTTGGCGGTCCAAGATTTCAACAGGGACATCTTTATAAGAAAGGTCATCTTTGACTCCAAAACCTTCTAGGGGGAGAGTTGAAACCGGATCACCTATACATCTCTTAAGTATAGTAACGTGGACAACCGAATGAATCATGACCAACTCATTTTGCAACTTCATTTTATAGGCAACACTCGTAACTAGCTTCATAATTACATATGGGCCCACATAACGAGGAATAAGCTTCCCCTTCTTTCGATACCTCATCAACCCTTTCATGAGTGAAATTTTTAGTATACCTAATCTCCTACTTCCAATTCAAGGTCCCTCTTTCTATTGTCGGAATAAGGTTTTTGTCGGCTTTGAGCCATTTTCAGTCTACCTCTTTTAATCCATACCTTCTCGAGGGCTTCATAGACCAAACCGGGACCAAGTAGAGAATCATACCACCCAAATGGGGATCTACACCTCCTTCCATAAAGTTCCTCAAAGGGTGCGATGAAGATAGTTGAATGGAAGCTATTGTTGTAGGAGAATTCTATCAAAGGTAGGTGATCATCCCAATTACCTTTGAAGTTGACATTGCACGCCCTCAAAATTTCTTCTAGGATTTGAATAGTGCATTCCGATTGACCATCCGTCTTTGGATGAAAGGCGGTACTAAGATTCACTTTTGTACAAACCCCTCTTTTGAAAGCCTTCCAAAAACTTGAGGTAAATTGAGTGCCTCTATCCAAAATGATAGATAAAGGATATCCATGTAGCTTTACTGTTTACTTGAGGTACAATTTGGCATAATCTTCTGCCGAATAAGTGACTTTGACGGGAAGAAAGTGTGCCAACAATGTCAATCTATTTACAATGACCCATATCCAGTTGTGTTGCCATCGAGTATGAGGCAACCCCACTATGAAGTCATTTTAATATCCCCCCAGTTCCATGTGAGAATATTTATATTTTTAGATAAGACACCCAGCCTTTGGTGTTGAACTTTTACTTGTTGGCAATTCAGACACTTGGGAAAAAAATACGCTATGTCCCTTTTTATATTGTGCCACCATAAGTTTCTTTTAAGTCGTGATACATCTTTGCGGCTCCCAAGTGAATGGAATATAGGAAGTCATGAGACTCTTCATTGATAAATTCCCTCAATCTATCCACGTCCGGTACGCACAATCTTCTTTGGTGCTTAAGAACCCCATTCTTCTCATTGGGAGAAGGACTCATTAGATTTACTAAGGACTGTTTCCTTAAACTCCATAAATAGAGGATCAAGGCATTGCTTGAATTTCACCCCATCAACTAAAGACTACTTGGAGTTGTAGCGGACCTTGAAACTATCATTTGGAGAGTCTGCTAGTCGGACGCCCAAACAAGCCAACCTATGAACCTCTTTTACTAACTCTTTCTTATTATCACCCACATGAGTCATACTACTCATGGACACTCTACTCAAGGAATCCGCTACGACATTAGCTTTTCCGTGATGGTAAAAGACACTCATATCATAGTCCTTGAAAAGTTATAACCATCTTCCTTGACATAGGTTCAAATCTTTTTGGGTAAACACATATGGTGTACTCTTGATCGGTGCATACAGTTACATGTACCCCATAGAGATAATGTCTCCAAATTTTAAATGTAAAAAACATTGCCGCATGTTCAAGGTTTTGAGTTGGATAATTCTTCTATTGAGGATAGACTTGCATCGAGGCATATGGTATTACTTTGCCATGTTTCATAAGCACACACCCTATACCCACTCGGTTGGCATCACAATAAACCACAAACCCATCGGTACGCTCTAATAAAGTCAATAGCGTAGCGGAGGTTAGTCCAATTTTCAATAATTGGAAAGTCTCTTCACATGGTTCCAACTATTAGAACATGGATTTCTTTTGGGGAAAAGTCGTTAATGGAGATGCGATGGACGAAAAGCCCTCAACATACCTTCTATAGTAACCAGCCAACCCTACAAAACTTCAGATGTCGGTAGGATTCAAAGGTCTTGGAAAATTCTTGACCACTTTCGTTTTCCTCGGGTCAATCTCTACCCATTTACTAGAGATGATATGAAAAAGAAACGCAACCGACCTCAACCAAAATTCACATGTACTAAATTTAGCAAAAAGTTGGTTATCCTTGAGAATATGCAGAACTATCCTCAAATGACTCATATGATCATCCTCACTCTTCGAGTATATTAAAATATCATCAATAAAGACAATCAAAAATAAATCAAGATAATTTATAAAACTCGATTCATAAGGTCCATGACAGCCACCGGGGCATTAGTTAAACCAAATGATATCACTAGGAATTCAAAGTGACTATATCTTGTTCTGAATGTCATTTTCAGAATATCAACTTCCCTCACTTTAAGTAGATGATAACCTAATATCAAGTCAATCTTTGAAATGTAACTCTCTCCTTGGAGTTGATAAAATAGGTCATCAATCATAGGGAGCGGGGTACTTATTGTTTATAGTGAATTTGTTCAATTGACGTTAATCAATACACATTCGCAAAGAACCATCCTTTTTCTTCAAAAACAATACCGCGGCACCCCATGGAGATATGATTGGTTGAATAAAATCCTTATCTAACAAATCTTTGAGTTGAGACATTAGATCTTTCAACTGGGCAGGGGCAATCCTATAAGGAGGGATTTAAATAGGTTGTGTATCCGGCAATAAATCTATGCCAAAGTTAATCTCCCGTTCGGGAGGAATTTGTAGAAGATCATCGGGAAAGACCCTTGGAAATTCCCTCACTATGGGTACAGACTCTATTAGAGGGACCTCAGATTTAAGATCCCTAACTCTTACTATATGATAGGGACAACCCTTCACCTTCAATTTGCAAACATTTAGACACGGAATAATCTTTATCCTAGGATTTTAGTTTCCTCCCTTCCACTAAAATATGGGTTCATGTAGAAATTGAAAGTTAACTACCCTTGTCCTACAACCAATAGAGGCAAATCAAGCATGCAACCAATTCACTACCAATATGACATCAAAATCTAGCATATGAAGTTCAATTATCTCAACTAATGTAACTCTATTGGGCAAGAAAATATGACAACCTTTATAGATTCTTTTTTAGTGACCACATATTCACCAGCAAGGGTAAAAACCTAAAAAGGTTCGTCTAATATGTCGGGTAGTATTTCGAATTTCATGGCTACAAGAGGGGTCACAAATGATAGTATAGCATCCAGATCCAACAAAAAGCCTACATCAACGAAAAATAATCTCTTCATGTACAACTCTTCATATACAACTCTTTCCACAACCATAGAAATTACCCGTTCCAACTAGGCACTTACCATCAAGTTTTCTACCAAATTTTGAACAAAGAGGCTTCTACACATAAGAGCCATCACCTTTGCCCTCTTGGGGATTAGGAGTAGACACCTTACTCTTTTTGACCCTTGAAGCATTAGGAGGGACTTTGTTGTAAAACCTCCTTTTGAACCTTGGTTTGTCTTGCACCTCAAATTTAGTTTGGAAGAATTCCCGTCTTCGGTTCTTACCTTCTTCAACTATCTACCAACTTGCTTAAGCTTTTTCTCGTAAATTTGTTTTGCATGAATCATAAAACGAGAGATGTCCATGCTAAGAATAATCATACCTGACCTACACTCATTAACCATAATATCCGATATCCCCATGAACAATTTGTGCATCTTAGCTCTAGAATCCGCAATCATAGTAGTAGCATGTTTTGGTAGTTGAATGAACTTAAGACTGTACTTTTTTACGCTCATACCCTCTTGACAAAGGGAAAGAACCTATCAAGGAAAGCCATCTTGAAAGATCCCCAAGAAATATAGCCTTATATAACCGTCCTCATATCCTTCCATTGATTTTACCATACTGGCACCACATCTTAGAGTTGGTTAGCGGCTAGTTCTGCCTTTTCATTTGAAGAAACACCCGTAGCATGAAGAACTTTGAACTCTTCATAAATGAACCCTTGTGGTTCCTCCTAAACCTTAAAACCATAGAAAGTAGGGGGGATTTATCCATGTGAAAAAACCCTTAATCCTTGAAGAGGTAGTGCTAGCATTGGGGTTCACATGCACCTTAGCATCCCTAGCAACATGGGTAGCCAACACTTGAGTCAAGCTATGAATATCCGACCTTATCTCAACATTATGCATAGCCCCTTTGTTCAATATTAATTTGAGGGTTTTTAGGAGCTTAAGGGGGAACCAACTCATTCAAATTATCCTCTCCGGCCCTTCGAGGACTGTTCCTCGATATATTCATTTCCAATAAGCACAAGAAAGGGATTAGAAGAAAAGGAGTGAATAGAGTTAAGACTCTTAGGCATGAATACGGAATTAAAAGAGAGTGAAAATTTCAAAGAATCACATAGTCTCTCATTCATAAGTATGGCGTGCTTCATAATTATAAATAAGACCCTACATAGACGTGTTATAGTGAGTCATCAACCCTAAGATTACTTAACCTCATGCTCTGATAAAAAGTTTTGTAAGATCCAAAGTGCCCCCTAGGTGTCACCAGCGTGCTCGTCCTCTACGAGAACTAAGACAAGCCGTTAGAGTTCGTTATAGCACATCATTGGTAAATAAATACGGGAAAATTAAAACTTTTCTATATAACGAAGTATACTTAGAATTCTCCCACATCGAATATCGAGTTTACATAGACCCCTCACTTATGAAGCTTATGTAGTCTTCGCTTTTAACATTTACCAACAACATAGTCTAATAATTCATCTCACATTTAACAATCTAAAGAATGAAATGCAATAGTTTGGGCCTAAACCTTAGTCGATTACAATATGCCTATAAAGGTTACAATAAAATCTCAACATGAGAATGGAATAATTATCTCAAAACACAGGCAAAACTAATAAGGCTTGATTAGTGGTTCTATCCTCAAAACTCATGATGACTCACCAATTGACTTAGGAAAGAGCCAACTCTTCTTCTTCAATGACCATGAATCCCCTCAATGGCCCGAACCTAAAATGTTTTGGGAAAAATAGGATGAAACATGGGTTAGTACAAAACACATGTACTAAGTATGTCCCATATGCATAAAAATCATTAATGCACGAGAAAAGGCACAGTTTAGTCAAAGCCATGCATAATATCATAAATTCAATATACAAATAAAAGGAACCTAATAATAATATCAACATATAAGTAACTCAAGCAAAACTTGTGTAATGCCAAGAATAAATCATCATAACCCTATCAAAAGTTAAGTATGACATTAAGCAACCAACTTTATACTTACAACATATTCTTATATATAATATGATTCATTTATCAATACTACTAGCTTGTCAATATAATCATAATCATAAAGGAACACTACTAGAACCATCCTAAGGATCCCACATATACATAGAGTAAGAGAAGTCGCATACCTTCCCTTACCCTATGTAGTATCCTTTAAGACAACCCTAATAAGAGTTCACATACATAACTTATTCGTTTACTTTTACCTTAGGGGAAGAAATGCAATAACTTACATGAGACCATGTTATGTACATGGAATACAGTGTTCTACTACCACACTGAAAAAGAGAGGGTTAACAGTTGCCTAAGGTGTAACCATAGGTACGTAGCTATCTAGGAGGATCAACTTATCGTATCTATCTTGGTGGATCAACTAATCTAGAATCCTATGTGGGTACAAAAAATAGAGATTTCAATCTAAGAGACAACACATAACTACGGAATCCAGACTTACTAACGTGAGGAAACCGAGGTGGGAGGCGAGACTTAGTAAATGTGACACCTCCATCTCATTTACAAGCCCTTTTGGTGGTGAGAAAATATTCCCTTTAGTAATCATGTTATTTCATCATACAAGTTCACATTAGTATCTTCTAGACCCCTATGTAAACATCTTATCATATCTAGCTCGTAGGTTATCACAAGTAAGAACAATCATTTCACTTTAGAAAACACTTCACAAGTGAGTAAACCTATAACCTAAAACTTTATTATAATCATGTGATACTACCTTCAATCATATAATATTCATATCATATCATACATACATAATTAATGTGTAATTCAATGTATTAGGGATGAGGATGAGAATACCTTGCATTAACATTACAACCACACATTAAACATAGGAGCATTCCTATATAAGTATCTCATAATTCACTATTGAATCAAAGGAGATCCAATCAACATACCTTCTTTCTCTTTCAAATAACCTTCATACTTCCATTACAAATAATACATAATCATTTCATAAACAAGGTAAAATCAATGAGTAATTACATAATAAACAACAATGTAGTCAATCAACTAATTCATAATCTTCACAATTCACCCTAATATTACAACTTTCCTTGAAATTGGGGAGAAGTCATGGGTCAAGGGAAATCTCATAGGAAATCATCTATTAATCATAAATGTATACTTAGAAAATAGTAATTCATTACAATTCATCACCATTGATTCAAAACTTCGTTTTTCAAAGAAGACTAATGTGTAAAAGAAAAACCTAGATTTGGGGGATTTAGAAATTAGGTTTTAGAAGGACCTCATAGTGAAAGCATTATCATTAGTTAAATAAACCAACCTTAGATATTATAAATCAACGAAATTGGGTTGGAAACTTGAAGGCTTGATCTTCTTCTTGGAGCTCTATTGGTCTTCAATGGAGGTTTAAAGGAAGAGAGAATTTGGGAAAGATGAGAGTGATTTTTGATTTCTAATTTTGAGACTTTATTTGGGTGTTCAAATTAACCTAAAAATTGACCCTAATACCTTATATAGTGACCACAGAAATTACCCAAAACACCCCTCACTTAAATGGGTCTTTTTGTGATGTCAAAATGTTTTGAATATTACTTTTAAGAATAAGGGAATTGGCTGCTCGTCACAGGGTTAATTTCTTGATTTATTTTTGAAATCTGTGTTGAGGGAGTTGACCTCGTGTGTTTTCCGATTTTTTAGTATAAGTTGGAATCCCTACGTAATTGCTGCGCATCGTGCAGTAGTAACAAAAATCATACCTGCGTGCAGGCTGCTTTGGCGGCCTGCTTGTCCATGTTCGGGTCCTCACATAGGACCCTTGAGATGGTTCTTGGGGTGTCGTAACTGTACTTTTTGATCCTCTATACTAAATTTTACCTATTTAATGTATTGTTACAAGTTTTAGACTCCATATGCCCTCCGAAAGTTTCACCAACAATTTAGCTAGTTATCGGACGTCAATGCCTTCCTTTAATGCTACGGCCCCGATACTTCTCAATCAGGTGATTTACACTTATTTAGGTCTAAAATGATCATTTCTTTAAATATAAGACTCTATTATATGTCATGGAATTTTTGGGGTGTATCACTGATCGATGCCCACCATCCACTAGTTATGACTTGTAGATAGGTCGTCTATTGGGTCTTCGTTTGATCTGCCTGGATGTTTTGTGTCCAATAGATTCAGTCCTTATCAAGGTCCCCTCCTGGGTCCTTGGTGGAGTCGTACCCCGAAGTTAAACCCTAAAACATGCTCATCTATGTCCTAGGGTGCTTTCTACAGATTTATACCTCAAACAACACTCTTAACATACATCAAAAAACTAAGGCAGACACACGCACATCATGACTAGTCTCCGGATTTCTTGGTCGTTCCTTGACATTTGAACTCAAACTCAACTAGACTGACTTATAAACTCATTTACACATTAAATTAATTAGTTAACAGACCTTAAAACATAAGTGAAGATATATTTCAAACTACTTCATTTTAGGGTTGTTACACTCTTATTGAATTTGCTTACAACAATATTTATCACTCGAGCACTCAAATGGATCCTTATGAAGATCTTAATGGGAAAAGATGCAGATAACCTCATTGTTTTTTTGAAGTTGGTGAAGCAGGTTTCATAGGACAAATTTTAGTTTATCAATCTATGGAGAAAGGGAAAGTCATTCAAGAGAGGTTTAAAATGTTGTAGAGTCGTCAGAAATCCTATACCAATGTTTGTATAAGAGAGTTAGATTATGAAGTAGATGATTGGGTATACTTGAATTTCACCCATGAAATTTACTATGAGATTTTGTGAGAAGGGGAAGCTTAGTCCCCGGTATGTTGGCCTTACAAAATATAAAAAAGGATAGGCAATGTAGATTTCGTGTTCGAGCTACTCCAAGAGTTATTTCAGTTCAACCGGCTTTCTACGTCTCCATGTTGAAAAAGTGCATGGGAGATGATTTATCGATCATACAACCTTAAGATGTTAGGATGATGGGTAGTTTATCTTATGAAGAGATCATGTTGAGAACAAAAGAAGTAACATTAGTTAGAATTCTTTAGAGGAACCAATTTGTTGAGGAAGCTACTTTTAAAGCTGAGGAGGATATGAAGAAGAGATATCCACGTCTCTTTGAATCTGGATAAAGTACAGACATAGGTACAAATTCTATTCTTAGTACTGATTGAATTATGAGTGAGCATGTTGTTTAATTGCATTTGCTTGTTGGGTGTTTGAACTTGATGTTACGACTCTTAACCTATTAACATTAATCTCAAATGTCCATAACTCTTAGATAAGGATGAGTTAGGTGTATTTCAGATATGGTTGGAAATATCTTGGAATAAAATTTCCAACAGCACCGAGTTTGTGCGATTCCGAGTTTGTATGAGTAAGTTATGCCCTTTGAAAGTAGTGTTATGCAAATAAGTAAATGTCCAATAAATATTTTAAAAGGGTAGTATGATAGTTTCCTTAACCTTTTATTTAGATTCGTTTTTGGTAATTACTTAGCGTTCTAAAAAGAATTTTGTCAGCTTATGTTTTTGAAAAAATGAGTTGGGGTATTTGGAGAAAGATCGTAACAGAAAGGAGTAGAGGAAAAACAAGATTCTCCATGAATGATCAATTTTTGTTGTGGATTTCGCCAAGGGATTGATCATACAAGGTATATGAGTCTTTGATGGCGTTGGATTCGTTAACCACACACCAAACATGTTTACTTTAGTGAACTTTGTCCTAAAAGTGTTTGAAAGTTGTTGTTCATGTTATGTATTTTTGAATTTGAATGTCATTCTTGAATTGTGCTATATTGAGGATTTTCTGAGATCATTACATTGATATTTAGAAGTCTTTTGAGTAAGGATCTTGAGTACATATGCATTTGAGAACAATAGTTAAGTCAAGGCGAATTGGGGATGGAAAACGATGAAGAATAAAATGGACAAGGAACAGCTACCAGGTCTTCCTCACGGACATGTTCCCTTAGTGAAAAAAAATTAGATCCGCATCGTGATTAGGACACGGACTCCTCTATCTAAATATTTAATTTTTCAAGAAAATATTTTAATGCAAATCCGTGTCGCGGATTCGTTGCAAGATGATGATTTTGTGACTTTTCTGATGTTTATCTATCAGAAATCATTCCTAAATATCCTGATACCTTTCCAATAACAAATCATAATTCTTGAATCAATAATTCAATTTAAGCAGAGTCAAGAGTCAAGTTTACAAGTTAAGAAGTAAATCAAAAGAAATATATAAATTTTTCACAAGTATTTCACAATCATTTTTACTTTTTTTTTAATAATTAAGTTCCAAGTTAAGCAAAGAGTAATGTTTTGAAGTTCATTTCTTCAATGAAGGTATATGGGAACAAAGTATTGCGAACAACTTAAAATGTTTTCAAATTTCAGAAAGTAAGGGAACATTGATTCAAATATAGATTTTAATCTAACTTTTGAGTATTTATCTCAAACTAAACTTACAAACACATGATCAAAGAATATTTGTGGAGAAGTATTGACCACCGATAAAGGGATGCCATTTTATATTAGCTCGTGTTTCCATAAACCCTGTAGACATGATCTGTAGTAAATGATCATAAATTTTAGACAACTCCTTACGATTATTTTTGCATAAACTTGTGGATCCTCTACATTAAGTAGTTCTATATGACAGAAAAGTATAGGAGAGTTCTGGCAGCGTGGGCAAGACATTATATCAAAACTTTGGCTTATAGTGGTGGTTGTCGATAAGAGTATTTACAAGAAAAACTATTTTAATTTAGTATATAATAAAGTTTAATTTGTTATTGATTATCATTAACGACTAAGTTGCTTTTACTATTGTATAATGATTTTAATATATTGCATGTGTTTCATTTCTTTATTTTGAGTTATGTTATTCATGAGTTGAGAAGAGCCAAGGTAAGTTTTCTTTCAGAATCTGTTCAAGCCTATTTATTGTTCTGCCTTCCATCTCGCATACTTGTATATTCAATGTATTGATGCCAGTTTGCCTGCATCATTCTAATTTTTATTACGCTTTCTGGTTCTCAATTATTAGGATGATCAGGGTCCTCTCTCGACATTTCTCTTACTTCAGAGGATTCCTACACAGTTAGTAGTTCATTTGTCTTTATATTATCATTCATATGCTGGTTAAATACTCAAGTTTCCATTTTGTCTAAGTTTTATATCTCTAAAAAGATATACTTTGAGATTTTTTTGTTAAATTAAGTCTTTCTCTGAGTAAGGAAGCCAGGACAAAGGTTCGCTTGAGGCTAACAATGACTCTCAATTTCCACTCCCACTCAGGGTGTAGGTTGTGGGTGTGATAAACTTGGTATGAGTGCAGAGAATTCAAGAGTCGTAGGGAGTCGATGAAGTCATATCTGTAGGGTTCTAGTTTTCTTGTTAATCCTGCAACATCTATAATTTGGAGGTTGCGTGTCACAATCTGAGAGTATACCCTAGAAGATATGGTATTCTCAAATCATGGAACGGTTTACTCGATCTCTCGGAGGTAATGTACAAGCCCTTTGACATCATTCATTGCATACATGTATGAAAGTAGTGCGGAATTATATTTTTTCAAACAATCGAATATTACTTCAAGATATCATTTAAAATAATTGGTAAAACCTAACTCTCGTGTAGCCATCTTAGACAGACGAATATCTTGGGTCAGAGAATATATGTCAACAAAATAGATATATCTATGTCTATTACAATATCCTTAATAATAAAGCTAAACATAGTTATGTCCTCGAATCAATTTAGGACATACGACAACTTTCTTGAATGAATACTAATATCGAAGCTTCACTTCTATTACTCCTCTCAATTAAACCTACACCGTTAGAGATAAGACAAAATATATTGAATTAATACATTAGAATTCACTAAGTATAGTGAGATTCAATAAAATAATTCCAAAAGAACATTTGTATAAAACATGCTTCTTTTGAAGTAAACTTCATAACATAAGTATAAGAAACCACTAAGTCGATGTAAGCTATATGGTCAAATTCCATGATATAGCATCAATATCACTTCAAACATATAACCATAAAACCCTCCTACCAAAGGTTATCCTAAGACCCACTTGGGTAAGTTATGAAGTTGCCGCCATACAACCCCTTCACACACACATAAGTAATTCTCAAGACTACCTCAGATAATATTATTCTATTTTGAAAATTTAACTCACTACCTAAGGTTACCTAAGATTCAGTTGAGTAAAACAGGAAGAGACCTTCTATACACCCTTTTCAAGCCTACTTAAGAAACCCTTAAATCTACCCAAGATAGGGATCCGTTTCTTCAACTTACATTAACTTAAGTCATAGTAAATCATTAAGTCAATTAAATGATACTACATTAAATAAGGACTTCATATAATTGTCTTGTAGAAGACCTAGGGAACCTTAATACTGGCATCTCCAAAGCCTACTCCTATTATGTCTAGATAGCATCAAATTCCACTACCTAGACGTTATAGAACTTCTCCAACACAAGAATTTATCCCACATGATTAGAATAGGCATTAGGTGACATAGACCATATAACTAGGCATGGAATCTGGTGTCTACCCTACTCCAATTGAAGGTGTTCTACTTTCCAAGGGTAGAACTAGGACACATCCCATGTAGGCACATCATTAAGGAATATCAAGGGATTCTTTTAACTCTAGTCTTAGTCTAAAGTAGAGTTGTTACCACAAGAATATTAACTTGGTTCTAGCCAAGTTCTCAAAGTGTAAGTTCATTCACTTAAGGCCATATGAAAAGGTACCATCTTTTTGTCATTACCATGTTATGATACACCTACAAAAGAGGGTACTCTAGGGCTGCCACTCAATGGTCAATAATGATAGCTCAATAACTATATTAGAAATGGATTCAATATGTTCCGGCAAACCGATACCTAAGTCCATCATTCTCACAAGAAGGATAATGTTACGACTTTCAACTTCAAGTATATCATAACATTCTTTGTATATTGACGGTTCCATATATGTGACCCCCTTTGCATGTTCAAGGTACCATATTAGTCATCATTAGAAGGGAAACATCTTAGGTCCACCAATGCTAGACTTCCATTCATCATTCATCCATTAACATACAAGAAGGAGCTCAAGCCAGTTACGTCAAAATGATAATGTTCACATACTTAGCATGTATCAAGTACAGGAACATATTTTACCACACAAGACACACACATGATTATCATGTCAACTATACAACAATATTCAAGTATCATGTAGGAATAACAAAGTCTACCTAGAAAGATACACTAGCAATACTACTAGAGACATCATCATAGTGTAGCATGATCACCTATAATAAATTAGGAGAAAACATGCTTTCACTTCATTCACACACATATACTACATAAGACTTCACATTGATCACATATACAAGTTATAACATAATAACATCATAGTTCATAAAGTAATGCCGACAAGACCACATTCTTCACAATTATATCAAATAAGCACCACCACAATAAGTGGACCATACAAATCATCACAGATCAAGACTTATACTACAGAATATAAAAGATTTTTGTCCAGCATACCACCATTCCAACATCAACACCTCCAATCCTTAGTTATTCCCACTAATTCAATTCACAAAGACTCTAACCAATATGTATATACACCAATCCAAACCAAGAATCAAACTATATTAAAATCCAAGATAATATTGTTTGAATTTCATCAAATTAGGACATCCTACATACAATTCGACCATTCTTCTTACTTAATTCTATAGTACAAATTAATCTACTCAAGAAATCAATATAAAAGAGCTATGATCTCATAACCAATAATATAGTAAAAATAAGGATTTATTGATTTGTATTGGTTAATAAGGAATTTGATCTAAAATCATCCAATTAACATCATTATATCATAAGACATTGTTTCAAATCATTTTATGTAAGAACCCATGGCTAAAAGTTGAAATAGAAGATTCATGTTTTTGATAATCTTTGAAAACCATTTGAATTTGACACCTTGAATGGAAAAGAATGCAGGGATGAAACACCATACCTTATGTGAAGAAAAATAAACGTAATTGATGGAGAAAAACATGGAAAAATCTGTCTTCTTCATGAAGATTCAATGCTTCATTAATAGAGATAGTAGGAATGGAGAGGTTTTGTTGTAAGTTAGGGTCTTGCTTAATTGGTGACTATTGGGGTTTAAGAAGTCTCAATAACCATCAATAATAAATCCCCAAATACACAAAAGACCCCTGCACATATAGGATCATTTAAACAAATTATAATTTTACTTAACAACGACGCGACCAAATTTGGGACATGACTGTGCATCGCGGAGGCACCTCCAATTCATGGTTCTGGAAAATTTTAAGACAGGATGGTTTGTTTCGACCCCACGTTGTAGGGAAATTTTTTTTCCTATGATTTTAGGCTGCATGACGCGCAAGGGCTGCCAAATCCTCAAATCCTCGGTAGCTTCATTTAACAATGTTTAGGACCTTCTCAAGGACTCTTTTGTTGGTCCTTGGGGCGTTATTCTCAGACGTTTCAACCCTTTACATATAAGGATATGTGTAGCGACCATTGTTACTATATTTCAACCTCATAAAATGCCCCAAAACTCCACCAAAAAACACTACGATATATTAGTTCAACTTAAACTAGTTTATGGACGTCTTGGATGTTTCACTTCCAAGCTTTTTCAAACTCCTCAAACTAAATTCTAACACTATTAATAACCATTTTAGGACTTCATAACCTCGTGGAACACATTTTATGCTCTAGCATCACCTAGTTATTTTTTAGGGTGTTACATTGCCGCATTTAGGAAATATTCTCATTTGTGTAATACCCATTTCGTGCTGTAGTGTTTAGTTTACTTCCAATTTGTGCTTGCGCATGTTTTAGATGAGCATGCCTCCACAAAGAGCTATCATAGGTCGTCTTGCAAGACATAGTACTGAGGATCAAAGGGCAACCAATGCAGTTGAAGTGCAACATGAAGGAGAGGTACTAATATTGAGTTCAAAAAGACAATAAGGATTTCTAGTCAAGCTATGACTAATAAGGTTAGGGAACAAAGAGAATCTATATAGGAAGTTACTGATACATAAAGGATCCGAGAATTCATTGAGGATAAATCCTCCAACAGTCATTATTCAAGCACTATTGAGGATATGAAGAACTTCATTGAGGACATGAAAAACCTATTTGATGTGATGCATGTCGGTAATACTGTGAAAGTTGAACTAGATGCATATAAGCTAAACAATGTTGCTAGCACTTGGTTCAACTAGTTGAAAAGGGGTAGAGCTAAGGATGCACCACATGTAAGTTCGGCTTGGTTTGAAGAATCTTTCTTGGAGCGTTTCTTTCCCCAAGAACTGAAAAAGGCCAAGGTACTTGAGTTCCTCAAACTTAAGTAGGGGTCTCTATGTGTTCATGAATTATGGGCTGAAGTTCACCCAACTACCCCAATATGCTCTGGATATAGTAGCGGACATGAGGAGTAGAACGAGCACGTTTGCTGTTGGGTCGTCTATGAGTAAGGAATGTAGGGGTATGATGTTTATTGGGACATTGATATACAATGGTTGATGGTCTATGTGCAGCTATTGAGAAATAGAAGCTGAGGGACATGGCAGAATGCAGAAATAAGAATGTTAAGATAGGGAATGAGTCCGGGCAGGACAAAAGTAGTGTGAACCATTCTTCATTTAAGTAAAAACAAAAGGGATATGCTCCATCATCTTCTACTGAACCTGCACCCAGGAAAAAAGGTGAATATAATGGTAAAAATTCACAAAACTACAGAACTAAACTAGCATAGACTCAAGTTTGTGTAGGGAAGAGATAACTTCGCTCCTTCCTGTTGTATGTTAGGTAGAATCCACCCTGGTAAATGTTGTTATGGTCATACAAGTTGTTTTAAGTATGGACAAGAAGTCTACATCACGAAAAAGATTAAAAAGAACAGGCAAGGTAGTGAAAATCAGGGAAATAGGGCCAAATCTTTATCAACTGCTCCACTTTACATGGCTGCACCTACAGGGATTACATCTGGTACTTGTTGGAAAGAAAACAACGTTTATGCAATAAAAATTATCATGAGCAAGAGAACTGTCACATCCGAGGAGCACCCCCAAGAAGCAACCGGTGTCGTCTTCCTCAAAGAGCACTAAGACTAACTTCTTAGCATTCATCATTTGATTTTCATCGATTAAAAATGCGAAAATTTAGAACTTTTCATATGCAATACTATATGATTTTACATAGACCTCTCACTTACACATAATATATTCATATCGAGTATACATACAACTTTCATATAAGAAGAATACATAGTCTTCTACTTTTATTGAACATATATAAATAAGATAGATAATATACTCTAAAAATTAATGTCTCATATTAAACCATCTATAAAAGAGTATAATAATTGGTCATAGCTCGTAAATAATTACTGCACATATAGGTTATACAATCATAGTAGTCAAGAAAATGAACAAAGTGTCCTTAAGACTAATCAACATCAAATGTTAGAAAGTTGAATTGTCACTCGAAATGGTGAGGACCTACACAACTTGGAGAATGAGAATCCATGTCTTCTTCAAAGGTCGTCACAAACCCTTCAACAACCGTAACCTAAAATTTTAGGAGAAAAGGGAGAAAAGGGGTTATCACATCACTTGTACTAAGAATGTAATTCATATACACATACAACGTAGAAATCATGCTAAAAGGGACATTTCATTAAAAAAATTTAATTTACTTTGAAAAGCACTATACACATTCAAGAACTAATACAAGTTACTAAGCATATACACCTTAAGTCAAGACAATCTACAACACAAGGACAACAATATCAAGTCTAGTCAACTAAACATGTATATAAACCTATTTGAGCATATGGTCAAACAACTCTACCATGAGGTTATATTCAACAAGAATGTATAAAGGTTCATAGACTCATACCCAAAGCAAGACCCTCACCCTTGAACCCCCATTAATTCAACTAGTGCAATGAACAAGTGATGCCCCATAACCTCACTCAATCAAGTAAACTGAACAAGAATCATAAGCAATGCCCACTTCACATACTAAATCATTAAGAGTAAACATCATCATACATAACAATATAGACCAACCACATGTTCATAAGTGAAACCAACATGACATAGTGTCATGAACATGTAAGATTAACATATACATATCTTTTAAACCTATAAGCATATATGAATATAGGAACATCCTTCTAAGACATCCCTCAAGGCTATGTAGTGCAATGTATAGGTAGAGTCCCATACCCCTACCTAGACTAAGTAAAGCTTTGAAGTCCTCCTAGTTACAGTCAACTTTATTACTTCATTTTACTTTCGGGAACATCTTACCTTTACCGACATAGATCACATGATATAATGTGAATCCGGTGTCATGAAACCTACACTGAAAGAAGGTGGACTACTTCCCAAGGTGATACCAAAACATTAACATAAAATCTACGTGGATCCACTAGATAGGATTCCTATAGTGGTAATATATTTCAAGAACTAGGAGATGTAGTTAGGACCTTCTCTATGATAAATGCATTATAGTCTCCAATATTATGAGTACTTTAGTGATCCTACCTTCCCTGTGTGGGAAGGGACACTTCTCACTACTAGTTAACTCGGTTCTAAACTAAAGTCTCTTTTGAAACGTCTTTCATTTATAATTATTACTTAGTTCAGGTCATAGGGTCTACCCCTTATATAGTCATAGTCATAGCTCAATAGGAATTTCATGAGAACACCTTTCATTACAAACCTTATATGTGAGATTAGCACATTAGTATCATTATATTATAGTAAGGAACATACGTACTTCACCACCAACCTTATATCCTTACATCTTAAGCATAATATCGCAATCACAAAATCAAGATATTTCAATTCACCATCATACCAACCCTAATCAATAATATCATAAGGTATACTTCAACATGAATTCATCACTAAACACAATTAGTCATAATTTAATTGAAGGTTTGATATCACAAGACTTACTTAAATCTCCTTCACAAGCCATCGTCATAGTCAATTCAATCCAATAATTAGTATATTAACATACATTAATGGTAATTAACACAATAATGAAGTCACCTGAATCTCTACACATCAATTCATCATTAGTTCATAGCCTAGGGTGAGGGACTTAGGTCAAATTCATGATATATTTCATAACCTAGGTTAATTTATCAAGAACAAGCATCATTGGATTACAACACATCATTATATACTCATTATAAAATAAATAAATCATAAACAAAGATATTTAAATGTTTAAAATCGTAATAGAAGAAAACCAACTTGAAACTCTTCCTTTTGAAATTAATTTGAAGAAACCCTTTGGGGAAAGAAATCCAAAAGGTGAAAGGAATCCCATAAATTGTTAATTGATGAATATTTCTGCAGAAAAATAATCTTATTTATGACCTAAAACCCTCCTTTTCTTGGTCTTCTATGGAATTTCGTTGGCAGAGAGAAAGAAGAGAGAAGGAAGGGCAATTGAGTTTTGGAATTGTGGGAGCTATGTTAAGTTTGATTAGGTTTGTGGTATTTATAGAAGTGATTAACTAACTTAATTAGACCTCCCAAAAACCCTAAATAATTATCTATCCACCTAATTAATAAATTTTTCTAACCTAAAACATGGTATAAAAATAGTGACCTGACCTACGAGACCCCGACCTACGGGTCGTAGGTCAGTCGACGAGTCTTGGGACCAACCGTCCTAGAGGCCCAATGTTTTGGTCAGAGAGTTGTCAAATTGGCCATTTTGGAAAATTGCTAGGTATTAGTCAACTAAGGCAATTGACGCCCCGTCGCCTCCAACACATAAATAGGCAGTTCCTCTAACATAACTTTTTGGCCAAAATGCAAGGGTCCTCCTCAAGGACCCTTTTGGTTAGTCCTTGGGGAGTCATACCCTTAAATTTTGACTGTAAACTAACTCTAATACGTGTTAGACACCTTACCACCAAATTTAAACATTTTTCGACTAGTAAAACCTTGTCAAATAGGTTAAGGCATTCTAGCACCTCTTGAACTAGTTTCCAAACGTCATGGATGTTCCTTGAGGTTTTGATTCCAAAACATCATAAATAACTTCTATAAATTTTATTTTACCTTAAAAAAATATTACAACTCCTAGATTCTCATGAGAGTAGGCTTTAGACTTTCAGAGTGTTACCAAAACTCTCCAGATGTTGTCACTAGTATGATCTGCTTTTGATGTTTATGCTTTTCTATATACTGCACCCTTCCGAGAGATACTACAACATGAAATGAAACCTAATTTGATACTTGCAATATTTAAAAGAGATTACAGATTGCATACTTAATTTTTTTATCTAGTTGAAGGATTAGGTTCAGAACGAAATATTTAGTTAAGGATGTGAATCTTGCCCGCTTTAAATATTTAATGAAGGTTAAAATATATATGACATAAAATTTTAACTAATAATGAAAAAGCCTCCCAAAATCTGTTAAGCAAATAACTGACAAGCTTTCATGCATACATATCCTTAAATTTAAGGACGAAATAAAAATAGTATTACCAACTTCCATGTAGCAAAAATCATCATGTTCATGCCTCACATAACTTATAACACATGTAGTAAATAATAATATTATAAGACATTGGTTTACATACCCCAAAAAGTTAAAAATGTATAGTCATTCTTATATTACAACTCAAAGTGACATGACAAAATCAGCCCTCAAAATCTCATGTAAATATACAACACATAGATCGTGCACAAGTCCCAAGGTTTGTACTAAGTATATATATTTCTATATGCAAGTGTGATCTTCCTTAATACTTTTAAAATATCCATCTTCAATGACCAATTTAAAGTGTCCTCTCGAACATTCCCTACAATAGAAACAACTATCGCTAAACATAAAACTTAGTGGTGTAAAAAATATAGATCCGGCGCCGTTAGATTCGCAAGTTATCATTCTCAAGTCAAGGCAACATAAATTAAATATAATCAGCAAATCTAGTAAGCAATGTACAAAGAGTATCAAGATTGATAATTAAAGCTCCAAATGTCAATATAGCTCATAGACCAATTTTCCAAGAGCATCAATAACAAGACTCACCCACGCATCGAGTAGAATCAAGAAGGGTCGACCCACTGTATCAAGAATGGTCAAAGCCATATATTCAAGAGAACCAAGAAACATATTAAAAATGACTTTCTAGTTAGAACTTAAAATGGATAACTCTCATACTTAAGACGAACTAAAAATCAGGAGTCAAGATAAAAAGTTATACGAATAAACAGCGATGCCAATAGTTACAAAGTCACTACCACAATTAGGACATAGTAATAACAAGAATTCCAAGTGATCAAACAATCCATACAAGTGGACGAGTTACACAAGAATATTTAACATCACAACTAACAATAACACGATAATGCAATGTGATAAGAGTAATCAAGGCACCAATATAATATTTTCAGATATAGCAGCTGGTAAAAATAGTACAAGTACATGTTTATACACAAACCTCAACGCTTGTAACGAACAACACGACTTCAAGAATTCATACCGTAGATTAACCAAAGTATGACGGTCCTCAGCTTGTTCAATAGTATATACAACCTTTAAAATGCAATTAAATAACTTTTTTAGTTCCTATTTTCTCAAATATGTCAAAGTAAAATAGGATAACCATCACAAGTATGTTTAGCCTTTACAAATACGATTATTGTTACTAGTACAGTGATTCTAGCTAGCTTGATGTGTCATGTCGAAATTAAGATTTGTAAGAGAAAATGGTAAACCTGTAGTTTATATCCTTCATAAAAGATGTAGGTACATATATTAAGCTTGCAAATTATCTATAATCACCTAAAAATACATTTTGTACAGAAATATATAATCAAAACACTAACAGTTGAACATACAAGATTTTTAATTCCAGAATTTAGAATGAACTTGTCCTATGCTGCGTCCCATAATGAGAAACCATATAAGCAAAATTAGAGTTATCCATACGAACAACAGTTGTAGAATTACAAATTAACTTTTCAAATAATTTTTACTCACTATAAACAAAGTTATGTTGAATGAGATATGATTAAACTACCAAACACTACCTAGTATTAAAATAAATTTTTTATCACCTACCAGGATGAAGTGTGTGTGTGTTGGATTCAAGCCAAAAGGAGATAGTTTTTCTTTTTATTTTGAAGAAGAACTATTTTGCTAATGTATAATGTTCTTAGAGTTCATTTCTAACGAAAATCACAAGAGGAAGTGTCCAAATATAGTGTCAAGAGTGAAGCTTTGTCACATACAGATGTCACTAAAAGGTTCTGCCCAATTAATTGTGTGCTGCCCATATTGTACACATCTACTCATATATATATA
>NC_028641.1:58684445-58906752 GCF_001406875.1 Solanum pennellii
ATATATATATATATATATATATATATATATATATATATATATACACACACACACACACACACACACTTTATACCAAAAATTCAACTTACTTGTAATTCTAATTAGTCAATTTACGCAAATACCCCTATATAATATCTTAAATTACGAGAACAATTTATGTTAGGCACGTTTACAATTATCACAAAATTTCAAGTTCCCAATATGAGAATAAAACACCTTACATTAATTAAGCAATGATGTATCGAGATGAGAATCTTGGTATAGTATTTTAGTGGTGTTACAACTCCCTCCCCTTAATGAAATTTTTTCTCAAAAAGGATTTACCTTAGACTAATCCCGAAACAAGTGCGGATATTGTGTCCTCATTTCTTCTTCTCTCTCGCAGGTAGCTTTTTTTCAAGAATGGTCCATCCAAAGTACCTTTACTAAGGGGATTTCTTTCTTCCTAAGCTGCTTACTTCGCGATCTTGAATTAGGATAGGTTCTTCATTATACGTCTAGTTAGTATTAACCTCAATAGATTAAATTTGAAGAAGATGACATGGATCAAAACGGTATCTTCTGAGCAAAGAAACATGAAGACATTGTGAATCTTGTCTTACTTGGGTGGTAAAGCCAATTTATATGAAACTTGTCCGACCCTTTCAAGTATCTCATAAGGTCGAATAAATTGGGGACTAATTATGCTTTTTGACTAAATCTTATAATCTTTTTCCATGGAGTCACCTTTAAGAATACTTTATCTCCAACTTGATATTCAATTTCATTCCTTTTTATATCATCTTACGACTTTTATCTATTCGAAGAAGTTTTTAAGCGGTCCTTGATAATTTTCACCTTGTCTTCTGTTTGCTGCACTTTTTCAGGACTAATAAGCTTTCATTCACCAATTTCACACCAACAAAGAAGGGTGCGACGTTTTCTTCCGTATAAGGCTCCATAGGGAGGCATTCCAATACTTGATTGGTAGGTATTATTTTAAAAAAATTCTATCAAAGCAAACTGTTTGTACAAATTACCCTCAATTCCATAATGCAAGCTCGAAGCATATCCTCAAAAATTTGTATCCCTCTTTCAAATTGGACGTTTGTCTGAGAATGGAACGAAGTGCTAAATTTCAATTGTGTACCCAAAACTTTCTTGAAGTTACCTAATCTATATGTAAACCTTGGGTCTCCGTCAGATACAATAGATATTGGGATCCCATGTAGTCTTACAATCTGATTAATGTACAACTCGGATAAATGCTCAACTGAGTAATCCATCCTGGCTGCTAAGAAGTGAGAACTCTTTGTTATCCTTTATACAATAACCCATGTTACATAATGTTTTCTTTCAGTGCGAGGAAATTCCGAAACAAATTCCATAGTTATTCTCTCCCATTTCCATTCCGGCATCGATAAGGGCTATAGTAAACCAACCGGGACTTGATGTTCTGCCTTTACTTGTTAACAAACAAAAGCTTTTTAAATGAACTCCGCAATATCTCTCTTTATAACATTCCACCAAATATTTTTCTTTGATAGTCTGGTACAACTTTGTACCTCCAGGATGCATTGCATATGGTGAAGTATGTGCTTCTTTCAATATTTCTCTCCTCAATTTTTCATCATTAGGGACACATGACTATTTTGATAAAGTAACATACCATCTTTTGTTGACATAAAATAAATATTTTCCCATTTTGACCTCTCTAGTAGATTTACAAGTTTCTTATCTAACTTTTATGCTTCCTTTACTTGTTCAAGTATTAATGACTTTACTTGCAAAATAGAAATAACTGAACCATCTGAATTAGGTGTAAAAGAATTAGTCATGGTTCTTACCTCAAGGAACAATGTCAAAGGACTCAAAGAAAAGTTTGCAGAAGATTTTCGATTTAAGGCATCAACAACCACATTAGCTTTATCTGGATGATAATCAATCGTGCAGTCATAATCCTTGATGAGTTAAAGTCATCTACGTTGTTTTAGGTTCAGCTCCTTTTGAGTACCCAAGTACTTCAAACTCTTGTGATCAGTGAATATTATGACATTTCTCTCCATACAAATAATGTCAATATGCTTTTAAAGAAAACACTATAGTAGCAAGTTCAAGATCATGTGTAGGATAATTCAATTCGTGCGATTTTAATTTCTGAGAGGAATAAGATATTACCTTCCCTTGATGCAACAAAACGCATCGTAGACCATTGTGAGAAGTATCAATGTACACTGCATATTCTTTCCCATATCAATTGGTAGAGTAAGTACAGACGCTTGAGTCATCAAGGATTTGAGAGTTTCAAAGCTTTGTTTACATTTTTCATCACAAATAAACTTTACTTCCTTCTGTAAGAGTTTAGTCAAAGGGGAGGAAATAATAGAAAAGCCTTTCACAAATCTCCTAAGTATCCTGCTAAACCCAAGAAACTTCTTACCTATGTCGGACATTTGGGAGGTCTCCATTTAACAACTTCTTGTATCTTACTAGAATCCAGCTTCACGCCTTCACCTGATACAACATGTACCAAAAAAGACACCTCATCAAGCCAAAATTCACAGTAAGAAAGTTCAGCAGAAAGTTCCTTGTCCTTCAAAATATGCACAATAATCAAGAGGTATTTATCATGGTCTTCCGTACTTTTAGAATATATTAAGATATTATCGATAAAAACAACTCAATTCATTAGATCAATAAATAATGCTGGAGCATTTGTCAATCTTAATGGCATCACCAAAAATTCATAATGGTCATACCGACTTCTAAAAGTATTTTTATGAATATCATTCTCCCTAACACGCAGTTGGTGATATCCAGACCTTAAATCAATCTTTAAGAATACTTTAAGACCCTTCAGTTCGTCATACAAATTATCAATCTATGGCAGTGGATATCTATTCTTTATTGTTATTCTGTTTAATTGTCTATAGTAAATACAAATCCTAAGAGTGCCATCTTTCTTCTTTACAAATAAAACAGGGGCTCCCCAAGGAGAAACACTAGGTCGAATAAAACCTTTCTCAAGAAGTTCTTGTAATTGAGATTTCAATTCCATAATACTACTAGAGCCATTTTATAAGGAGTGTGTGAAATTGGGGAAGATCAAGGAATAAGCTCGCTTGGAAATTCAACCTCTCTTTTCGGGGGCAAACCAAGAAGATTCTCAGGAAATACTTTTGGAAACTGACATACAACAGCTATGTCCTTGATATGAGGACTCTTCTGTATCATCTATGTTTGCAAGGAATGCCTTACAAACTTGACACATTAATTTTCTTGCCAAGGTTGCAGAAATAATACTAGATGTCTATGATGTTTCACCTTGTATGGTTATATGTTAAGATGTAGGAACTTTTAAAAGGACATGATTTGACCTTCAACGACTGCATGATATTTGTTAAGCCAGTCCATCCGGATAATAACATCAAAATCCTTGAAGGGAATTTCAATCAAATCAGTAGGGAAGACTAGATTTTGAATCAAGAAGGAACAATCACGATAAATTCGATTAGACACAACCTGATAATCCAATGGACATTGAATCAACACATCATAATTAATCTCACGGGGATTTCACATTTGCAGGAAGAACAAGTGATGAACAAACATAGGAATGTGTAGAACCATGATCAAACAATGTAAACACAAATAAGCCAAATAGATAAAATTTACCGACAACCGCGTCTTGTCCATCTTTGTCATCCCTCTTCCTTGTAGCATAAGCGCGTGCAGTACCCTTTTGTCCACAAGCTGAATTAGCTTCACTTGCATGTGTTGCTTGGGTGTTTATATGCCTTGCACCTTTATTAGTTTAAGGAGGATTAACAGAAGGATTACTAACTGAACCTTCAGCTTTCAAGGAAGGAGAATTATTTGGATTAGGATAGTCCTTCACTTTATGATTAAGGACACCACAATTAAAACATGTACAAGAGGCTCTCCAACAAGTTCTATAATGATTCTTTCCACATTGCAGACAAGTGTTAGGATGAGGCTTGCCTCGACCATAATCTGGAGTGCTAGCTGTAGAAAAATCTGATATGTTTTGCTTTTGTGGAGTTGACCTGTTATCACAACTACCCTTAGAATGATCTAACCTTCCCCATTTTGATGGACCTCAAAAATCTGGTCTACGCTTTCGAATTTTTTTTCATTTCTACTAGCTTCTTCTTAATCAAGTCATTCCGATGTAAAAGTAGCAGACACTAACTTAGAAAAGTTGTCATGTTGCAGGATCACCACATTCTTCCTATTGGAATCATTTAAACCATCTCCAAATTTCTTACACTTATATTTTTCCTCATTAATAATATCTCCATTATAACAAGAGAGCCTTACAAATATTTGTTCATATTCAAAAATAAACATGCCTCATTTCCTTTTGATTCAAAAACTCTTTTTTCTTTGCACCCACTATGCCGATGGTATATACTTCATATGAAATTCCATAAGAAAATCACCCCAAGTAAGAACAGAAGGTTTTACCTTTTTATTTGGAACACTTACCCTCCAATAATAAGCATCTTTTTATAATAGTGAAATAGCATACTTAAATTTCACAACATTTGAACACTCCAACTATTTAAACACCCTCTCCATGCGATCTAGCCATTGTTCAGCATCAGTAGGATCAACAATGCCTTCAAAATCAACTCCACCAATTTTTCTCATTTTCCCAAAGTTAATCCCATTATGATCATGCATCAATTAAGCAATGTGATTGAAGAATTCAACCATTTGTTGAAAAAGATGATTCATGGATTGTGTACCATGACTCATGTGAGGATGTGAACTAGCTCTTACACATTGATGATTTCCCACTTCAGACCCACTAGTGTGGGAAGATTCTCATTTGAGATGTGTTCTCCAACCCCTTCCAGTGATGAGGTTGGGAAACAGAGGCCACCCGAACCATCACGAGCAGCATCTGTAGGTCGATTTGTAGAAGTGGCCAAAACTTAATTCTTTCAAAAAGGAAGATCAGACTACACTAGGGACATGTACATGATGCATGTGCACTCTACTTGCAATAAGGATATGTTGAACCATGTAAGTGAACATAAAATCTAAATAGAACCTTTTCGAAACAAATAACTATGCAAGTAACTCACAACAAAAGTCCTAGTAACACAAAACTAGGATATGATACCAACAATTGTAGTTCCCCATTCCAAAGATACTATAAGTTGACAAGAAACCTAATTTAATACTTGCGATATTTAAAAGTCATTAATGATGACATACTTATCTTTTTATCTAGTTGAGGGATTAGATTCACAATGAAATATTTAGTTAAGGATGTGCATCTTGCTCGCTTTAAAAAAAATTTAATTGACGTCAAAATATATATGGAAAATATTTTAACTAACGACGAAAAAACCTCCCAAAATCTGTTAAGCAAATAACTGACAAACTTTCATTCATATATTATCATCACATTTAAGGACGAAATAACAATAGTATTAAAAACATCCATATAGAAAAAATCAGCATGTTCATGCCTCAAACAACTTACAAAACCTATAGTAAATTATTATATTACAAGACTTCGTTTTACACACCCCTAATAAATAAAAACGTATTTCCATACTTATATTACAACTTATGGTGACATGACAAAATCATCCCTCAAAATCTCATGTAAATATACAATATATAGATCGTGCACAAGTCCCAAGGTTTATACGAAATATATATATGTCTACATGCAAGTGTGATCTTCCTCTCGAATATTCCCTAAAATAGAAAGAACTATCGCTAAGCATAAAGCTTGGTGGTGTAAGAACTATAGATATGGCGCCCTTACATTTTCCAAGTAATCATTCTAATGTCAAGGGGTATCATAATTGAAATATAATCAGTAAATCAATTAAACAATATACAAAGAGTATCAAGTTTGGTAGTTAAAGCTCGAAATGTCAATAATTCTCATAGAACCATTTTACAAGAGGTTTAATAACAAGACTCGCCCAATATATACATCACGATTTGACACCAAGCACAGAAGAATCTAGAAGGGTCGACGACCTATATCAAGAAGGGTAAAAGCCCAATTTTAAAGAGAACCACGAACCATATTAAAAATGTCTTTCTAGTTTATGCATAAAATGGACAACTCCCATACTTAAGACGAACTAAAAATCCAAAGTCAAGATGGAAAATGATCCGAATCAAGAGGCATGCCAATAGTGACAAAGTCATAGGAACAAGAAGGAAAAAGTCCAAACAATAATGCCAAGTGATCAAACAATCCATACAATTGGGCGAGTTACACAAGAGTCTTTAACAACACAAATGACAACAACATGACAATCAAAAGTGACAAGAGTAACCAAGGAACCAATATAATATTTCAGATATACTAGCTGTTAAAAATAGTACAAGTAATGTTTTATACACAAACCTCAACGCTTTAGCAAAGAAACAGTCCAACACGACTTCAAGAATTCAATTCATAGACCAACAAACGTATTAAGGTGCTCAACTTGTTCACAGTATATACAACCCTAAAATGCAATTAAATAACTTCTTTAGTTCCTAGTGTCTGAAAGAGGTCGAAGTAAAACAGGATAACCATCACAAGTATGCTTAGCCTTTACAAATACGACTATTTCTCCTAGTACAGTGATTCTAGCCAGCTTAAAATCTCATTTCGCAACTATGGTTTGCAAGAGAAAACGGCAAAATGGACTTTATATCCTTCATAAAAGATGCAGGTACATCTATTAAGCTTAAAAATTTTAAAGAATCACCTCAAAATTCGTTTTGTACAAAAAGATATAATAAAAACACTAATAGTTGAACAGACAGGATTTCTAATATATGATTATTGTCTACTTCTGTATTGAGGTTTTCATAGACCTCTCGCTTACACATAATATATACATATATATATATATATGTGTGTGTATATATTATGTGTAAGCGAGAGGTCTATGAAAACCTCAATACAGAAGTAGATGAAAGAGTTTTAAATTTTCCGCAATTTAACCGATGAAATGTAATGATGAATGGTAATAGGTTAATCTTAGCCCTTTCCATGGAGGATGACACCAGTAACTTCTGGGGGGTTCTTTATGGATTTGAGAAAATTTGTATCAGAGTCAAGTTGAATATATTTAGGATTCATGTCTCAATAAACAACGTCTATGTCACATCCGGGGAGCACCTTCTAGAAGTAATTGGTGTCTTCGTACTTCAAAAGGACTAAGACTAACCTCTTAGACTTCGTCATTTGCATTCATATGTTAAATTCGGGGAAGATTTAAAACATTTAATCTACTTCTACATTGAGGTTTACTTAGACCTCTCGCATACACATTATATATTCATATCGAGTATACGTACATCTTTTGTATAGGAGGAATACATAGTCTTCTACTTTTGTGGAACATATATATAAGATATATAACATAGTCTTAAAATAAATATATCATATTAAACCATCTAAACAAGAATAAAACAATAATAAATCAAAATAAAGGCTATACATTCATACTACCCAAATGAAAGAAAAGGAACATAGTGTCTTTAAGACTATTCAACAGCCAATGATAGAAAGTGGCATCGTCCTCCAAGTGGTGAGAAACTACCCAACTTGGAGAATGAGAATCCAAGTCATCTTCAAATGTCATCATGAACCCTTAATGACCGGAACATAAAATGTTGGGGAAAAGGGGAAAAATATGTTTAGGACATGAGTTGTACTAAGTATAGGACCATCTTCACATACAACATAGAAAATAATGATAAAAACGGACATTTCAGTTAAACATACCAATTTACTTTTAAAAGACTTATGCACATTTAAGAACCAATACAAGACAATAGCACATCTCATTAGGCCACGACCGTGTACATCACTAGACCAACAATACTAAGTCTACTCAAGTCAACATGCATTTAAACATAATTAAGGACATAATCAAGAAAACTCTATCATTAAGTCATAATATCAACATGCATGTATAATAGTTGATAGAATCAAAACCAAAGCAACATCCTTACTCATGAACCTTCATTAAATGCACTACTGAAACGACTAAGTAAGCCCCTTTACATCCCTCAATCAAGTAAATTCAACTAGAATCATAAGCAATGTCCAACTTCACATACTATATCATTCAGAGAAAACAGCATCATCCTTTAGCAACAAAGACCTCACACATGTTCATAAGTGAAATCAACATCAGATAGTATCATTAACATGTAAGATCAATATACACATCTTATTTACATTTATTAGTCTATAAGCATATTAGAACATACTTCTAAGACCCCCTTCAAGGATAACTAGTGCAATGTATAGGTAGAGTCTCGTACCCCTACCTAGAGTAAGTGAAAACCCTAAAGTCATTCTAGTAACGATCCACTTTATTACTTTATTTTACTTTTGAAAACATTTTTCCCTAAATGACATAGACCACATGAGTCAATGTGGAATCCGGTGTCATGGAACCCTACATCGAAGGATGGTGGACTACTTGCCAAGGTAGTACCAAAACATGAACATAGCATCTACGTGGATCCACTAGCTAGTATTCATATGTGGTCAACATAATTCAAAAACAAAGAGATATAGTTGGGACCCACTTTATGTTTCGTGCATTATAGTCTCAAATCTCATGAGTACATTAGTGATCCTAACTTCCCTATGTGGGACTACTCACTACTAGTTCACTCGGTGCTAAGCTAGAGTCCCTTTTGAAATGCCTTTTATTAATAATCATAAATTAGTGCAAGTCATAGGGTCTACCCCTTATATGATCATAGTCATAGCTTAATAGGAATTTCATGAGAACACTTTTGATTACAACTCTCACATGTGAGTTTAGCACATTAACATCATTTTATCATAGTAAGGCACATAGGTACTTCATCACCAGCCTTGTATCAATACATCGTAAGAATAATATTACAATAACATAATCAATACATTTTAATTAAACGTCATAAAAACCCAAATCATTCTAATCATAAGGTATACTTCAATATAACTTCATCACTAAACACAAGTAATCATTAATTTATGTAAATGTATAAGATCATAACACTTACCCCAATCTCCTTCACAAACAATCATCAAATTTTTACAATCAACAATACAATTCAATCCAATAATAGATATAATAACATCCATAAATGGTAACTTACACAATAATGGATCCAATTTAATAACTATTGAACAATTCATCACTAGTTCATAGCCTAGAGTTAGAGACCTAGGTCAAATTCATGATCTACTTCACAAACTAGGTTAATTAATCAAAACTAGCATAATTGGTTTACACTAAATCATAATATACTAAAAGATTTTCTAATTAAATCATATGAAAAATCAATTATAGTATCAATTTCGTAATAAAAGAAAACCCACATGAAAACTATTCTTTTTGAAAACAATTTGATTGAACACTGCAGGGAAAGATTCCGGAGGTGAAAGGAATCCAAAACCTTACTAATTGATGGAGAATAATGGAGAAAAATTTATACTTTTCATCCCTATAACTCTCATTTGCTTTGTATTTTATGGAGTTTCTTTGGGAGAGAGAAAGATCAATTTGGTTTGGGGAAATTATGAGAATTAGGTCTATTTTACTTAGGCTAAGGCTTTATATAGGGGTACTTAATTAACTTAATTTAACCTCCCTTAAACTTTAATTGAATAACTAACCGTTTATCCAAATAAATGAATTAATCAAAAAAGCACAACCAAACACAGACTTGACCTATGAGACCCCAGCTGACGGGCCGTAGGTCAATCTCTGGAAGAATGGCCTCCGTGCTGCACATCCGTGGTTTTTGTCAGAGACCTTCCCAAATGACCCATTCACGAATTTGGCTAAGTCTCCATAAACGGAGGTATCTACGCCATGTGATTTTACCCACGCCTCGTTGCCTGTAGTCCGTTGATAGATACTTCCTTAAGGAAGTTCTTGGCCAAATTGCGAGGGTCCTCCTCAAGGGACATTAATTGGTCCTTAGGGAGTCGTACCTGGTAGTTTCAGGTATAAACTAACTATAATATGTATTAGAAACCTTACCACCAAATTTCATAATCTTTCAACTCTTAAAACGTAGTCAAATAGGCTAAGGCACAGTAGCACCTCTTTGAACTAGTTTCCGAACGGCATGGACGTTCCTCGCTACTTTGATTCTAAAACCTCCTAAATGACTTATATGAATTATAATTGACTGTAAACAGTGTTACGACTCTTAGACACTCATGATAGACTTTATATTACGCTTTAGACTTTTGAAGTATTACAGTCTATGTAGATTATTATTCATAATTGTGAAGCACTCCATACTTATGAATGAGATACTACATGATGCCTAGGAAATCCTCATCTTCCTTATAATCCTATTTCATGCCTTTAGAGTTTTACTTTATGTGTTATTTTCACCTAAGCCTTTATTATGGTTATAGGTATGAATAGTCTAGGATAAGGTGCATGAAGGATCGAGGAAGGGATTGCTACTGTTGGGGATCATAACAACCAAACTCCTCGGCAAGGCAGTCAAGTCCCTCAACTTGGACAAGTTTCTATCGGGGATCAAGTTCTGGTTGTCCCTCAATTGATGATCGATGGGGAGATAAAGTCAGCTTTTCTCAATTTGACCCAATCCATGACTTCACAAGCTAATGTGGTCACTTCTCAAGTCCAATCTATCAAGACACAAGTGACTCGTGAAGTTGAACCCCGTATGCCAAATCATGATAGCACTATGGCATCTCATTTGACAGACTTTACTAGGACAAACCCTCCTATGTTCTACAGGTCAAGAAAGGATAAAGACCCTCAATATTTCCTAGATATTATCTATGAAATCATATTTTCTATGGGTGTGACTATGGTCTAAGAGGCGGAGTTTGAAGCCTATCAATTCAAAGTTGTGGCACAAACTCGGTACACTGAATGGAAAGATAATAGAGTGCTAAGAGGTGTTGCGCTGACTTGGGAGATCTTAAAGAGAGATTTCCTTGATCGATTCTTTACTATAGAGTTGAGGAAAGCTAAGGTGGAAGAATTCATCAACTTTTGTCAAAGAATGTATGAGTGAACTTGATTAATCCTTTAAATTACAAATTTTTCAAAGTATTCTCCATCCTTGGTGTCTAACCCAAGGGATGAGATGACTCATTTTCTTACAGGAGTGTATTATAACTTGGTGGAAGAATGTCATTTGGCTATGCTTTATGATAATAATAATATCTCTCGTCTAATGATTAATGTTGAACAATTGGAAGAGAGTAGGTTAAAGAGTAAGAGTAGAGAGGCAAAGAGGGACAACTCTTTTGAAAGTTGTTCTTCAAAGGGAGGTGGGAAATTCAAGACAAACATATATTCAAGAAGAGGTTATCCAATTAGTTCCCTTACAAATTTCCCAAGGCTCGTGATGATAGGGTGTCTAACCCTACATCAAAAAAGGCTAGAAGTGGAACTCACCAAGTGATAAACTAACTTGTTCCAAGTGAAGTAAGAAGTATTGGGGTGAATGTCTAGTTGGGACAGGAAATTTCTTTAGTTGTGGAAAAGAGGGTTACAAGGTTTGCGATTCCCCTAATGTGAAGGGGCAAGACAAGATTTGTGGGCAAGCTAAATCAAGTGGTTCTAATGTTGATGCTTGAATAAAGAATTGCTTTTAGGCTCACCGCGCAAAGGGTGAAAGAGATTTCTCACGATGTGGTGACCGTATGTTGCATGTGTTCTCAATAAATGTTTATGCTTTAACTGATCTGATATCTACCTTGTCATTTGTTACTACCTTGGTAGCTAGAAATTTTGATATTTTTACCAATGTCATGATTGAACCTTTTAATGGTGACTACGCCGACAAGTGAGTTGGTGGTTGCAAAAAAGGTTATATAAAATTTTCCTATAATGTTGCCCAATAGAGTTACTCATGTTGAATTAATAGAACTTGATATGGTAGATTTTGATTTCATTTTGGAAATGGATTGGTCGCATTCTTGTTTTGCTTCGATTGGTTGTAGTACAAAAGTGGTCAAATTAAGTTTTCCTAATAAACCCATCGTAGAGTGGAAAGGGGAAAAATCTATTGGTAGAGGTTGTATTATTTCTTGTCTAAAGGCTTGTATGATGATCTCTAAAGCCGGTTTATACCATATTGTAAGAGTCAAAGATTTAGACTTCGGAGCTCCTCCCATTGAGTTAGTCCCCGTGCTGAAAAGAATTTCGGATGTCTTTTCTAATGATCTTCCCAAAATTCCTCTCGAATAGGAAATATTAGATGACTCTGGTTGAATTTATAGAGTTGAAGGAACAAATCAAGGATTTACTAGATAAAGGCTTCATTCAACCTAGTATTTCCCCATGGATCCGGTTCTATTTGTGAAAAAGAATGATGGTCCGCTTAGGATGTTTCTTGACTACCGGCCACTACATAAATTGACCATTAAGAATAATCATCCTCTCCATGGGATTGATTAATTATTTGGTCAACTCCAAGGGGCAAGCTACTTTTAAAAAATTGACTTGAGGTCAGGATATCACCAACGTAGAGTAACAGGTGAAGATATTGTGAACACTATGTTTCAAACAAGATAGGGTCTTATGAGTGTAGGTTTATGTATTGTGTGTTAAAAAATGCCCCAACGACATTCATAGACCTAATAAATAGTGTGTTTCTAAAATACCCATCTTAATGATAGTTTTCGTAGATGATATCTCGGTGTATTCAAAGGATCAGAATGATCATATGGGGCATTTGTGAGTGGTGTTACATGTCTTGATGGAACACAAATTGTTAGATAAGTATAGCAAGTGTTATTTTTGGTTAAGGTCGGTGGCGTTTCATTGTCATGTCATCTTTAATGAGGGTGTAGAGGTTGATCCAAATAAAACCGAGGCGGTTAGAAATTTGCTTAAACCATTGGCTCCAGCTGATATAAGAAGTTTCTTTTGTTTAGCCTTGTACTATAGGAGGCTATCAATGGTTTTGCAACCATTGAATATCCTTTGACTACTTTGACCCAAAATAATGTGAAATTTGAGTGGTCTAAGGCATGTCAAAGAAGCTTCCAAATCATGAAAGCTAGGCTTACCACCGCTCCGGTGTTGACTTTATCGAGAGTACTAATGGTTTTGATGTATGTTGTGATGCATCCTGAGAGAGATTGGGTTGGGTCCTTATCCAACACTCCAAGTTTATTGCCTATGCTTCTAGGCAACTCGAGGTTCATGAGAAAACAATCCAACTCATTATCTATAGTTAGCCGCCGTTGTGTTTTCCTTAAAATATGGAGGCATTACCTATATGGAGTTCATGTTGATGTGTACACCGACAATAAGAGTCTTCTATATGTGTTTGCTCAAAGGGATTTAAATCGGCGATAGAGAAGGTGGTTGGAATTGTAGAAAGAATACGACATTAGTATTCTTTACCACCACGGTACGGCCAATCTGGTTGCGGATGCAAAAGTCGTATGACCATGGGTTGTGTGTTTCATGTGGAAGAAGACAAGAAAGAATGTCTCGTTTGGTATTTGATTTGAAAATTCTCGTAATTGTAGTTTTATGGTCCATCATAATTCTGAATCGTTTTTGATGGTTGAGGTGAAGTCCAAGAAACACCTTTATTCATCATTGATGTAGTTAAATGAATCATTTCTTGGAAGCCTTAATGAGTCATTCTGTTTAACCGCATCCTAGAGGAAACTCGTGGTTCTCGTTATTTGATTCATCCGAGTTCTACGAAGATGTATCATAACCTTAAAGAAGTATTTTTGTGGAATGTCTTGAACGTGACAGAATAGAATTTGTTGCAAAGTGTCCAAATTTTCAACAATGAAAACCAAGCACCAAAAGCTGGATGGTTTAATGAAAATACACAATTTCCCTCTTTGAATTGGGAAGACATTAATATGGACTTCGTAGTGGGTTTGCCTCGGAAACTAAGGAAAAATTACTCTATATGGGTGGTGGTTGATAGGTTGTCGAAATCCGCTCACTTTATCCCTGATAAGTCTACTAATTCGGAATAAGAGTATGCAAGAATATATAACAATATGATTGTGTGTCTTCATGGTATTCATTTATCCATTATTTCGGATAGAGGTGCTCAATTAACGTCTCAACTTTTGAGGCCGTTTAAAAAAGAGTTGGGTAAGCAAGTGAAGTTAAGCACCGCTTTTAATCGACAAACGGATAGGCAAGCGGAGCATACAATTCAAATCCTTTAGGATATGCTTAGAGCTTGTGTAATTGATTTTAAGGGATGTTGGGATTATCACTTGCCTTTACTTGAGTTCTTTAATAACAATAGTTACCATTCGACTATATCCATTGCTCCTTTTAAATTTATGTATTGTAGGAGAAGTAGATCTTTAATTAGCTTGTTTCAACATGGCGAGTCTTCACTTTTTTGTCCCGAATTGATATTTAAAAGATTGGAGAATGTTCATATTTTAAGGATCTGGTTGAAAAAAACCTATAGCCTTAAAAAAATGCTATGTCGACAATAGGAGAAGAGAGTTAGAGTTTAAAGAAAGTAATAAGGTGTATTTGAAAATTTCACCTATGAAAGGGGTGATGAGATTTGGGAAGAACGGAAAGTTAATGTAAGACCCCAAAAAGAGATAGGGTGTCTAGAGCGTAACATGTTTGTATTAAGTTTATAAGGTCCTAAAATGTCTTATTATATGGTTTAGAGGTACTGTACAAAGTTTTATGTGATTTGGAAGTCCAACGTCAAGGGACGATCAAGACGTTTGACCATTTGTTACCTATGTGCCTCATTTGTCTATGCATGCTTATATTTCTGTTTCATGATCTTGTAAAGAATCTAAATGAGTTATAATGACGTTGAATGATATTATATGACGTTTCGAGAAGATTGGAGGTCAAACGACTAAGAACGTCCAAGGCGTTCAAAATATAGCCCTTAAGATGTTCAACGTGTGTCTTAATGGGGCATGGCCTGTTTGGACGTAATGTAGGTATTTTTTATGGATCAAATTTATGTGGAAGGTCTATAATATGTTAAGGTTTGCATTCACGTTGGAAACGTCTGGGTAAGACTTCTAAAGGGCCCCACAAGAGGCCCCAAAATAAGGACCCAAGGCTGGTCGAAGACACTGCCTGGGTAGTGTCCATTCACGGACCCAACTATGGATTGTTGGTCCACAAACGGAAGATTGAGCAAGTCTCGTAAACTGGAAAATGCCTGGGGTAGGCCAAAAGCAAAGAATTAGGCTATGTTCCAGGCGATGGAAGCCAGGCACGGACCGTCGACAGCATGATGCCTCGTCATTGCCTCAGTCGTCGGTGAACAGTAAGTTGCAAGCGGCGTCCTTTTAATTTAAGGAGTGAATAGGAAATTCACCCGACGTCATAACCTTACACTTATAGGTTAATTTAGATATTTTGTCTGTATATAAGACATAAAAAACGTGATCACCCCATTCTAGAATCCTCTCGTACGTAAGAAACCTTTCCCCCAAAACCAATTTCCCGTCAAACCTCCATTGTTGGTGAAGCTCAAGAAGTTCTTGGATCTGGTTCTTCTATTGATAAATCATCATGTTTTAGAGGTTTTCAACTAGACAAAGTTATGGTGATCTTCATCTCTAGTTATCTTTTCATCTAGACAACCATTCTCAATTATTTCAAAGAAGAAAAATATGATCAAAGTCCTTCTTCTTCAATTTGCAATGGGTTCTTTCTAAAAAGGTTTTGAACGATTGAATCATGATTAATTGATTTTAAAAGTGGTTTTAACGTGAAATTTACTCCAATTGCATGATGAACCCATGCTCCTTCACAAAAAATATTTAGCCTTGAATGGGCTTGGTGATCTTGAATTGCTATAGAGTGAATAATGATTCGATTACGTTGAAGTGAATGTATATGCCGTTATTTACATGAATTTATGTTTATTAATGTTGAAGGATCCATGAGGATCAATGTATGAAGATTTGAGCATGTTAAGCATAGTTTCCATGGTTCACTGTAACATTGGTTTCTAAATGAATTAATGTGGTTTTCGATTACGTTAGGTTTGTTGTATATACTTTTAAGTGTTAGTATCATGATTAAATAATGAATATGAATCTTGTATGAATGATGTAAGTATGGCTTATGTGACTTGACCTAGTCTTCTAGTCTATCGATGGATAATATTATGTACTTTAATTGTGGAAAGATGAAGCGTGATTTCCTTTGATGAAGTGATTTATGTAGCTGCTACATAGTATGTACATTATTTTTAAAATATGGTGGAATATCAAGGTCATAGAGAATCAATAGGGTTAGTTAATTCCCTCTCTATACTATAACAAATTGACAAGTCTAATGTCTATGATGTAGCTTGATCTTGAAGGGCTTTAAGCAGGATTTCTTTATGATTAAATTTATTATTAGATACTGTATAAGATTTACATTATCTATGAAATATAAATTAAAATCAATGCAAGTAAAGTTCTCCAGGGATCTATGTTCTTCTACTTGCCTAGTGTGTTATGTATTGTATTATATTATAATATAATATTGTAGCGACTTATACATGGTTTCTTTAATGATTAAAGTAAATTTATATACTTACCTATATATGAATTGTTGATGAACAAGGTGTATTTATCAATGACGATCAAAAGGTGAGAAATTGTTAAGAATGCTTATCTCTTGTACTTTCCTTATAGTATTGTAGTTGATGAAGCCTTGTATTGCATTGTGTGGTATGGTACACTAATGGTGGTGGTATTTTCTTTATTATCAATCTATATATGTGTTGACCATGTCCATGAAGGAAAACTAATGAATATATGAGCATGTGCTCATGATTATACTATATGAAGCTTATGTCTACTTTACTATTCTAGATGTAATTTAGGTTGTATGGATATTGTGTAAGAATGTGTATAACCATGATAGGGTGAAGTATAGGTGCTGACATTGCTGACTTAGAAATGGTTAATAATCCCTTACCTATGTACCCCTATTTGAATGCATGAATAGCACATGTTAGGAGTCTTAAGTGTAATATGAAGTTGGCCTGTCTCCTCTTCTATTGTGTATTGTGTGGTTTATGCATGAAGGTATATTATGGTCTAAGAGGGTGACTGCCTAAATATATTGTTGATATCCTTTATGTGATCATGTTTACCAATGTACACACATGCTCATTCACATGCATATTACTAGTAGTATAGGTCATGGTGTCTAAATGAAAGGTTGTTCTCATATACAATAATGTCTACTACTATGCATGTAAAGTATATGTATGTGAATTATGTTATGTATTCATTAGTAGGATGACTTCATAGGTGTACTAGTATGGGCAAGGTTATGGGCTTTTGCCTATGCATTGCACATGTGTACCTTGATAGGATAGTTCTAGTTTCAGTTTCTATATATATGAATATGTATGTATGAACTTTTGTTACTGAATGTGTTACGTGAAAGGTTTGCTTACATATGTGTATACACACACACACATGTATGAATATCTAGTCAAGAGAGGGGCCTTGAATGGTGTATTCATATGTAACCTAAACTATATGATGCTTTACATATGCTATGTTCATGTGAATGGATTCTTTAGATGAATTAGGTTGATGAAGTTCCATCTATGACCTATGAGTCAAGCATATTGGGGGATGATTCTCCTAAACCTATTATTTATAAAGTAAAAATATAATAAAGGTTTCCACTGAACGGAACTAAGCTTAGCACCGAGTGAACTTGAATATGAGTGTGTGTACCTTCCTATGGTAGAGGGGTAGGTCACAATAAATCTCATGAGGTGGATAACCACAATGCCTCAATGGGCATAAGTAGCGTGTCCATAAGTGAATAACTACAATGCCTAATCTTTGCATAAAGAGGGTTTTCACATGTACCTCCATGTTCCATAACTATGTTGTCACCATAGGATACTAGCTAGTTGATCCACCGATAAAGCTATGCCACATTTGGTTCAACATTGGCCGGTAGACCACCTCCTTTTGGTGTGGGGTTCTATGACACCGGATTACATGTTTAGAATCACATGATCTATGTCCATTAAGGCTATAGTTTAATTAAAGTAAAATGGACAATGGAAGTTAAATGACTAGGACCCTAAATAGAATGACATAAGGGAGGTTACTTAGGATATGTGGAAGTACTGAACCCATCTAGACATTGCACAAGTAGCTCCTTCGGATGTTCTAGGAAGGTGTTCTAATGCATTTCACGATGTATGTGTTCCCTATGTATAACATTGTAGTATATTCTACTTGTTATGAAGATGTGCGTGATATGAGTCTTTTGCATGATGTTGATCTTGTCGACTATATGATGAAGGTCTTGACTTAGCTATGTCTATGTGGTATTATACTTCTATGATGGTATCTGTTATCTTGTTTAAATTATAATTATGATTTCCTTGTGTTCCTAAGGGGATACATTGCACCAAGTATCCCTAAAATTTTACTCGGGAGACTAATGTACTAAAAGAAAAGTTCACTGTAAAGAGGAATGAGCTCACTATAAAGTTACCAAAAATTGGGATTAAATTCTATATGTCCTTTCCTATGTTGTTTGGCCTTTGATTGTGTTTCTATGAAGTATGAAAATGACGTAACTTCTATTCTTTGAAGGTTTCAAAAGGATTTACTCGAAAAGGCATTAATTATGATTTTCGAGAAAAAGGTCCCTTTGAAAATACATGTTTTGCATAGTTGCCATACTTAGAACATACTTGTACTAATCCCATTCTGCTATACTATTTACACAAAGTGTGGGTGATGGATGCTTAAGGGATGTCTTGAATGGTGAAGAGTTTGATAGATGCTTTCCCAAGCTTAAGGAAAGTAATCCTTAAGTACAAGGATGTCCTAATGTGTACTTATCGTAAAGTCTATTAAATATTGTATAGTTTTGTAAAATGTTTTAAGGGTCGTATACCTATTGTATTGTAATGTTATTGAGTGTGAGATGGCAAAGAGACTTAGAGTCTATATATGTATTATGACTTATATTTTATATGTATATCAAGTAAAGTGTCTAGAATATGAGGTGCTATGAAAAATCTTAAATTTACCGCTAAATTTACTATGTCGATGCGATGAATGATAACTACGTGTTTGTATAATACCTCTGAGAGGTCAAGTACGCCATGTTACTTCTAGGGGGTGCTACGTGGTTTTGACAAACATGGTATCAGAGCATGAGGTTTTAAAAGTGGTTTAGGGTCAATGAAGTCTCCTATTTCCACATCTAGTAGAGTGTTGTACCATTGGTGGTGAGTCACGACATATTAAATGGTACTAGAGGCTATAGGACGATAGAGTTTCCCTTGTTCATCATTCTCATATCGTGCCATAGAACTTAACTCTATAAGATCTTTCTCTTATGTTTTCTTGTCTAGTTTTTTAGATGTGATTACTTGGATGAGATTGTTCTCTATGCTTGAGGGAGAAAAGGTGAGTTTGAATGCTTATCTTTATTTTATGATTTGAATGAACATGTGTGTAGGTGAATTTAGGTAGGTTTTGATGATGTGATGCCTATTATGACTATGTATGAAAACTATGTCAAATAGCTTGTTATATTGAAAAATTTAAGTCATGATATAGGTAAAATATGTTAGAAGTTATTAATTATCAAATGAGTTCTTTTGGAATGATGTGTTCCTAAATGGTTTTGCATGATGGTAGCCTTATTCTACGATTTGAACTTCGAATGCTTAGTGACTACCTCTGGAAGCATGCTACCCGAATAATATTTGCTTAGAAATGTCCAATGTTTCACTTTGTATATATGTGGTCCTTGAAAAGTTGCCTAATATTTATTAGATTCCTTTGTATAGATTTGATTCTAGGTAAGATGATAGTATGCATGCTTATGAAGGATGAGTTGGTAAAGCTTTGTATCGTAAATTGCCATGCTTTTCCCCTCAAATGTCTAAATGTTGCATTTTTGGTTATTTGAAAGTATGCTCACTGTAAATGAGATGACCTTGACTAAGTCTTCTTATTCTACCTAATTATGTATGACCTTGGTGTCTATTGTGTTGTATAAAATCCTTATGTGGTTGAATGAGATGACCTTACTTGATAATTTCGGATAAATTTCCTAAGAGATGAAGTTTAGAATGCCTTGATTGACTTATTGTAAGCTCCTTCTAAATAGTAATCACTATTAAGTGATGACAAATTAATATTTTTTAGTTAAGATCCTCCAGAGTTGGGGTTAAGTTGCTCTTTATTGGGTTTACCCTAAGTGGGGGATGATGATTGAGTAGTGAGGTTGTAGATATTTTCTACCATTTACCTTCTATTTATACTTGAGTTTTCTTGAATTGAAATTTTAGTAAGCTTGTTCATGAATAGAGTTTTTCATAAAGTATTAATTGCATGACCTCTACATGTTTGGTATGTCTTGATTAACATTACCTTAAGGATATTTTATGATTTCAAAGTGCATGAAAGAAATTTTTTGATAAAATTTATGTTTTCTCGTGTGTATTGTGCATCTTAATATGCTAATTGCGCATTCGACTTCATGAGATAAGAAAAGAAACTTGTTTTAGTCACTTAAGAGGTGGAATGCATAGCCTTATAATAAAAAGTTTAGTGTATTTCAAACTAAATATGTTGAATCTCTTGAAAACTATGTGACTTTTATGATTTGGAATGCATAATTGTAGGCTTATTCTTGAATAGTAAAAGTATGTTTAGCTAAATGCCCATTTGTGTTCCTATGGTTTGTGTGGTTGTTCTCACAATATGCTTACTGTGAAGGTGAGTACAATGTCAGAAATTAAGATTTTTTGAAATTACTTCCTATTTGATGTGATGTGCTTGTTTTTACTTAAAACATAGACTTCACTAAGAAGGAACCATGAGCATGTCTTGGTTAAAAGTTGAGAATTTCTCATTTTAAGAGGAAATTGACCTTGTACTTGCTAAGGTGTGAAACTCATGATACTTGTAAGTGTGTTGTGGATAAGGACATTCCTCCATGGACACCAATAAGAATGGTATGATTGAGTATGACCTTTATGACACTAGGTCTAACTAATGAAGATCTTTGTTGATTCAATTAACTCTAGTCTATGTGTATTTAAATATGAGTGCCTAAATTGCTTCTTGAGTATTGTTGAAATCTTCCTATGTGTGACTTAAAGAATTGTTGCAAAGGTGATCTCTAAATAAATTAAGGTTTAATGATCATGTTATGACTAGGAGAAGGATGTTCCTCCTATGAAAATGATAGAAACCTTTGTGTTTGATTCTTTAAAGAGTGAGTAATGGTTTTTTTTCTTGTGTGCATTGATTGCTAAAATGATTTGATGTTGCTATAAATGTTATAAAGTTCTCTATGATTCATTGAAATCCTCGTTATGATTAAAGAGTCCTAAGTGTCATTCGAAGAAGAATGTTCCCAAGTAGGGAAAAATTTAATACCCCAAAATGAGATATGGTGTGTAGAGTATAACATGTTAGTATTAATTTATAAGGTCCTAAAATATTTTATTATATGTTTAGAGTCAGTGTGCAAAGTGTGAAGTTATTTGGAAGTCGAACGTCAAGGGACGACCAAGACGTTCGACGACTAGTCACCTATGCGCCTCATGTTTCTATGCATGTTTATATTTATTTTTCATGATCTTGTAAAGCCTATAAATGTTTTATAATGATTTTTAATGACGCTAAATGTTGTTTGGAGAAGTTTTGTGGTCAAACAACCAAGAACATCAAAGGCGTTCAAAAGATTGCCCTTAAGATGTTCAACGTCTGTCGTGATGGGACTTGGCGTGTTTGGATATCTTGTAGGTGTTTGTTTTCGATGAAATTTATGTGGAAGGTCTATAACATAATAAGGTGTGTATTTACGTTGGAAACGTCCGAGTAAGACTTCTAAAGGGGCCCACAAGAGGCCCCAATAGAAGGACCCAAGGATGGTCGAAGACAGTGCCTGGGCAGTGTCCACTGAAGGACCCAACGACGGATCGTTGTTCCACCAACGGACGGTCAAGAAAGAACCATCGACTATGAATTGCCTGGGTAAGGTATTAATCAAGGAATTTTGCTAAATGCCTAACGATCGAAGCCGTGCGCGAATCGTCGACAGCATGACGCCTCGTCATTGCCTCCCTCGTTAGTGCACTATAACTTGCAGGCTGCGTCTGTTTCATTTAAGGGGGAATGGGAAATTCACCCCACGTCCTAACCTGACCCTAATAGGTCTATTTAGCTAATTTTGGGTGTATATATGTCATCAAAAACGTGATCAGTCCATTCTAGAATCCTCTCACACGGAAGAAACCTTTCCCTCCAAAATAATTTCCCTTCAAACCTCCATTGATGATGAAGCTCAAGAACTTCTTGGATCTGGATTTTCTATGGATGAATCATCAACTTTTAGAGGTTTTCAACTAGACAAAGGTATGGTGCTCTTCATCTCTATTTATCTTTTAATCTAGAGATATATTCTCAATGATTTCAAAAAAGAAAAATATGATCAAAGTTCTTCTTCTTCAATCTGCCATGGATTCTTTCTAAAAACATTTTGAAAAATAGAATCATTATTAATTGAAGTTAATACAATGTTTTTAAGGTGAATTTCACTCTAATTGCAGGATGAACCCATGCTCCTTCACCAAAACAATTTTTCCTTGCATGGGATTGGTGATCTTGAATTGTTATCGAGTGAATTATGATTCGATTACGTTGATGTGATTGTATATGCTGTTATTTACATGAATTTATTTTGAAGGATACAAGAGGAACAATGTATGAAGATTTGAGCATGTTTAGCCTAGTTTCCATGGTTCACTGTTACGTTGGTTTATAAATGAATTAATGTGGATTTCGATTACGTTAGGTTTTTTGTATATAATGTTTTGGGTGTGTATCATGATTCTATTATGAATACGAATCTTGTATGATTGAAGTTAAGATGGCTTATGTGAATTGAACTAGTCTTCTAGTCTATCGATGGATAATATTATGTATATGATGATATCTTAAATTGTGTATAGATGAAGCATTATTTTCTTTGATGAAGTGATTTATCTAGATGCTTCCTATTATGTACAATATTGTTAAAATATTATGGAATATCGAGGTCTTAGAGAATAAATAGGGTTGATTTTGTAGTGCTTTAAGCATGATTTCTTTATGATTAAATGTATGATTATCTACTTTCTTAGATTGAAAGTATCTATTAAATATGATTTAAAATCAATGCAAGTTAAGTTAGCTAGGGATCTATGTTCTTCTAAGCTGTATTATGTCATAGTATGATCTTGTAGCGACTTGTACATGGTTTCTTTTATGATTAAAGTTCATTTACCTACTGCCCTATTTTTTAACTGTTGATGAACAAGGTGTATTGATCAATGATGATCAAAGGGTGAGAAATTTTGAAGAATGCTTATCTCTTCTACTTTCCTTATAGTGTTGTAGTGGATGAAGCCTTGTATGACATTGCGTGGTATGGTCCACTTATGTTTGAAGTGTTAGCTAATTGTAAATTTATATATGTGTTGGCCATGGCCATGAAGGCAACTTGATGAATATATGAGCATGTGCTTATGATGATACTATGTGAATCTTATTCCTACTTTTCTATTCTAGTTGTTATTTAGGTTGTATTCTTATTGTGTAAGCATGTATATATCCATGTTAGGGTGAAGTATAGGTGCTGCCATTGATGAGTTAGAAATGGTTAATAATCCTTTACCTATGTACCCCTATGTGAATGCATGAATATCACAAGTTAGGAGTCTTATGTGTAATATGAAGTTGGCTTTTCTCCTCTACTATTGTGTGCTGTGTGGTTTATGCTTGAAGGTATATTATGGTCTAAGAGGGTGACTGCCTCATTATGCTGTTGATATCTATTATGTTATCATGTTTACCAATGAACACACACGCTCACTGACATGCATATTACTAGTAGTATAGGTCATGGTGTCTACATGAAAGGTTGTTCTCACATTCAAAAATGTGTACTACTATGCATGTAAAGTATATCTATGTGATGTATGTTATGTGTTCATTACTAGGATGACTTGATAGATGTACTAGTATGGGCAACGGTATGGGACTTTGCCTATGCATTGCACATGAGTACCTTGATAGGTTAGTTCTAGTTTCAGTGTCTATATGTATGAATGTGTATGTATAAACTTGTCTTACATAATGTTTTATGTGAAAGGTTTGCTCACATATGTGTATACTTACACACACATGTATGAAGTTCTAGTCAAGAGAGGGTCCTTTAATGGTGTATTCATGTGTACCCTAAACTATATGATGCTTTACATATGCTATGTTCATGTGAATGGATTCCCTACATGAATTAGGTTGATGAACTTCCATCCATGACCTATGAGTCAAGCATATTGGGGGATGACTCTCCTAAACCTATGATTTATATATTAAAAATATAATTAAGGTTTCCAATGAACGGAAGTAAGCTTAGCACCAAGTGAACTTGAAAATGAGTGTGTGTCCCTTCCTATGGTAGAAAGGTAGGTCACCATATATCTCATGAGGTGGAAAACCAGAATGCCTCAATTGTCATAAATAGTGTTTCCATAAGTGAATAACTACAAATCCTAATCTTTGCATAGAGAGGGTTTTCACTAGAACCTCCAAGTTCCATAACTATGTTGTCACCATAGGATACTAGCTAGTTGATCCACCTATAAAGCTTTGCCACATTTGGTTCTACTTTTGCCGGTAGACCACCTCCTTTTTGTGTGGGGTTCTATGACACAAGATTCCATGTTTAGAATCACATGATCTATGTCCATTAAACCTATAGTTTCCTTAAAGTAAAATGGACAATGGAAGTTAAATTACTAGGACCCTAAATAGAATGACATAATGGAGGTTACATAGGATAGGTGGAAGTACTAAACCCATCTAGACATTGCACAAGTAGCTCCGTCGGATGTTCTAGGAAGGTGTTCTAATGCATCTCAGTATGTATGTGTTCCCTATGTATAATATTGTAGTATTTGTGTACTTGTTATGAAGATGTGCATGATATGAGTCTATGTGCATGATGTTGATCTTGTTGACTATATGATGAAGGTCTTGACTTAACTATGTCTATAAGGTATTATACTTCTATGATGGTATGTGTTGTCTTGTGTAGATTATATGTATGATTTTATTTGTGTTCCTAACGTGATACATTGCACCAACTATCCCTAAATTATAACTTGGGAGACTAATGAATTAAAAGAAATAGCTCACTGTAATGAGGAATGAGCTAACTATAAAGTTACAACAAATTGGGCTTAAATTCTATATGTGCTTTCTATGATGTTTGTCCTTTGGTTGGTTTTCCATGAAGTATGAAAATAATGTAAATTCTATTGTCTAAAGATTTCATAAGGATTTACTAAAAAAGGCATTAATTATGATTTTCAAAAAAAGTCCCTTTGAAAATGCATGTTTTTGCATCGTTGCCATACTTAGTGCATTTTTGTACTAATCCCATTCTTCTATACTATTTACACAAAGTGTAGGTTATGGATGCTTAAGGGATGTCTTGAATGTTGAAGAGTTTGATAGATTATTCCTAAGCTCAAGGAAAGGAATCCTTAAGTCCAAGGATGTCCTAATGTGTACTTATTGTGAAGTCTATTAAATATTGTATAGTTTTGTAAAATGTTTTAAGGGTCATATCCCCAATGAATTCTAATGTTGTTGAGTGTGAGATGGCAAAGAGACATAGAGTCTATATATGTATTATGACTTATATTTTAGATGTATATGAAGTAAAGTGTCTAGTATATGAGGAGCTATGAAAAGTTTTAAATTTTCCGCTAAATTTACTATGTCGATGCGATGAATGATAACTATGGGCTTGAATAAGATCTCCGAGAGGTCAAGTATGCCATGTTACTTCTAGGGGGTGCTACGTGGTTTTCACAAACATGGTATTACAGCATGAGGTTTTAAAAGTTGCTTAGGGTCCAATAAGTCTGAAATTTCAATGTCTAGTAGAGTCTTGTACCATTGGTGTTGAGTCCCGACATATCAAATGGTACGAGAGGCTATTGGAAGATAGAGTTTCCCTTCTTCATCATTCTTATATCTTTCCATAAAACTTAACTCTGTAATATCTCTCTCTTATGTTTTCTTGTCTGGTTTTTTAGATGTGATTGTTTGGATGAGATTGTTCTGTATGCTTGAGGGAGAAAAGGTGAGTTTAAATGCTTATCTTGGTGTTATGGTTTGAATGAACACGTGTGAAGGTGAATTTAGGTAGGTTTTGATGATGTGATGCCTATTATGACTATATATGAAAACTATGTCAAGTAGCATGTTATATTGAAAATATTATATCATGATATAGTTTAAGTTTGTTAGAAGTTATAAAGGATAAAATGAGTTCTTTATGAATGATGTGTTCCAAAATGATTTTGCATGATGGTAGCCTTATTCTACGATTTGAACTTTTAATGCTTAGTGACTACCTATGGAAGCACGCTACCCTAAGAATATTTGCTTAAAAATTTCCAATGTTTCCCTTTGTATACATGTGGTCCTTGACAAGTTGCCTAATATTGATGGGAGTCCTTTGTATAGACTTGATCCTAGGTAAGATGATAGTATGCATGCTTATGAAGGATGTGTTGGTAAAGCTTTGTATCGTATATTGCCATGCTTATCCCCTCAATTGTCTAAATGTTGTATTTTTGGTTATTTGAAAGTATGCTCACTGTAAATGAGATTACCTTGGATAAGTCTTCTTGTTCTACCTAATTCTGTATGACCTTGGTGTCTATTGTATTGTATAAAACCCTTATGTTGTTGAATGAGATGACCTTACACGATAATTTCGGATAACTTTCCTAGGATATGAAAATTAGAATGTCTTGCTTGACTTATTGTATACTCCTTCTAAATGGTAATCACTATTAAGTGATGACAAATGAATATTTTTTAGTTAAGATCCTCCAGAGTTGGGGTTAAGTTGCTCTTTATTGGGTTTACCCTAAGTGGGGGATGGTGATTGAGTAGTGAGGTTGTAGATATTTTCTACCATTGACCTTCTATTCTTACTTGAGTTTGACTAAATTGAAATTTTAGTAAGCTTGTTCATGAATAGAGTTTTGCATAAAGTATTAATTGCATGACCTCTACATGTTTGGTATGTCATGATTGACATTACCTTAAGGATATTTTAAGATTTCAAAGTGCATGAAAGAAATTTTTTGATGAAATTTATTTTTTCTCGTGTGTATTGTGCATCTTAATATGCTAATTGTGCAATCGATGTCATGAGATAAGAAAAGAAACTTGTTTTAGTCACTTAAAAGGTGGAATGCATAGCCTTATAATAAAAAGTTGAGTGTCTTTCAAATTAAATATGTTGAGTCTCTTGAAAACTATGTGACTTTTATGATTTGGAATGCATAATTGTAGGCTGATTCTTGAAAAGAGAAAGTATTTTTAGCTAAATGCTCATTTGTGTTCCTATGATTTGTGTGATTCTTCTCAAAATATGCTTATTGTGAAGGTGAATACAATGTTAGAAATTGAGATTTTGTGAAATTACATCCTATTTGATGTGATGTGCTTGTTGTGACTTACAACTTAGACTTCACTAGGAAGGAACCATGAGTATGTCTTGGTTAAAAGTTGAGAATTTCTCATTTTAAGAGGAAATTGACCTTGTACTTGCTAAGGTGTGAAACTCATGATACTTGTAAGTGTGTTGAGGATAACGACATTCCTCCATGGACACCACTAAGAATGGTATGATTGAGTATGAACTTTATGTCACTAGGTCTAACTAATGAGATCTTTATTGATTCAATTAACTCTAGTCTATGTGTATTTAGGTATGAGTGCCTAAATTGTTTCTTGAGTGTTGTTGAAATCGTCCTATCTGTGACTTAAAGAATAGTTGCAAAGATGATCTCTAAATGAATTAATGTTTAATGATCATGTTATGACTATGAGAAGAATATTCCTCCCATTAACATGATAGCAACCGTTGTATTTGATGCATTAAAGAGTGAGTAATAGTTTTCCTTCTTGTGTGCATTGATTGCTAAAAAGATTTGATGTTGCTATAAATTTAATTAGGTGCTCTATGATTCATTGAAATCATTGTTGTGATTAAAGAGTCCTAAGTGTCATTCGAGGAAGAATGTTCCCAAGTGGGGGATATTTTAAGACCTCAAAATGAGATAGGGTGTTTAGAGTATAACACATTAGTATTAATGTTCTATGTGATAAAATATATTATTATATGGTTTAGAGGCAGTGTGCAATGTTTGAAGTGATTTGGAAGTCGAACATCAAGGGACGACCAAGACGTTCAACGACTAGTCACCTATGTGCCTCATGTGTCTATGGATGTTTATATTGTTTTTCATGAGCTTGTAAAGCCAATAAATGAGTTATAATGATGTTTAATTATATCAAAAGTTGTTTGGAGAAGTTTGGAGGTCAAACGACCAAGAACATCAAAGGCGTTCAAAAGATAGTAGCGTTTAAGATGTTCAACGTGTGTCATGATGGGACTTGGCGTTTTTGGACGTCTTGTAGGTTTTTGTTTTCGATAAAATTTATGTGGAAGACTTAGAACATGATAAGTTTTGTATTCACGTTGGAAACGTACGGGTAAGAATTTTAAAAGGGCCCACAAGAGGCCCCAATAGAAGGACCCAAGGATTGTCGAAGACAATGCCTGGGTAGTGTCCACTGACGGACCCAACGACGGATCGTTGGTCTAACAACGGACGGTCGAGCAAGAATTGTCGACTATCAATTCCTTGGGGCAGGCAACAAGCAATGAATTTGGATAAGTGTCTGGCGATGGATGCCAGGCACGAATCGTCGACAACATGGACGCCTCGTCATTGCCTACGTCGTTGGTGCACTGTAACTTGTAGGCTGCGTCTGTTTCATTTGAGGGGGAATGGGAAATTCACCCCACGTCCTAAGGTGACCCTAATAGGTTTAGTTACATATTTTGGGTGTATATAAGTCATCAAAAACGTGATCAGCCAATTCTAGAATCCTGTCACACGTAAGAAACCTTTCCTTCCAAAATAATTTCCCTTCAAACCTCCATTGTTGGTGAAGCTCAAGAACTGGCTGGAGCTGGGCTTTCTACGGATGAATCATCAATTTTTAGAGGTTTTAAACTAGAGAAAGGTATGTTGATCTTCATCTCTAGTTATCTATTCATCTAGAGTATATTCTTAATGATTTCAAAAAAGAAAAATATGATCAAAGTTCTTCTTCTTCAATCTGCCATGTATTCTTGCTAAAAAGGTTTTGAACAATTGAATCATTATTAATTTAAGTTAATACAGTTTTTTTCATGTTAATTTTACTCCAATTGCATGATGAACCCATGCTCCTCACAAAAACGATTTAGCCTTGCATGGGCATGGTGATCTTTAATTTCTATCGAGTGAATTATGATTCGATTACGTTGAAGTGTTTGTATATGCTGTTATTTACATGAATTTATTTTGAATTTATTTTGAAGGATCCATGAGGATCAATGTATGATGTTTTGAGCATGTTTAGCCTAGTTTCCATGGTTCACTGTAACATTGTTTTTTAAATGAATTATTGTGGATTTCCATTACGTTAGGTCTGTTGTATATACTGTTTTGGGTTTGTATCATGATTAGATTATGAATAAGAATCTTGTTTGATTGAAGTAAATATGGCTTATGTGAATTGACCTAGTCTTCTAGTCTATCGATGGATAATATTATGTATATGATGGTATCTTGAAGTTTGGATAGATGAAGCATGATTTCCTCTTATGGAGTGATTTATCTAGATGCTGCCTAGTATATACATTATTGTTAAAATATTATGGAATATCAAGGTCTTAGAGAATAAATAGGGTTGGTTAATTCCCTCTCTACACTATAGCAAATTGACCAGTCTAATGTCGATTTTGTAGCTTGATCCTGTAGTGCTTTAAGCATGATTTATTTATGATTAAATGTATTATTATCTACTGTATTAGATTGACATTATCTATAAAATATGATTTAAAATCAATGCAAGTTAAGTTAGCTAGGGATCTATGTTCTTCTACTTTCCTAGTATGTTATTTGTTGTATTATGTCATAGTATGATCTTGTAGCGACTTGTACATGGTTTCTTTTATGATTAAATTACATTTACCTACTGCCCTATCTATTAACTGTTGATGAACAAGGTGGATTTATCAATGATGATCAAAGGGTGATAAAATTGTAAGAATGCTTATCTCTTGTACTTTCCTTATAGTGTTGTAGTGGATGAAGCCTTGTATGGCATTGGGTGGTATGGTCCACTTATATTGGAAGTTTTCACTGTATTGTAAATCTATATATGTGTTGACCATGGCCATGAAGGCAAATTGATGAATATATGAGCATGTGCTTATGATTCTATGTGAATCTTATTCCTACTTTCCTTTTCTAGTTGTCATTTAGGTTGTATGTCTATGGTGTAAGCATGTGTATATCCATGTTAGGGTGAAGTATAGGTGCTGCCATTCTTGAGTTAAAAATGTTTAATAATCCCTTACCTACGTACGCTATGTGAATGCATGAATAGCACAAGTAAGGAGTCTTAAGTTAAATATGAAGTTGGCTTGTCTCCTCTGCTATGGTATGTTGTGTGATTTATGCTTGAAGGTATATTATGGTCTAAGAGGGTGACTGCCTCAATATGTTGTTGATATCCATTATGTGATCATGTTGACCAATGTACACACACACTAACTCACATGCATATTACAAGTAGTAAGGGCATGGTGTATAAATGAATGGTTGTTCTCATATTCAATAGTGTCTACTACTATGCATGTTAAGTATATGTATGTGAAGTATGTTATGAATTCATTACTAGGATGACTTAATAGGTGTACTAATATGGCCAAGGGTATGGGACTTTGCCTATTCATTGCACATGTGTACCTTGATAGGATAGTTCTAGTTTCGGTTTCAATATGTATGAATATGTATGTATGATCTTGTGTTACTTAATGTGTTATGTGAAAGGTTTGCTCACATATGTGTATACATAAACACATGTATGAAGACTTAGTCAAGAGAGGATCCTTGAATTGTGTAATCATGTGTACCCTAAACTATATGATGTTTTAAACATGCTATGTTCATGTGAATGGATTCTTTACATGAATTAGATTGATGAAATTCCATCTATGAACTATGGTTTAAGAATATGGGGGGATGACTCTCCTAAACCTATGATTTTATAAATTAAAAATATAAATAAAGGTTTCCAATGAACAGGACTAAGCTTAGCACCGAATGAACTTGAATATGAGTGTGTGTCACTTCCTATGGTAAAAAGGTAGGTCACAATAAATATCATGAGGTGGAAAAAAACAATGCCTCAATGGGCATAAATAGTGTTTCCATAAGTGAATAACTACAATGCCTAATCGTGGCATAGAGAAGGTTTTCACATGTACCTCAAAGTTCCTTAACTATGTTGCGTTCCTTAACTATGTTGCCACCGTATAATACTAGCTAGTGGATCCACCTAGAAAACTATGTCACATTTTGTTCTACTTTCGCCGGTAGACCACCACTTTTCAGTGTGGGGTTCTATGACACCGGATTCCATGTTTAGCATCACATGGTCTATGTCAGTTAAGGCTATAGTTTCCTTAAAGTAAAATAGACAATGGAAGTTAAATGAATAGGAACCTAAATAGAATGTCTTAAGGGAGGTCAATTAACATAGGTGTAAGTAATGAGCCCATCTAGACATTGCACAAGTAGCTTCTTAGGAAGTTCTAGGAACGTGTTCTAATGCATGTCACTATGTATGGGTTACCTATGCATGACATTGTAGTATTTGTGTACTTGTTATGAAAATGTGCATGATATGAGTCTTTCTACATGATGTTGATCTTGTTGACTATATGATGAAGCTCATGACTTAACTATGTCTATGTGGCATTATACTTCTATGATTGTATGTGTTGTCTTATCTAGATCATATGTATTATCTTCCTTGTGGTCCTATGGTGAATTATTGCACAAAGTATCCCTAAAAGATTACTTGGGAGACTAATGAATTAAAAGAAATAGTTCATTGTAAAAAGGAATGAGCTCACTGTAAAGTGGCCTCAAATTGGGCTTAAATTCTATGTGCTTTTCTATGATATTTGGCCTTTGTTTGTGTTTCTATGAAGTATTAAAATGATATAAATGCTATTTTTTAAAGGATTCATAAGGATTTACTCAAAAAGGCATGACGTATGATTTTCAAGAAAAAGGTCCCTTTTAAAATGCTTGTTGTAGCATGGTTGACATACTTAGTGCATTCTTATACTAATCTCATTCTTCACTAATTTTTACATAAACTGTGGGTTATGGATGCTTAAGGGATGTCTTGAATGGTGAAGAGCTTCATATATTATTCCCAAGTCCAAGGGAAGGAATCCTTAAGTCCATGGATGTCCTAATGTGTACTTATTGTAAAGTCTACTAAATATTGTATAGTTTTGCATTATGTCTCAAGGGTTGTATCCCTAATGTATTCTAATGTTGTTGAGTCTAAGATGGCGAACAGACTTAGAGTCTATATATGTATTATGACTTATATTTTATATGTATATAAAGTAAAGTTTGTAGCATATAAGGTGCTATGAAAACTTTTAAATTTTCCTCTATATTTACTATGTTGATGCGATGAATTATAACTATGGGCTTGTATAAGACCTCCGAGAGGCCAAGTACACGATGTTACTTCTAGGGCTTGCTCCCCGGTTGTGATAATTATGTTCTAGTTATTTAGGTCCCTATAAAATTTTTCAAAGGGTTGGAAAGGTTGCATACAAGTTGACATTACCTAGTGAGCTTGCTTTGGTTAATATGATATACCATTTATCTATGCTTATGAAGTGCATTGGTGACCCCGAGTCCATTCTTCCTATTAATGTTCTAGATGTGGATGATAATCTCTCCTTTGAATAGGTTCTGATTGAAATCCTTGATCGACACATGAAGAAGTTGACGAACAAGGAGGTGGCTTCAGTAAGGTATTATGGAAGAACCACCTAGTTAAGGGAACTACATGGGAGGCCGAGGCCGACATGAAGTACTGTAATCCTCACCTCTTTGCTAATCAAGGGTAGTTGTTCCTTGTTATAACTATATTAATGAGTAAAGTAGAATTTTGACTTGTTTGGCAAAGATGTGCATAAAAATGGTAAAAGTTTTGCGAAAAGTGAGATTTTTCATGAAAAGATGCCCTTTGATTAATTTGCTCCTATTTTTGTGTTTTGTTTGTTGTTGTCTTAGTGAAATGATATTGAGGATGTTGATTTGTTTTGAAATGAGTTTTTGCATAACTATTTGTGTTGTGTTAAGATCATGTTGTTGTTGAGAAGGAAATTCCTCATGTTATGATATGGAGCTCTTATATGAGTTAATTGATGTTTTGAGTTACTAGATGTAAATGTTAAGTTTTACTAATTCAGCATGAGTTACTCAATTGGGAAACAATATAGGACAATTTCTTTATACCCTTTTTGCAACCACCAACTCACCAACCGGGGTAGTCACCATAAAAGATGTCGGCCAACAAAAAGCGGCATCAGCCATTGACATTGATCGTGGATAGCCTGCATCCGTCATGGATTTTTCACATTGATCCATCAATGTTGTCCGCGGACTGTCCGCATTGGTCGTTGTTTGTGCACTTCTCTCAATCATTGTAGGTCCTAGGATGTGCGCATCTGTCGGGGGAATTCAAACATGGTCTGAGTGCATCGGTTAGGCAAATAAGTTATGGCTTGCGCGCATCCATCGTGAAATGTGCACGATGAGATTGGTTGTGGCATATGCGCATTGACATGGCGACATCGTTCAATGGCATAAAACATCATCTAAGGCATGCATGTAGAAAATGTGGTGTGTATGCATTATCCAGCCGACATCGGTCATGACCTGCATGAATTGGACAGTCGAGGTCACCCAACGACAAGTTTTATCAACCAAAGTCTTCAAGCATTTGACGTGGTTTGTGCAAATCTTGAAAGGGATATTAGACAACGACATGCAACATTATCAAAGGATATGCATGCATAACACATGTCTTGTGTGCATCATCTTTGTGACATCGACATCGACAATAGGAGGCACCATAGACAAATCCTTGCAAGTTTTTGGAAAGCAGCCTCATCAATGGTAGGCTACTTCAGCTAAGGTATGCATGAATCTTACATGGGATGTGGGCATATAACAAGAAACATTGGCTAATGAGAGCAGCATTAGCCTATTCTAGAACACAAATGTCGGGGCATGTGTGCATTAACTGGGCAACCTTCGCATTGGCCTACGTCAGGTAGCTTCAGCTAAGGCTGGTGCGCTTCAAGCAAGCGGTGTTAGCCAACGACACAAAACATAAGTCATTGCGTGTGCAGATCGATATGGCGACAACAACGTCAGCTGACAAGTGGAAGCATCAGCAAAGGCATATCTATATAAAGAAAGTGACATCGGCCAACAACATGAGACATTGGCCAATTGACGTCGGTCGTAGACTGCCGCATCAAACGTGGTATGTGCACAACGGTCAAGCGTAAACCAGAATCATTGATCATGACTTGTGTAAATAACAAGGTAGTCGTCGAGCTTGCAATTCCCGTGTCGTCGTTGGCATGCACACCTTAGCTAGCCGATGTCGAACGTGGGCTACATATATGGGCCATCACCTACAGATTGATCAGCTAACATCGGTCGTGGACTACATGCATTGACCGTTTTTTGTTCAAAAGCTTATCAGTCTTCGGGCGTGGATTGTAAAACTCTCCCTTGGACATCAAACAACGGTAAAGTTACATCAATCAACGTTTGCCTCTATTAACTTCTGCATGCACAACGGTCAACCAACGTCGAACGTTGTCCTCTCGCGTATCCTTTGTCGTGCACACAATGGTCAGTCAAAGTTGGACGTGGTCTTCCTGCATCGTCATTGGCCTCCAAACATTGGTCAGTCGACGTCAGATGTGGCCAACCCACATTGCCTTTTGACTACACTCTAGGTCAGCCAACGTTTGGCTTGGGCTTCACCAATCGTTTGTGTCCTGCATACATTAGTCAATGACGTCAGATGTGACCTTCTAGCATTATTAGTAGCCTGAACAGATCGTCCAACCGATGTCGATTATGGCTTACCAACATCATCTTTATCCTTCACACATCAGTTTACCAAGGTCAAACATGGCTTGGTCACATAACCTTTGGCCTGCACATTTGAGTCAAGTGACATCGTGGGTTGCCTACCTCCATCGACTTTGTCCTCTACAATGGTAAGGAGACGTCGGGCGTGGACTGCTTGAATCATCGTTGGCCTACACAAATATGTCAATTAACGTAGAGCATTTCCTGCCCAAAATTCCTTTTGCATGCATACAATCGTCATTCGACATCGAACATGGCCTACCCGCTTAACTTTTTTTCTAGACACAATTGTCAGTTGATGTCAGATGTGGTCTACCTATATCAGCTTTTTCCTGCACAACACGGTCGCTTACGTACACTACACACATTTGTCTGAGTGATACGGCATACCTTAGTCTGACGTCTATTGCAAGATGTGCACACACCACGTTAAATGTGTGAAGACCTTGGATGATGTTGCCTTGCATTTTCCTACGTCGCCTGGACAATGAATGCATGCCAAAATAGATGATTCCATGTCGATACGCACACGCCATGGTTTATACCTGTAGACATTGGATGGTTCTTTCTACCATTTGCTCATGTTGCTTGGCCGATGCACGCTGGTCACGAATGCTGTCACCGAGTCAATCTGCACACTCTATGACTCGCAAATGTAGTCCTTGCGTGATCTCGAATACCATACGCCAACTTCGCTTGCTATATACACAATTTCCACATTTATGCGTGCAGCCCTTCACTGATGTTGTCTGCCGTTGGACGACATTCGTGGACCTACCTGTGCAGGACATTCAAGATGCTAGAAAACAACATCCGATGTCGGCTAGCTGACTTTTTAAGGCTATGAATGATGCAGACAATCCACATTTGATGTCGATAAACCAATGCGTGTAGGTTATTGACAATACTCTGAGGCCACCTGCGATAGACTAATGTGTGTATGCCGGGGACAATGCTGGCAGACCACATCTAACTTCAGCTGACTGTTGTGTGCAATAGAAAGGTGAGGTAGGAAAACCACATAAGACGTCAGCTGACCATTGTGTCCACGCCAATGGCGATGCACTCAAGAAACACCTAACATCGGCTGACCATTGCTTGCAGTCCAAAGGGAATGTGGGAAGGCAATGCTTAGAATTGGGTGATCATGGTATGTGGGCCTAGGGAGATGCAGGAAATCCACGTCGTACGTCGGCTGATAATTGTGCAGGCTTAATTTGATGGAGGTAGGAAAAACATGATGTTGCCTGACTAATATGCGTATGCCATAGGTGATGTGCCATGCCACGTTTGACTTTGACAGACCGACAAGTTAAGGATAAAGTGGAAACAGGCAGGCCACGTCTGACATCATCAAACTACGGAAGATGCTGGCTGGCCATGTTCGGCGTAGCTGACCGATGTGTGTAGGTAACAAACAATAGGTGCAACCCACGTTTGACATCGTCTGACCGTTGTGTTCAGTCCAAAGGCGATAAGGATTGTCTTTATTTGACCCCGACTTACCATTGTTTGTAGTCCAAGGAATATGTGGGAAGGACACATCCGAACATTGGATAAAAATTATGTGAAGTTGAAATGCGAAGCAATAAGGCCACGCTCAAGGTCAACTGACCATTATGAAGGAAAAACGTGATGGGGTAAGGAAACCCATGACGTTGGCTGACCATTGTGCAGGCCAAAGTTGATGATGGCAGGAAAAGCCTGATGTTATTTGACCGTTGTTTGAAGACCAAGAATGTTATGGACAGTCCATGGTCGAAGACCACTAGGTAATGTGACCATGGTCGACACGGGCACTCCACAGCCAACGTTGGCTTAGCAATGTGTAGGCTATTGTCAATGCAGGTAGCCCATGTCCGACGTCGGCTATCCGTTTTGTGCACGACAAGGGCATTGTAGGAAGGCAAAGCTTCACGAATGCTGAATGATGTACATAGTCCATAGCTGATGTGTCTGGTCCACACTCGACCGATGTTCACATGCCACATCTCATGAGGTAGCCTATGGCATCTGTCGCTTGGAAAATTCCACCTACCGTTTGCCGATGTCGCTTCTTGAATAAAATATGCCTTGGCTGAGATTTCTAGTTGACAGACAACATTGATGTGGCCCTGTCTGTCCACACACGCCACGACTTATGTTGCCTTCCATTGGCCAACATCACTAGACAGAAGCGCACTAGCATTGGCAGATGTTGCATGACGTAGGCTGATGCGAAGGTCACCAAGACGATGCACACACGCCATGAAAATTGTGTGCAGGACTTGCCTAATGCTGCTTTTTATTGGACAATGTTGCTTGTCAGATGTGCACATGCCATGTAAGATGGGTGCAGACCTTCGCTGATATTGCATATCATTGTGCACATCGATGTTGGTAGATGAGGCACACACACCATGGTTTTATGCATGCATATCCCTTGATAATGGTGCATGTCATTGTCCTATGTTTCTTTCAAGTTATGCACAAACCATAACATATGCTTGAATACCTAGGTTGATGAATACTGTCGTTGGCCAACATCGCCAATGCATGAAGGACATTAGTGATGTCGACGAGCCGATGCGCACATGCCACATCTTGTGCGTGCATGCTTTACATGATGGAAACTGCCAATGAATGATATCCAAATTCTATGTGCATAGGCTAAGACCAGTTCAATGCGTACACGCTACAATTGATGCGTGTAGGTTTTTGTTGTTGTTACTTGTCTTTTGCCGATGTCGGTTGGCAAGCCACAACTATTGTCTCCTAACTGATGCGTGCAGGACACACCTAACATTGATTGAGCGATGTGCAATGTGTGATTTCGCCAAACTAATATGTGCAAGCCACGAGTTTTGCATGAATATCCTTGGATGAAGATGCATGTCGTTGTCAGATGTTACTCTCAAGATGTGCACAAACCAAGTCAGATGCTTGAAGACTTTAGTTGATACAACTTGTCGTTGGCTGACATCAACTAGCCAATGCATGCAGGTCATGACTGATGTCGCCTGGTGAATGCACACACACCACATCTTCTCTATGCATGCCTTAGATGTTGTCGTGTACCATTGAAAAATATCACCAAGTCGATGGATGCAGGACACAACCAACCTTATCAAGTTGATGTGCACATGTCCCGGTTGATGCGTGCAGGCCTTGGCTGTTTTTTCCTCTTGTCGGCCGATGTTGCTTGGTCGATGCGCGTAGGCCATGAATTATTTGCTTAACCGATGTGCTCATACCATGGCTAATGTTGCTTGATCGATGTGCAAAGACTAGTCCTAACAATGACCGAGTGAAGTGCACAAGCCACAACCGATGCGGACAGTCCACGGACAACGTCGATGGAGCAATGTGCAAAATCTATGATCGATGCGGGCAATTGAATATAAAAGTTGCATGGAAGATATTGCTTTTCATTGGCCGACATTTGTTGCCCAAGGTACACATGCCTTGGCTAATGGAACCTTCCATTGCATGACGCATATGTCGTCTAACTCATGCACACAACCCACAACTCATTCGTGCAAGACTTTGTTGATGCGGCCTATCGTTGGCAAATATTTCTTGCTCCATGCCAAGTTTCCACGTCCGATTCATGGCCAAAAGAGATGCGAGCAGGCCACACCCAACGTCGACTGACCATTGTGTGTAGGACAAAGGCAATGGGGGAAGGCAATGCTCAACATTGGTTGACTGTGGTATATAGGCCAAGGGAGATTCGAGAAGCCAACGCGTAGCGTCGGCTGATTGTTGTGCAGGCAAAAGTCGATGGGAGCAGGCAACGCCTGATGTCACTTGACTGATATAGACAGGTCTGAGGTGATGCGTCCAGGCGAAGTTTGACGTCTGCAGACTGATGTATGGAATATACAAACAATACTGGCATGCCACGTTATACATCTGTATGCCAACGTGTGCAGGCTATGAACGATGTTGTGAGGCCACGTGTGACGTAGCTTGATCGATGGTTGCATGCCACAAATGATAGGTGTTGCCGACGTCTGAGTTTGGCCGACCATTCTGTTTAGGCAAAAGGTGATGCATGAAGGTCAGGTATGATGTTTGATTACCATTGTGTGTAGAAAAAATGTGATGCGGGAAGGCCACATTCAAGGTTGGCTGACCATAGTGCGTACGAAAAAGGCATCGCGTGAAGGACACGCTCGATGTTGGCTGAATATTGTGCTGGACAAAGGGGATTGGGGCAAGCAGTGCCCGACATCAACTAAAACTTGTGCAGCCAATGTCGATGGAGGATGGAAACACCCAATATCGCCTAAGTATTTTTTGTAGGTTAAGGGAGATGTGGGTAGTCCATGACCTATGACGGCTATGTGATATGGACAAATCACGGCTGATGTAGGCAATTTACTGCCAACATCGGTTGAGTATTCAAGATACTGCCAATGCAGCTACACCATATCTAACTTCGACCGATTATTGTATGCATGACAAGGGCGATGCAGAAATGCCAAGCCTAAAACTTACTGAATGATATGCAAAGGCCACGACCGGTGTGGCCAGTCAACGTGTGATGTCTACTGAGCAATGTGCACAGGCCATAACCACTACGATACGACCAACGTCGCCTGACCAATACCTTTTCGTGTTGGCCGATATCGCTTGTTTAAAGAATATACGTCTTTGCTGATGCTACCTGCTATCGGCCAACGTCGCTTGGAGGATTTACACATGCAATGTTATATGCGTGCAGGCCTTAGGTGATGATGCCTAATATTGGCCAAAGTCACTTTCCCGAAGCATAAATCCCTTGGATGATGGTGCATACTATTGTCGAAGCTAATTTCTCCACGCCAATGCACACAACTTATGGATTATGCGTGCATGTATTGAATGATATTGCTTACATTTATCCGATGTCGATATCTAAATTTGCACAAACCATGAAAAATGCAGGAATACCTCGGATGATTTTCCCGGTTGTTGGCCTACGTCGCCTGGGCAATGAATGCATGCCACATCATGACGCCCTCTCGATGCGCACACACCATGGCTGATATATGTAGACCTTGGATGATTCAAACTACCACTAGTAGTTGTTTCCTGGACGATGTGCACATGTCATGTAAAATGTCGTCGAGTAAATCCACACACGCTTTGACTCATGAATGTAGTCCTTGGTTGATGCTGCATACCATAGGCCAACTTCGCTTGCCATATACGCACTTTCCACAATTGTGCGTGCAGGCCTTTGCTGATGTTGTGTGCCGTTGGAAGATATCTGTAGACCAATGTGTGCAGGGTATGCAAGATGCTACCAACCAACATCCAATGTCGGCAGACTGATATGTGCAGGCTACGAGCGACCTGACAATCCCTGTTTGACGTCAACAGAACAATCTATGTAGGTTATGGACAATACAATAAGGACACATGCAATAGACCAATATGTGTATGCTAGGGAAAATGTTGGCAGCCCACTTCTAACGTTAGCTGATCGTTGTGACCAAGACAAAGGCGAGGTAGGCTGACCATATCCGACGTCAACAAACCATTGTGTGCAAGCCAAAGGCGATTCACGGAGGCAACAACCAATGTCGGTTGAGCATTGTTTGCAATCTAAAGGCATTGTGGACAGCAATGCTTGGCCTCAGGTGATCCTAGTGTGTAGGCCAAGGGCGATTAGGGCAATCTACACCAGACACCAGCTAAATATTGTTTAGGCTAAAGTCGATGGAGGAATGTAACTCTTTAAATTGCCTGACTAATATGTGTATGCCAGAGGTGATGCGCCCAGGCAATGTTTGACCTTGTAGACTGACGTTTTCATGATAATGACAACACAGGAAAGCAACGTTCGACATCAATAGGCTACGAACGATGCCGGCAGTCCATGTATGGCGTCGTTGACTGACGTGTACAAGGAAAGAACAATAGGTGCAACACACGTTTTACATCGGCTGACCATTGTGTCCAGTCCAAAGGCGATAAGGGTTTGACAAATTTGGAGTCGACTTTTCATTATTTGAAAGCCAAAGATGATGCAGGAATGATATATTCGACATTGCCTAAAAGTTATGTGCAGGCCAAATGTGATGCAGGAAGGCCATGCTCGATGTCAACTGACCGTTATGCAGGCAACTAGTGATGGGTTTAGGAAACCCCTGACGTCGGCTGACAATTTTGCAGGCCATAGTTGATGGTGGCAGGCAATTCCTGATGTCATTTGTTTGTTTTTTAAAAGCGACCAAGAATGTTGTCTTAGCAATGTGTAGGATACGTGCAATCCAGGTAGCCCACGTCCGACATTGGCTTGCCGTTGTGTGCACAAGTAGGGCAATGTGGGAAGGACAAGCTCAAGGACTACTGAATGAGGTACATAGGCCACGACCGATCATGCCGGTCCATACTCGACCAATGTACATAGGACACATCTAATGCAGTAGCCTACGACATATGTAACCTAGCCAATGCCGCTTGTCATTGGCTGATGTTGCTTGCCCGAAGAAAATATGCCTTGGATGATGCTACCACTTGACAGGCAACATTTATGTCACCCGTACGATATGCACACGCTATGACTTATGTTTTCTGTCGTTGGCCAACATCGCTTAACAGAAGTGCAACATTCGTGGTAGATGCTGCCTGGCGTAGGTCGATTTAAAGGTCGCCTAGCCGATCTACACACGCCACGACAATTGTGTGCAGGATTTTGTTGATGCTGCTTTTCATTGACCAATGTTTCATATCCGATGCGCACATGCCATGTAAGATGCGTGTAAATCCTTGGATGATGGTGCATGTCATTAAATATCCTGATGTACACAAACCATAATAGATGTGTGAAGTACTTTGTTGATGCAGACTCTCATTTGCCAACACCAACTGGCCAATGCATGCAGGACACTGGTGATGTCAACCAGCCGATGGAAAACACCACATCTGGTGCATGCATGCCTTACATGTTGCTTGTTGCCAATCAATGATGTCCCAAGTCTATGTGCGCAGGCCACAGCCAATTTCGTCGAGTGGATGCGCACACAACACGATTGATGTGTGCATGTCTTAGTTGTTGTTCCTTGTCCTTGGCCGATGTCGCTTGGCCGATGCGCCTAGGCCAAAACTATTGTCTCCTGACCGATGCGCGCAGTCCATGCCTAACAATGACTGGGCGTATGTGCACAAGTCACGTGTTATGTGTGAAGTCCACCACCAACGTCAACGGAGCAGTGTGCAAAACCACGACTGATATAGGCGAGATACGAACAATGTCATTTGGCTGATGCCGCTTTCCATTGGCGGACGTGTCTTTACAAAAGCACACATGCCTTGGCTGATAGTGCCTGCCATTGCCCGACATCGATGTCGCCCAACCGATTCTCACTCGCCATGACTCATGCGTGCACGCCTTGGTTGATTTTGCTTGTCGATGGCCAACGTCGCTTGCCTGATGACAACATGCGAGTTCCAATAGGTGGCCCACTTGGAGCTCTTGATTCCGTGGCGCATATTCTTACTTACATTTGTAAACATATTTTTCCCAAACATTTATATTAAACATGTACAACCCAAATATGCACTTTCTAAGTTACAAATACACCTTAGCTTCCACAAATAACTTTTTTTATACATAAAAAAAAATTTTCCAATTTTTTGGACTTTTAATTTGTTTCGATTAAACCTAAAAACAAGTAATTAATTGATTAAACATAGGAGGAATATGAAATAAATATACAAAATAATGCCTAAAATTTACAAATAAATATAATAACCATAAGTTCAATAATGATAACAAGTTGTTACAATTTTTAGTTTTGTTCAATAAATTTCAAAAATTAGTTATTGATAAATAAAATATAGGAAAACATACAAAAAATACAAAATTAACGCAAAAATTTCACAAATAAATATACTAACCTTATATTAAATAATTTCAACAATTTTTTTAATAATTATTTTTGTTGGCTAAATCCTAAAAATGGGTAATTCATTAATAAAAAAGGGAAATATATGAAAAAACATAAAATTAATGCCAAAACCTCTTAAATATACATACATATAGATAGATAGTAACCTAAATTCATCAATTTAACCATTTTTTAATATTAATTTTTTTCGATAAATCATGAAAATTGGTATTAATGAAAAAATTAATGCCAAATATTTACAACAAAATATTGTAACCTTAAATTCAACAAATTAAACAATTTTTATATTTTTATTTTAGTCCGGTATATCTCTTAAATAGGTAATTGGTTAATTAAAATTAGGGAAAATAGTTTTTAAAAAAATATAAACTTAACACTTAATATTAAAAAAAATATAGTAACCATATATTTCAACAATCTCAACATTGTTTTTAATTTTTTTATTTGGGTACTCTCTTAAGAGGGTTATACGTTAATAAAAATTGGAAAAATATAAAATTAACGCCAAAAATTCACAAATAAATATAGTAATCTTAAATTTAGTAATTTCAACAATATTTTTATATTTATTTTTGTTCGTTAAATCTCAAAAATTGGTAATTAATTAATAAAAAGGAAATATATAAGACTATTAAATTAAAGCAAAAAAATCACAAATAAATAAAGCATTAAATTCATAAATTTAATAAATTTTAATTTTAAAATTGTGACTTAAAAAATAAAATCGTAAAAAATAAATTTTAAATAATGAATCAAAGTTGGAAAATATAAAATAATCTGGAAAATATTTCTAAAAATGTGAAAATATTTATAGATGATATTTCTAGAAATAAAAGATTTTTCAATATTGTATGAATCGTAAAAGTGATGAAATTGCTAGTAAAAAACCACGTGAGGAGGAAACGTTGAGAATGAATGATGGAAAAAAGATGAATATATTGTTATACAGGAAGGGTGTTTAACACTTTTATGACTTATGAACGGCATGGGCATCTGCATGTTATCGACTAGACGTTGATAAATGTCGTTGCATGCAACATCACTCGTCTAACAAGTGCAAGAAAAAAACAGTGCGGTAGAAACATTCAACGTGGGCTCACCTAAGTGTGAAGGACATAATTTATGCGGCCAGGTCACACTAACGTTTGTATACCGATGTGTGTAGGTTATGGACGAAATTGGCAGGATATGTCTTACATTGGAAGGCTGATGTTTGCAAGCCACAGACAATAGGTGGAGCCTATGTACATCATTGCCTGACTTATGTATGCAAGCCACGGACGATAGGGGCAACCAATGTCCCATATTGTTGACCATTGTGTCAAGGCTACGTCTCACGTCGGATGACCATTATGTGCAGAATAATGCCGATGCGCGAAGGTCATGTCCAATGTCAGCTGATCAATTTGTACTGGCCAAAGGCGATGTGGAAAGCCCATGCTCGACATCTGCTTAACAATGTTCAAGCCAAAGGCAATGGGGTCAGGCAACATTCGACTTGGGCTGACCTTACAAGTGGTAGTAGTTTCCTAGTTGAACTTGGCACAAGTCGGCCCGACACTAGGGATTGGTTTGTGCATTCGGTAAAGCATTCCTGTAGCTGGAACATAGAGATCAAGAAAACTCAAAGCAAAGCCAGTAGTAAGCTCCAGAGCAAGAGCAATAGGGTAGGCGATGGCCGCTGCATGGTTGAATTTAGCAAGTTGTCAAAAATCGGCACTACCACCGTAGCAACAATTGTACTCACCGGGTAGATCGAATCTCCTTTTGTTTCTCAGTAGCTTAGTGGTAGAGCAGTCGGTTGTTAACCGATTGGTCGTAGTTTAGAATCCTACATGGAGAGATTTGATTGATTCGTAATACTTTGATTCAGAATAAAGGGGCATGCTTTGCCCATTAAGATTATGTAACCCATTCCCTCTCTTTGTTTCTATTGCATTCTATCTCATCGTATCACATTCTGTTATGCAAGATTCAAAAATCACCATCTATACCTCGGTCTAGGTCCGAGATAATCCTTTGTTCCATAACCCTGGGGATATTTACAAATAGCCAATTAAGAATTCTAAGATGTACTAGGACCACATCTTTGATGCAGACATCGATTCTCCCGAGAGGTCACATTTGTCGTGACCAAAAATATTAATGATGAGGAAGAATTTTTCGTTATGCTACTAATGCTTGCTCTGGAGTAAATCAATCAAAAATGAAATGTAATTGTCTCATTGAGTCTAAAGCATTTCTAGGTGCTCGTACCAAAACTGTAAGTTCATATATATATATATATATATATATATATATATATATCTATATATATGTATGTATGTATTTATATATTATTCTAATGGTATTTTAGTGCAAAATTTATTGTGAATATTCTTTTAGCAATAGGTAGTTTGTTTTTCAATCCATAAGTAGAATCCTTTGATATGCCAATAACACAACATCATCAAGGAATAAAGAGTTGTTAAGTTAGTTTAATGAGGTTTAACTCTTATATTGTCCCCTAATAACTTAATTAACAACCTCTTAACCCTGAATAAATATATTAAATAATTAACCTACTAACCTACTTAAGTCAAAAACATAATAGTGACTCGAGGTCTAAACCACGACTGCCCGTCGATGGGCCGTCGCCCAAACCACGGCCCCATACTGGCAGTCCGTGGTTTTTGTAAGTTAAGGAGTATTGATACATTTTCCAAAAATTTTGAATTATGAACCCACTACAACCATTGACAAGTCGTTGACCTATCGACGACTCGGTGTTCGGTCCACCGTTAGCCACTGTCATTTTGACAGCTTTTTGTTCAAATCTAAGGGTCCTCCTCAAGAACCTTTTGGGTGGTCTTTTGGGAGTCGTACCCATTCATTTTGACCCTAAACACACTCAGTATGTATTCAACACGTTTTAGCAAAATTTTACTAAATTCTGACTTTTGGAACACACAAAGGCACATTAACTCTATTTCACTAGTCTCCGGGCTTCTTGGTCGTTTCATGACTTTTTATTATAACACTTCCTACATAATTTGAATACATTTTTTAAACTTAGAAAAAATGCTTTAATGTTTAGATCATCATGTGAGGCTCCATACTAAGTCATTGACTTTCTGAGTGTTACAACATCAATTCAATATACAACTATGTAAGATAGATCAACTTACCCTTCATCCAAGCCTTTACCACTTTTTATAAATATTTCACCAAATCATCATAATAAAGCATATTACGGAAGTAGGTAGTCTAAAATACAGCATAAGAAACACAAATATTACATTATCTAATCATATACAATAGACCCACTTCAAAACTCAAAAGTTGATAATATACATGATCATGGTTTCATTGGGGGTTTGACCTTAAAATCAGCTTTAAACTCTCTCATTTCTGTCGGAGCCATCCGATAAGGAGGAATTGAAATGGTATTTCTATCTATTAGCAAATTCATACCAAAATCAATTTTCCGTTCAGGAGGAATACCAGGTAGATAATTAGGAAGACCTCCGGAAATTCACTCACTACGGGAACCGACTAAATGGGAGGAATTTCGGAATCTAAATCTTGGACTCTTACAATATGACATACACAACCATTAGAGATCATTATGCATGCCTCAACAAAAATTGAATAATATCATACATCATTCAATAAAACATTTTCATGCAAAGACCCATGCTCAGAATAAAAAATATAAGAATTTGGAATTTGAAACCTTTTTGACAAATCTTTGGAATGACTCCATGAATGAAATAAAAATAAAGTATGAAATACCATACCTCATTATGAAGAAAACCACTAAGTTTTTGGAAGAAATCACCCAAAACCTTAAATCCGAGCTTTTCCTTGAGTTGAAGCTTCAATGGGTTTTTGAGAGAGTTTTCCTAAGGGATAGGTATTGATTTTTTAAAATAAAGACTAACGTATGTTATAGGAGTATAAAGTAAAATAAAATACCTAATAAACCTTAAAAAATTGTCCATGATTCTCAAAAGAGTTGGGGTGAATTTAAAAAAACACCTCAAGCTTTGCCGAATCACTGACAACTTTTGCAAGTACCCAACGACGGACCCAAGTTAAGGGTCATTGTTTGATCGACGGCCCGTCATGCTGGCCGTCGTTTTCCTCAGAGGCTGCTTTCTCTACGGCTAAGATCCTATTTATAAGGTTGGAGTCACGCCCCCAAACGATAGGCGAGGTTCAATCAACCGGCCGTTAATGATGATCGTCAAATGGGCAGTGTTTGACAGTTTTCTTGCCAAGTCTTGGGTCATCCTGAAGGACACATAGGTTTGTGCTTGCAGAGTATTACTCGGACGTTTCGTCCCTATACATGGTTATCTAGGTATTAGGGTCATCACAAGAATTATTAGACCCCAAAAAACTCACGAAACATGCAAAGGCATACAATAACACATGCAAGCACATAGACGTCTAGTCGTTGAACTTCTTGGTCGTCCCTTGACGTTTGACTTCCAAACTAAACAAACTGACAAAAAACACCCAAATTAACTATCTTAACATATTAATAACTCATGAAACATAAGCGAAGATCTATTTAGAAATATTTCATTATGATGGTCTCTACAATAATAGACTTTGATTTTCTATTTTATTGATGTATGGAATGTTACCCTAAAAGTGTCATATGTTTAAGATTTCTATTGTCATGAACCTCAAAATGAACTTAGGTTTCTAGAGCCTCACATTAGAATAACAAGGTTATTAACATGTTAATTCAGTGTTTTAGAGCTTCTAAAATTTATTTGAAGTGGTTTGGATGTCAAGCGTCCAAGAACAACCAAGACGTTCAAAAGTTGGTCTTTAGACGTGCTAGTGTGTTATAGTGTCCCTTTGTATGTTTTATGTGTTGTTTGGGTTAAAAATTGAAAGGGAAGGATCCTAAATTGTATATTTACGTATTTAGGTTCGAAATATTGGGATAGGACACCCCAAGGACAACCTAAAGGATCCTTGAAAAAGACCCTAAAGCCTGAAGTGAACTTCCTAGGCAGTGTGCAATTGACGACCAAAACGACTCTCCTTTGACCTGACTATGCCCTGCCGCTGGGGACCGTTGTTCCACACTTAGATGTGGGAGCTAAAACCCCAACATGTTCCTCTCTTAAAAAATGAGGGAGGTGCAGGACGGGCCATCGTCCCACCAATGGTCCATTGATTGCGCTCGTTGATTTGAACCTACATGCTAACAAAAAAATCTACCATGCTAGGAGTGAATTGGAAAATTCAGCCCACGTACTAATTAAACCATGGGCAGTTAATGTATTTAGGTATTTTGGAACGTGTGTGCTGTCAACAAACACTACCATGCTAGATTTGAATTGGGAAATTCACCCCACATCCTAATTAAACTATTGGCAGTTTATTTAGCATTATTTAGGTATTTTAAGTTCGTTTATAATCCTAAACTCTAATTTAGAAGTCACTCTTGCAATTCAAACATTCTCTCCCAAATATGACAGAACAAAACCTCCATTGGAGACAAAGCACAAGAACAAGATATGGAGGTTGTTTCTTGGTGCATTCTTCACCTAATTTTGTGGCTTCTCTAGTAAAATTTTTGATAATCCTTCATCCTTAGTTAATCTTACATATATGGAGTCCTTTTAATGGATTCTTAAACATGATTCTAAAGTCAAAAATATTATCTTTCAATCTAGGCATGGGTTCATTGTGAAAGTGATTTCAGAAGTATGATAACGGTGAATATGTGATTAATATATGGTTTTAACATGATATTCAATCATATTAAATAAAGAAACCACGATCTTCTTAACCTCTCAAATTATGACATGTTATGGGTCTTGTGATCTCGAGTAGATGATAATTAGATTATGTTTAAATTGTAATGAATTTATTAGTTCTCTATTCCTTTATGTCAATTGATTATGAATTGTTGGGAAATTATCAAGGATGAACATTATCTTAGAGAATTGGTAAGTTAACCTATTTTCCTTTATTTAATAATAGTATGAAAAATGAATTGAGTTTATTGGTATCGTCCAATTATGGTGGCGGTGTTTATATCCCTGCATATAATTATATCTGATGATCATGGACTTGAAGTGATTATATGCAAGATGAATTGATATGATGATTCCATATTAATGATGTTTATGGGTGTAACCATTGATTCTAGTATTATGTTCTAAGTGAATTGATGTTATGTAAAGTTATATATATAGTCTTCCACATTAGTTGCATGATCTAGGTGTGTTGATGATGTTGTATGTATATGTGATGATCATGTTTGGGTTAGGATGGTCTATATGGATAATGATGATGAATACTCTTGTAGCATTATCCATATCTATATGAATGTGTGATCAAAGTATGATAGGTGTCTTCTATGCCAACATTGAATATGTTTTTATCTTGTATCATGTATTCTGAGTGTGTGTAGTCTATAGTCCTTAATACCTTACATATGTATGGCTTGATATTTGAAGAATGTTGTACATGTGTTGTGATCTTTGTAGGGTGGCTTCCTCAATGTTATGTTCTAGCCATTATGTGATCATGTTGACCAATGTACACATATACTTCATGCATGTCCATATTAGGGTATATTCATGATGTTTAAGGAAAGGATAGTTATCCAATGCGTCAATACCTATTTTTATGCATGAAAAGTACATTATTAATGAATTTATGAGCATGTGTGAAATGAGGTGTTTATGTGAATATAGATCTCACATTTGTATTCTCACACACTTGATTGTATGAAGGGTAGACTTATGTGAAAGGACATTCTCACATGAAGTAGGTTCTATGATGAAAGGACAATCTCATCTTAGAAGACTTTGAGCTAAATGATATATGATGGAGCAAGATCCTAACGACTTCCATATGAACTAATGTTCTAAAGGCTTAAATATTTTTAAAAAGAGAGTTTGACCTTTGCACCGTGTGAACATGAAAAATGATAGTGGGGGCTTCACGTTTAGTAAGTCCGGCTTCCCACAAGAGAAACTTCTTGTTTAGAAAATCTGAGTTTCCAACATAGATGTTGTCTCGTGATATGGCAACCTCCATGTCTAGAAGATCAAGGATTCTAATATCAATCTCCATGTTCCATAATTACGTGCCCCCGTAGCTCTTAGCTTAGTGAATCCACTAGAATAGCTATTATGTGTGAATGTCCTACATTGGCAAGTAGTACCCTCTCTTTTTGGTTGGGGAGTAGAAACCGGAATCCATGTAGCTCACATGGTCTATGTTGATTATTGCTATGTCTCCCTTTAATTTAAGAAATGACCTAAGATGAGAATATGGACTCTAAACATAGCTCCTTGAGGAGGTTACCTAGTATAGGTAGGATTATGAACCCTACCCATGCGTTGCACTAGTGAACTTAAAGAAAGGGTAAGATTAGTACTTCTATGAAATAAAGATTTATGTTATGCATGTATGAATTGTATGAATGAATGTTAAGTGACTTTGCTATGTCAAGACATGAATTATGATTATGCATGTGAATTGCACTGGTGTCTTCTAAGTGAGTTTACTAGTATACGTAGGGGTATAGTACTCCATGGGTACACTGTATTAGTGAGATTTTGAAGGGGTTTCTAGGGTGGTTTACCTATGATATGAATTAAATGAGTCATGACTAAAGTTGTAGCAAGTGCATGAGTTCTTCTATGATGTTATGAAGAATGTGACCTTATGTGTAGTGACAAATTAAGTTGTTATGACTTGTTGAGTATGATATGCCTACTCTAGGGTGACTTCTTAGGAATACTTGGTATAAGTAGTATTATGGGATGCTACCTACACATTGCACTAGTTTTACTTGGGGCTTGTCTTATATGATGGTTCTTATGTGAAGCTTATATCTTATAATGTGCTCATGACCTTATGATTAGGTGTGTGGTTATTTTGATGAAGCATGTTTATGATAGACCATCTCAGGTGACCTTACGGTCATACATTGTACTAAGTACACTTAAGCGTTAATTAATGAAAAACGTAAGATAAAGAGAGTTAATGTATTTTATGTATTGAATATGCCTCAAAATGTGTTAAGTGGTATTCTATGCTATTATGAATAGCATCCATGTCTCCTTTAAGTACATGAACTATATTGTTGTTATTGTGCCAATGTTGATGAAGTTCTATTAAAAGATATAATACATGATTTCTAACTAAATGTACTTTTTAAATGCATGTGTTTTGCATGGTTGCAATTCTTAGTGCATTCTTGTACTAATACCATTCTTCTTGATCTTCTTACACAAAGTGTAGGTGGTGATAGGTAGAGGATGTCTGCTAAGTGAAGGGCTTGGATAGATCTCCCGAACTCTATAAAATGGATCCTTAAGATTCAAGGATTTCCTAAGTCAAGGATGTTCTTTAAATTTCTGTAATAGCTTAGACTTATATTTTATGTTGTTAAGGGTCGTGTCCCAATTATATTTTATTTAGTTGTCTTAAGATGGCAAGCAAGAATTAGATTCAAATTATGTACTTAAGATATTTTATATATATGAAGTGATTTTCTAGCATATAATGTGCTATGAAATGTTTTGAATTTTGTGCTAATTTTACGAAGAGATACAATGAAAGATGTCTAAGGGCTTGTATAAGACCTTCGAGAGGTCAAGTACGCTGTGTTATTTCTAGGGGATGATCCCCGGTCGTGACAGCTATGAAGAGACTTAGTCTAATATTGTTGTTAAAAGTTTTACTTCCACACTACTTTTTATATATATGCCATGAGGGATGTCTAAGAGCTTATATAAGACCTTAGAGATGTCGAGTATGTCATTTGGCGACTTAAGGGTGCCCTAACTTCTACGGTGTACTTTGGGTCCTGAAAACATGGTATTAGAGCATGAGATTATGAAGCACTTCTTAGGATTCAATGTCTCACAAAAGACAAGTCTAGTGGATTCTTGTTCATCAATGGTGGTTCGTGACACATCTACGAGAAAGAGTTTATAGGATAATAGGAGTTTCCTTTATTCATTACTCTTCTGTCGTGCCATAGAGTTGAAGTTATAAGCGTATTTTCATAATCTCTTCTCTTGTACTTATAAGATATAAATACAAGGACACCCGCAAGGATTGTTGAGGAGAAAGTGGTAAATGAGGGGGTTCCTCACCAAGGTGGACAAGTTCTACATGGTGTTAAGGTTCCTAAAGGTGAAGAAGTACCTATAGGTTACCAAGGGAATGAGGTTCTTGTAGTTCCCCCAGACATGACTAATCGGGAGATTAGAGAGTCTCTCTTTACCCTTGGCTGAGCAATGACGACTCAAGTCAACAAAAACGTTGATCCTAGGATAAATGCTCTTGAGTGCACAATTACCTCCAGATTGAGGTACTCTGTGAGGACGAATCCTTCTATATTCCTTGGTTCTAAGGTGGGAGAAGATCCCCATGAGTTTTTTGGATGGTGTTTATAAGGTTTTGAGTACTTTGGGGGTGACTTCTAGGGATAAGAAGAAGTTTTCTTCAGACCAATTGAGGGAAGATTCTCAAGTGTGGTACACACAATGGAAATAAAATAGGTCGGTTTAGTTAGTTCCTATTGAATCGCAAGATATTAAAGAAGACTTCTCAATATACTACTTTCCCCGTTAGAAGAGGGAGGTGAAGGTTGATGAGTTTATAAACCTTAGGAAAGGTAATATGTGTGTGGAGGAGTATCCTTTGAAGTTTACCCATTTTTCTAAGTATGCTCCATCTTTGGTGTCTAACCTTAGATATGAGATAAGTATGTTTGTGCCCGGTGTTTCCAACCTTGTGAAAGAAGAGTGTTGTACGACCATTCTCCATAATGACATGAACCTATCTTGACCGATGTTGAATGCACAATCCATTGAAGAGTCCAAACTTAGTAGGAAAACGAGGAAATTGAAAAGGGGTAGATCCGATGAGAAAAACCAATCTTTTTTTAATAAGAAGACTCCAAATCTAGCTGTGTTTATTGCTCCAAAGATTAAGTATGAGAGAGGTGGTGGTTATAAAGGTGTTAAGCCAAGTTTCTCCACTTGTGGGAAGAAACAATTTTTGAAATGTCTAGCCGGAAAAAATAGTTGTTTTGGTTGTTAAAAGCATGATCATAAGGTGAATGATTTTTCCTACTATTGCAGCTAGAAGAAAACAGGTGAAGCAAGTTCCTCCTGACAACCCGAATCTTGGTGGACCGGAATCATTCAATTGCCTCAAAGCTAAATCAAATTCAGATGAAGATACCCGTAAGTTATAATTTTCTTAAGTTGTGATGACTTCCTTTTAAGTGAGGAGTATAGTGAATAGTTGGATTGTGCATTGTAATGCATTTTATTATGAATTGCTTAAATGTTTCATAAGTAAACTAGTAAGCATGTTTTACAGTAAGGTATTTGAAAATGTTGCATAATGGTGCTTCCATGAGAATTTGGAATTTTGGTCTTAAAAATGATGTAGATAAGCATTTTACTATTTGGAGAATGAAGTTCCTCCTATATGAAATGAGAAGGTAGAGTATAATTGAATGATAAGTCGTAGATGTTGTGTTTTGAGTCTCTTGATTATATGTAGTTGGTGTTACTCATATCTATGAGTATTGTGTAATGTGTGGTATGTTTATGAGCTTTTAGTATTGAGTCCTGATCTCTTGAAAGTGTCGAAAGCGTTTTAGTATCATTCGAGGACGAATGTTGTCCAAGAGGGGGAGAATGAAACACCCCTAAAGTTGAACTAGGTTAAACTCGATCCTAGTATGTGTGCCATGAGTTGGTATAAATTAAAAATGATGAATATAACTGTTAGAAGTAAGGTTAAGGAGTTTGGAAGTGAAATGTCTAAGACGTTCGGAAGTTAACCATGGTGTGTACTAGTCTTCCTTTGAATGCTTTACGTGTTGTTTAAAGTTCAAATTGATAGTAGAGATTCCTAACATCTAGATGAACCAGTCAATTGTTGAAACGTCCATGAACGACTCTCCAAGGACTCTAAGAGTAGCTTAGGAGGACCTAGACTTCAACAAGAAACTTCCCATGGAAAACCCAAAGTACGAGCATCAATTGACAACTCGTCAATCAATGTAGTCTTTAAAGATTATAGGGTAATGTACCCTAGGTCCTCCAAGACCATTATATGAAGCTCTCTAATTGATTAATGTCTCTTAAATGTCTTAATGTATATTGTTGACCTAGTTAATGTATGATGACTGAAAAGGTTCTTATTTGGGGTAGCTTTACAGATTGCTTAGGTAGGCTTGAAGAAGGTGTATGAGCGGTCTCTTCATGTCTTAATTAGGAGAGTCTTAGAGTAACTCTACGTATGTATTAAAATTATTAAAACGGAATAATATTACCTTGGGAAGTCTTGAGAATCATTTAGATGTGTGAAGGGTCTCTATAGGCTGTCGCTTCATATCTTACTTAATTGTGTCTTTGGATAACTTTTGGTGGGAGGTCTATATGTTTGTATGGTTCCTAATTGTTGATAGTTTTATGCTATGGATTAGTTGACATATCTCTTATATGTCTAAGTTGTCATGAAAATTGTTCTTATAATGGTTGTATGAGATTTACATCAAAAGAGCATAAAAAGCATCATATTAAGTAAGCATCCGCTTTAGCATGGTTTTATTGCATGTCAGAATAATTAGTGCATTCAATGTGCTATTTCCATATGTTTTTTATTCTTTAACTGTAGGTAGAAACTGAGGAGTCCTTAGAACCAAATTTAAATAAAAACCCAAACGTACCACCATAAGTTTGACAAATACAAAAAAGAACTTTAACTAAAGAGAACTGCATATGAAAACCTAAGACAAGAGAGCATCGTTTCAGAATGTCTAACCCAATAAGTAGAATATGACGGTACGGAGGCCAAACCTATAACAAGAAGCTCACCACAAGTATCAAAGTAGTTATTCAGAAGTATAAGGAACTGAGGCCGGACCTCTAACCGGATGCTCTACATGAGTATACAGGTGATCGAAGCCGGACCTTGAACCAGAGTCTCTTCATAGGTATGTGTATCATCGAGGCCGGATGAACCAGATTTTCTACATAAATCTGTGGGTGATAAAGGACGGACCTTGAATCGGCTGCCCTTTGAGAAAACTAATGAGGTCGAGACCGAACCTTAAATCCGGATGCTTTTTAAGAATATAAAGGTCGAGGACGAACTTGGATTTCGGATGCCTTACAAAGGAAACAATGTAGTGGATGAAAGAGTCTCTATCGATCCATAATCATACATGGTCGTGGAACTCCATCCATACTTTGCGAGTCAATGTATGTCCTTAGAACAAAATTGAAAACTAAATTCGATTTGCAAAAAGTAACACAGTGTCTTTGATGTAACTCATTAAGTCATAGCATTGAAAAATTAAGGATAACTATCGTTCGATCAAACGTATAACCTAGTTAAGGCCAAAATTATATGAATTAAGTCTGCTACACCAGTTTATAAAGATCTAAGACGACCGATCGACGCGTGGAAAAACTAAGTCCTAACGGTTCCGAATCATGAATTTATAAGGAAAGCCCTAGTCATACCCAAACTAAGGCCCAACATACGTCAAATAAACAATAATCAAACGTTCAAGTACTCTACATAGCAACGATGGTAAATTAATAACACCAGGCATGCTCACGGTTGCCCGATAATTCTAGAAATAGGCTGAAAACATGATTTCTAAACACATATGCATGTTTGATTAACTACCCAACCCAAATCCAAACGAATAAACGTTCATTCACATGCTTGAGTTTAATATAAGAGAGGGAAACCATAGCCTACCTGTAGGCAGATCATGCGCACTCAGAAAATGACATCTCCAGAGCTGTACCCTTTCCAAATGGCCTCGAAACACTGACACACTATTAAAAATAGAGTCACAACTTATTATGATCGTTTAGCCACTATAATTTCAAGAAATAGAGAAATTTTTCAGAGTCAAAACATGGAAAGTAGGAACTGCACTAACAATTCTTAAAGTAATCCCAAATATAGGCCCTAAGCAGCTCTTCGAACTTGTGTTATGAATTAGAACACAATTCGGGGCTCCAAAAGTCCCAATACAAACATGCAACCAAAAAACCAATGTTACGCTAAAAACCACAACAATGGCAGAAGATATTTAAAAAAATTTACCAGAAATGAGGGCCCAACTTCAAAAACCAATCACACCACGACAATCCTCACTAAATACCCCAAAATCTAGGCTTTTGAATCACCAGATTTGGACCTAAAATGACCAAGAAATCACCTTATTAAATTTTCAAAAAGTTGAGCTCGAAAATGAGATACGACAGAAGGTAAAACACAATTTTAACCTTTAATGAAAATTGAAATACTAATTCCAACAACGACAACACGTTTTTCTTGAAAAACCACTCAAGATACCCTAAAAAATAAAAGAAAATTGGACCTAAAAAGGCTGAGAAAACAAGTCCCAAAAATTCCAAAATCAATCTCACAGAAAGGGATCGTGATAGCATGTATTTTTAAAAATTTACCTCAATAGGGAATCCTTAATCAGTTTCCAAGTTGACCAAAGTGTTATACACGAAAAAGCTCAAAACCTATAGCCTTTTTAATCGCCCAAATTGGAGTTTTATAGCTCAAGATATCGCACCTTTAAATTGAGGAATAAAGGCTGAATTTTTTGGTGTTAAAAAGCGAACCGGGTCGCTAAAAAAACACCAAAAAGCAGGTCCTTAAAGAAAAAACCTGATCGCTAAAGAACTGCAATAGATTTCAGCTTTGTCTAAGTTCTTCAAAGTCTCCGATTGGGTGCTCACAATTTATTCGAAACTTGATAAAAATAAAACAGATATCCTACCCTAATAAATTCACCATTCCGCACTCAAAGGTCTAGTAGAAATTTCCATTAGAGGTCATCTAAAAAAAAAGTGGGTCCCCCTTCTAAAGAGAATTTTTAACCATAATCCACCGAGGGGCTCAAAATTAGTCCGGAGGCCTCTGGAGTCTAACGAAAGGGCATTACAGACAAAATTGAACATTTCGAATCTCCGAGAGATCTAGTACACCATGTGGAGACTTTATGGTGCCCTAACTTCTAGGGTATACTTTGGGTCGTAACATTAATCTTGCACAACCAACACACCATTATTAATAAAACAAACAAAAAGTAAGAAAATGGGTTTTGAGTTACCTCCCAAATATCACCTTAGTTATAATCGCGGTACGACACTAATCAACCATCATAATTCACTATTGGGTTCCCCATAGTGTCAGTACGAAACCCCTTTTTGCAGATGTAAATGCTATGAGATCTGAACCGTCTGGGTTTCCAACTACTTGATCGAGACGGAATGGGAGGTAACTATCCGTCTAAGGTTGACACATCTTCTTTCATTTCCTTTCAAATTTTGTTAAATCCCTTATTTAATAAGGATATGAGATTCTCAGAACGTCCATCTTCAAACTCTTTTGTCTTTTGGTGATCATAGGGAGGTTCATACCTATCTTTCTCCCCATCATTCCATTTGAGATTTTGCTCCCTCTATCACGGTCTCGATCTTTGAAACCTCTATTCCTATTCTAGACTTGATTACCACTCTGCCAAGGATGGTTTAAATGATAACCATCGTATTTGTTGGATAGAAAAATTACCTATTCATTATATAAAAATTCAAAGTTACACTCATCCGAATTTGCATATTAGACGCCTACAATGTTGAAACATTGAGTAGCAGCTCTAATGATTATTTTACACAAAATGTAAAGTTGTGTCATGATCTTAGGCATGTTTTTGTCCCTATCTTGATCTTTCTCCATTCTCTCCTTTGTTAATTTTAATAAGAGGGGAGATACCTGATCTTCACACGTATACCAGGCCGGGTTTATTTTGGTCATTCCATCAAATAGGTGTGTCGCTATCACATAATGTTGCTGCATAGAACCTCGCAAAGAAAGTTTGTCAACAACACCCTTGTTTACAGAGTCAATGCTTCAATAAAACTAGTGTACCACCACATTGTTAGGCAAGAGATGAGTTGGGCAATGTAGCACCAAATTCATAAATCTTAGCCAAGTCTCATGGATTGATTCTCCCTCCAAACGCTTACAATTTTTGATGCCGTCCCAAAGAGTTATAATCTTTGAAGGAGGGAAAAATTGTACCTTAAATGCGGTAGCCAACTCCTCCCATGACGTGATCTTGTCAGGTAAAAATTTAGCCAGCCACTTATATGCCTCCACAAGTAACACATTTGGAATAACCTCAGCCAGATTGACTCCTAACATATGTTCATGAAGTAGAATGGTCCGCATACATCATTGAAGTTTCAAAGATGCTCATGAGGATCCTCGTAACACCCCTAAAAAAGAACTAGGTTAAACTAGATCCTAACATGTGTGTAATGAGTTGTTAAGTCTAAAAACAATGTACTATAGAATTAGAAGTGAGTTTAAAGAATTTGGAAGTGAAACGTAAAACAACGTCCAAGACGTTCGGAAACTAGTCGTTGTGTGTTTTAGTGTGACTTGACATGTTTTTTATATTATTTGATGTCTAAATTTATATTAAAGGACACTAAATATATCAATTAACCTATTTAGTATTGAAACGTCTGAGCACGACTCCCCAAGGTCAACCCTAAAGGTCCTTAAGAAGGACCCAAACTTTGGCAAGAAGCTGCCAAAAAAAGTCCCAATTGACAAGCTCAATAGATGCCCCGTCGATTGGGGGCATGGATCCACACTTAGTGGTTGGATATTAGATCCTTTTTTTTACAGACTCTTACAAAAACCATGCAACAGCAGGAAAGTCTGTTGGTTGGTCAAAAACCCTTGAGTGTGAACGTTTATTGGCTCCTACATTTTTCTGTAGGTGCCTCGACCAAAGTTGGGGAATTATGGGAAATTCACCTAAGGTCCTAATAAAGTCATGGACGGTTATTTTGGGTATTTTATAGTATATTAAGTTAGTTAAGACCCTAAAACCTATACATAGACCTCATTAGTGAAAAATAAAACCCCAAATGACTTAAAGTTCCCTCTAGGCTCCATTGAAGCTAGGAAAAAGGTTCAAGCTGGGAATTTGATTTCTTCATGTTTTCTGCATAAATTTCATGCATTTTCTTCAATATAGTTAAGGTTTTCATACTTGACTATTCTTCCATTCAAGGATCCAAATTCAGAAAGGTTTTCAAAGATATTCAATGACATAGAAATTCCAATTTTTAAATCTAACCATGGGTTCTTGCATGAATAGATTTGAATCAATGATTTATGATGAAATAGATTTTAATTTAATGTTTTAATACCAAAAACACCATGAACACATGCAATATTTGAATTCCTATTTTTAGTTCCAATTTGGTGAATTGATCATGGCTTGATCTTAGTGCATTCCTGTGTATATTGTATTGAGACATTGAATTATGTATAGCTAATGATAGAATTGTCTATTATATACCTTATAATCATAATATTCATAAAGTATGTTTTCCGATTATCGATATGGATTGGTTACTGGCTTGTAGCGTCGTGTACATTTCTATTGACAAGAGCCTTTGTGAACTGAATTGATTGAAAAGGCTTACGAATGGTTTTGATGATGATGGGAAGGTAGTGAATTGACCTAATACCTCTATATTGTGTAGAATTGATATTTAATTGTATTAATTGGTATGGTCAACATATGGTGGTGGTTTTTATGTGTTATAAGTGTTATTAACATGGTCTTGTTGAAATTAATATGTGAATTATGGTGATATTATTTTATATCTTTTAAATATAATTAAGGTGAAGGAGATGATGCATATATCTATGTGTTAATTAATGTATGATTTCCTCAAATTGAATATAAGTGAATATGGTACAATATGCTGAGATTTTGTATGTGTGAGATAGGGTATGTTATTAGGTAGACTTAGTATTCCCTACAAGTACTTGAATGTTATTGAATATGTGATATGATGATGTTGTGTCTTTATTATTAGACTTAGGTCCCTCTACTACATACATTAAAGTTGTGTGAATGTGAACTCTTGACCAAGTAAGATTAAGTTGCCATTACTCGAGAGTATACCCTAGAAGATATGGTATTCAATAATCGTGGCACAACGTATTTGACCTCTCGGAGGTCTTATAATGCCCTTTGAAATCATTCATCATATATTTATATATGAAAAAGTGTGGAATTAAAACTTTTGAATACAATCAAATAATACTTAAGAATCTCTTTATAGAAAATTGTTGGAAAGACAAAGTCTCTTGTAGCCATCTTAGACACACGAATATTATACCTCACGGCCCATGCATACACATAATAGAAATAACAAAGTATAATACAATGTCTTTAACAAGAAAAGTTAAACATAGTTATGTCCTCGAATCAAATGAGTGCTTTGTAGGTGACTTTTAAAAAGAAGGCAGACATGGCTACATACCAATTGTGGGAAGTTGCTCGAGTTAGGTACACACAATGGAAATACAATAGGCTGGTTGAGTCGGATCTTATGAAATAGGAAGAGTTTAACGAAGCCTTCTTAGGAAAGTGTATTCCCTGTGAGATGAGGGAGGTGAAGGTTGAGGAGTTTATAAACCTTAGGAAAGGTAACATGAGTGTTGAAGAGTATTTTTTGAAGTATAGCCTATTGTGTATGTATGGTCTATACTTGGTATAACCCTAGGGATGAGATGAGTAGGTTTGTGACCGGTGTTGCTGACGTTGTGAAAGAAGAGTGTCGTACGACCATGCTCCATAATGACATGAACCTATCTAGACCTAAAGTGTATGCACAATCCATTGAAGAGATGAAATTTAGTATGATTTCAACGAATTTTAAGAGGGGTAGATCCGATGAGCAAAACAAACCTAGGTTTGGAAAGAGGGATTTAAATAAATATGGATCTAGTGCTCCTATGTAAAGTTTTAGAGAGGTGGTGGTTATCAAAGTGTTAAGCTTAAGCCTACTTGTTCCCGTTCTGGGAAAAAGCACTTAGTGTCTAGATAGAAGTAATAGGTACTTTTGTTGTGGAAAGGATGATCATAACGTGAGAAATTATCATACTATTGAAGATTGAGGAAGAGAGGCCAAGCCAGTTCCTTCAAATTCTCCGGATTTTGGTGCACCAAAGAGGAATCACTTATATTGCTGCCAAGCTAAAGAAAATCCGGATGTGGATAATGGTAATTTATAGATTTCCCTCTTATCTTGGGATAAGTTACTTCTAAGTGGGGGAGTATGGTGAATAATTTGGTTGTGGATGGCAGGGTCTTCTCTTCTTTTCTGTTGATGCTTGAGAGTAATAATTTTATAGTAGCATGTTGCATGTTTTTGGTGTCTAAGTGAAAATGACTTTCATTGATCTCCTAGCATTAAGAATTTTCCATGAGATTACATTTATATGGTAAAATGAATTAAAATAATTTTATCTCTCATATTTTTATGCCTCTATAATGACTTGCTGAAATCTTGCGTAAGGTAACTTGCAAGTATGTATTACAGTATGGTTTTTGAAAAAGATGCATAATGGTGAGCTCATGATGTAACAGTCAACAAGTCTATTACCAAAGTTAGAGCCTCACATGATAAGATAATACTTGTACCGCCGTTTTTACACTAAAATAATATAGATAAAAAATTTAGGAGGATTTGGAGATATAACATCAAAGAACGTTCACGACGTCTAGTGAACTTATAACTTGGACTATTGTTACGTCTTGATGTTTTTAAGGAGGTATCTAAATGACTAATCATGGTGAGGCAATGAGAATTGACATAGGATGTTAAAAGGGGTAAATGGAAGATAAGCCAAGTGAGATGTACCATCCTTTAACAGCAAGCAAAAGCCAAAAGGCTTAGACTGCCCAAGAAGGGAGGGTACTGTCTTACTCTTCACGAGCATGACCACGGCCTTGGCGGGGAGATTGTGAATATTACTTGACCTTGGGGGAAAATAAGTCTTCAGACCTTTCTAATTTCCAAGATAGCAATATCCCCTTCACGACTCGTTGTGCACTTAACGGAAATGGGTAGGCTGCTGTGAAAATGCCTTTGACATTTGGAGGATAAAGGGTGTTGTCTTGGGAGGCTACTGTATAAGAGCACCACGAGCCTTATAATGGTCCGTGGTGCATCTTTTTACGAAAGATAGAGTTGACTCTTGAAGATGCCTTAAAGAAAAATGGAGGTGTCTTATTTATGGAGCTACTACCTCACCTGCATAACCACAACCACGGCCCCACATGGCACTTCACGGACCGTGAAGTAGGGCGTGAATGTGCATGGGGGGCTCACAGTTAAGTTTACTTGGACTTCCATTTTGGAAGTCCAACTTAATGAGGGGTACTTTAGGCATTTTGGGGGTGTACTTTAGATTGACGTTAGGTCAAAAATAATACATTTCCCACTCCAAAACATAAGCCAAATTGAAAACTAAATTGCTCTAGTTCTCTCTATCTTCTCTTTTGGTTCAACGTCCATTGAAGGAGCAAGAAAATTTGACGAAGAAGACCAAATTTTCTAGGATTTCACTTGAATTTTGTTGATTAATCTTCATTAAGGTATGGGTTCTTAACTGTTTGATTTCCATTCCCCAAGAGGTACTCTCAAAGCTGACTTTCAAATAACCTCTATCATAGGTTTTTATCCTACAAATGGTCTTCTTCCCAATCCTAAATTGATCTTTCAATTTGTATTGTCCGTTATATTTCAAACAATTATTATGGTTATGATTTATTACTGTTTAAGTATTTTAGTTCTTTATATAAACTGAGTATGTAGAATAGATCATGAATTGACCTAAATTCCCTAACCCTAAGTTATGAACTCGTGTTAAATTGACTAGTATTGATGCAATTGACTTAGTTCTTGTGTTAATTACAAATGTATGATGTTATTAAAACTATTTATTTATAAAATTTGATTGGTTAAGGGTAAGAATAGTGATGGTGGCTTTTGAAGGAGAATTGGTAAGAATTTTTTATCTTGAACCTTTACTTCAATTGTGAAGGATTATATTAGGTGATGAAGTTCACATGAAACATGTCAAATTGAGTAAGTAGGTTTTGGTATGATGATGTAATTGAATTGTCTTGACTATGTGAAGCTGTGAGTTTATGTTTAAGATGTAATGATATAAGTTTTGTTATGAATTATTATGTGCCTTATGACTTGATGATGATAATGTCTTGATCTCATACATTAGGGTTGTACTGCAAGGATGTTCTCAAGGAATTCCTATTTAGGTATGACTATGATATACAAGGGGTTAGTCTTCTATGACCATATGACAGAAAATAAGATATGATGATTAATAATGTCTTAAACATATTTCACAAATGGACATTAGCTTAGCACCCAGTGAATTAGTAGTGAAAAGTGTCCTTTCCCAAGTAGGGCAGCTAGGTTCACTATTGTAATCATGAGATTGGAGACTATAATGCAAAGTGCAGCAAGATATTCCCAATCATATCTCCTAGTTATCGAACTATGTTGCCCTCATAGGAATACTAGCTAGTGGATCAACTTAGAATTCTATGTAAATCTTTTGGTACAACCTTGTCTATTAGTCCACCTTTTTTCGGTGTAGGGTTCCATGACAGTGGATTGCACATTTATCTGTTGTGTTGTATATCAGTTAACGCAAGTGTTCCCAATAGTTAAATAAAGTAATGAAGTGAACACTTACTAGGGTAACTTAAGGGGTTGGGCTTAGTCTAGGTAGTATTGGACTATACCTATACATTGCACTAGTTTGCCTTGAGGGAAGTCGTAGAAGGTTTTTCTGATGTCTTATAAAGTAAATGTTATGTATGTGTTGATTTTTTATGTTGATGATACTATATGAGTTTATTTTCACTTTTGAACATGCTATTGGTCTATATTGCTAAATATTGTGATGGTTACTCTTGATGCTATGTTATGTATGGTTAGACATTACATGTGGTTCTTTGTTGGGTTTACTTGGTTGAGTAAGTTTGTGGGGCTTTACTTGGTCATTGCACTTGTAGACTTGATGGTGGGTTATGTGTAAGAGTCTTGAATATGTTATACTGTTATGAACTCTTATACATGCTTTGTTTTTCTAACATGATGTTGGAGTTGTTTTTGTTGTGTACCCACGTATGCTAATATACATATTGAGTTTGTTATAAATTGATGATGTTGTTATTGATTTGTTTATTGTTTTTTTCGTAATGAATATGTGATCATAGTCTTATATGGGTTTTGTTGTGCATAAGGCATTTCAAACAAACATAGCATGGTTTTGACAAATGTCCCCTTTAGCATGATTTCAAATGTTTTATGTGAATGTTTCCATACTTAATAAAAGTTTGTATTAACCCATATTTCTATATTTCTACAATTATGTAGGTTTTGGCCGTTCAGAATTTAGAGGGCCATAGAAGATTACTTGGATTCTCATTCACCAAGTTTTGTAGGTTCTCCCTTTTCGAGGGCGATGCCAGTATCTAGGTATTGGATATTATTTTAGTCTAAAAGACAATTTAGATCATTCTCTTCCATTTTAAGACTATTATTGTATTTGCCTATATGTGGCTTTTGTTGTAATGAAGGAAGGGTTATGTCCGAATGTTGTACATGATATAAATGGTTTTAATGTGAGACAATTTCCTATTAGAATATCTCTATATATTATGCAAATGAAATAAAAGTAAAAGTCTATGTAATGCTTCCTATATGAGGAGTTTATGCATACTTCATATGTATACATGACATGTAAGTGAAAGGTCTATGTAAATCTTATTAGATAGATGTATATGACAAGTGTTAAATTTTTCTCTAGTTAACATATGATATGTTATGATGAATGATAAGAGGCTAGTCTAAATCCTCTATTAGGATGACATCGCCAGTTATGTCTAAGAATTGCTTCCCGGATGTGAAAAACTTTGTATCAGAGCATGACATTGAATATCCTTAGGATCGACGTGTCACTAAACCATGTCTATGTAGATTCTTATTCATAATTGTGAAGCTCGCCATATTTATGAATGAGAGACTATGTGATGCTTAAGAAATCTTCATCATCTTGTCTTCCAAAGTCGTGCCTCTAGACTTTTATTTTATGTCTTCTTTTCACCATAGACTTTTATTGTGGTTATACATATGAATATCCGAAGGGAAGCTGCACGAAGGGTCGAGGAAGGGATTTCTAATGCGGGGGTTCATGATAACAAAGTTCCTCTGCAAACAATCAACTTCCTCCAGTTAAACAAGTGCCTATGAGTGATCAAGTTCCGGTTGCTCCTCCATCTATGAACGATGGAGAGATAAGGGAAGCGTTTCTAAATTCGGCCCAAGCCATTACCTCTCAAGCTAATTCCCTCACATCCCAAGTCCAAGCTATGAAGACTAAAGTGAATGAGGAAGTTCGTCTCCGTATGCCTTAACATACTAGATCTATGTCATCTCATTTGAGAGACTTTACTATGATGAACCCTCCTATGTTCTTCCTGTCAAAAGAAGATGAAGAACACCATGATTTCCTTAATGAGGTCTATAAGATCTTATTTTCTAGGGTGTGAATACAGATTAAAAGTTCGAGTTGACTGCGTAGCAATTGAAAGATGTGGCGCAAACTAGTTATATCCTATGTAGGGACATAAGGTGGTATGAGGTGGTCCGGTGATGTGGTAGATTTTCAAGAGAGTCTTCGTTGATAGTTTCTTTCCTAGGGAGTTGAGGGAAGCTAAGCTGGAAGAATTCATCAACCTTAGTGAAGGAGGTATGAAGGTACTTGACTACTCCTTAAAGTTTACTAAATGGTCTAAGTATTCTCAATCATTGGTGTCCAACCCAAAGGATGAGAGGAGTTTTTTACGGGAGTGTCCGATGACTTGGTAGAGGAATGTTTGTTAGCTAATCTTTATAATACTATGAATATTTCCCGACTAATGGTCCATGCTCAACAAATGGAGGAAAGTAGTCTAAAGGGGAAGAATAGAGAGGCCAAAAGGGCCAAGTCTTTTGAAATTGGTTCTTCAAAGGGAAGGTTGGAAACTAAAGATAAGCCTAGATTTAAGAAGAGGTTCTCCAATCAAGTCCCTTCCGAATTACCCAAGGTTCGTGATGATAGGGTGTCTAACCCTAAGTCTCTAAAGGGAAAATGTACTAGTTCACCAAGGAAGAATCCTACCTGTGGAAAGTGTGGCAAGAAACATATGGGTGAATGCCTAGTACGAACGAACAATTGCTTTGGGTGTGGTAAAAGTGGTCATAAGATTAGAGATTTCCCAGCATGAAGTGGAAAGAAGGGGGGTAGGCAAGCAAGTGGTTCTAATGTTGATGCTCCAAGAAAGAATCACTTTTATGCTCTCCTTTCTATGGGTGAAAAAGAGAGTTCTCCCGATATGTTGACCGGTATGTTACAAGTCTTCTCTTTAGATGTTTAAACTTTACTTGATCCAGTGATTCGGTGGTTTCATAAAGGGTATATACAAATTGTCATATAATGTTTCCCAATAGAGTTACCCATGTTGAATTAGTAGAACTTTATATGGTAGATTTCGATGTCATTTTGGGAATGGATTGGTTGCATGATTGTTTTGCTTCCATTAATTATAGGAAATGAGTTGTCAAGTTTATTTTACCTAATGAACCCATCTTAGAGTTGAAGGGGGACGTACTATTCCTAAATGTCATATCATTTCTTATCTAACGACTTGTAAGATGATCTATAAAGGGTGTTTATGCCATATAGTAAGAGTTAAAATTTAGACTCCGAAATCCTCCTTTTGAGTTCATACCCGTAGAGAGGGAATTTTAAGAGGTCTTTCCTAATGACCTTCCTCAAATTATTTCTTAATGGGAAATTGATTTTGGTATAGATATTCTAATGGATACGAATCCCATTTAAATTCCTCATTATCATATGGGTCTGGCCGAATTGAAAGAGTTAAAGGTTCAACTCAAGGATTTAGTAGACAAAGACTTCATTCAACCTAGTATTTCCCCATAGGTGCTCCTATTATATTTATCAAGGTGAAGAATGGGTCACTTAGAATGTGTATTGAGTACCGACAACTGAATAAAGTAACCATTAAGAATAAGTATCCTCTCCTCAAATTGATGACTTGTTTGATCAACTCCAAGGGCAAGCTACTTTTCCAAAAATGACTTCAGGTCCGGATATAACAGACTTACGGTGAGAGATGAAGATATTCCCAAATGGACATTCGAACCAGATATGGTCACTATGAGTTTAAAGTGATGTCTTTGGTGTTGACTAATGCTTCGGCCACATTTATGAACCTAATGAATAAGGAATCTGGAATTGCTAGATTACTTTGTGATTGTCTTAATTGATTACATCTTGGTATATTCAAAGGATGAGGGTGAACATATGGTGCATTTGAGAGTGTTGTTAAAAGTCTTGAAGGAACACCAACTATTTTCCATGTATAGCATATGTGAGTTTTTGTTTTGTCGGAGGAATTTCTTTGTCATGTCATCTCTAGTGAGGGGTTGATCCAAAAAAAAGAAGGAAGTTAAAAAGTGGCCTACAGATACGGCTCCATCCAATATAAGATGTTTCTTAGCTCTAGCCGGTACTATAGGAGGTTTGTGGATTGTTTTGCATCCATTGCAAATCCTTTGACTACATTGACCAAATAGAATGTGAAATTTGAGTGGTTGGAGGCTTGTGAAAGAAGCTTCAAAATCAGTGAAGATAGGCTTACCACCGCTCCGATATTGACATTACCGGAGGGTACAGAGGTATTTGTAGTATATTGTGATGCATCCAGATTGGGATTGGGTTGCCTTATGTAACATTGGAAACTAAAAGGTTATGCCTCTAGGCAACTCAAGGTTCATGATAAGAACTACCCAACTCTTGATCGTGACATACTTGTCGAGTTGTTGTCCTTGTAAATATGGTTATATTTATGTTGATGTGTATTCCTACCACATGATTCTTCAATATATTTATGCTTAAAAGGTCTTGAATCTCCGACAATGAAGGTGGTTGGAATTGTTGAAAGATTATGACATGGGTGTAACACTTTGAAAATCTAAGACGTGTTATAAAGCCTAAGATAGGTGTCATGAGGTATAAGTACTGTTTTTAAGTTCATTAAAATGAATATTGTCCATTTAGGAAATTTAAGAACCAAAATGTCCAAGACCGTCCATGACATACGGAAGTTGGTTAAAAGAGGTACTAGCGTGCCTTAGCCTATTTGACTAGCTTTTAGGATTCGGAAATTTATGAAAGGTGTTAAATGGTTAGATAATAGTTGTTTGAGTTGTTTCATGGTACAAACGTCTGGGTACGACTCCCCAAGGACAAACCAAGGGACTTTTCGGAGGACTTGTGTAGTTTGAGGCAACACTACTTGAGCAGTGTGCATCGACGCCACAGGCTATTATCCATGTGTGGATTGACGGGCCGCTGATGCAACTGTTGTCCCAAACTTAGCCAATTTGAGGAAGCCCCTCGCCTGCAAAGTCATTGAAATTACCTACGAAGTGCAGGACAGAGGGGTGAGGGGCAGTCCGTTGACTCACAAACTGCCCGTTGGCGTGTTTCCTTTTGTGAGTGTCTTGAGTTTCTTGCACATTTTTAATTAAGTTCATTTAATTAATTAGGTGGATAAGTGGTTATTCAGGGATTCATGGAAGACTAATTATCAAATTTTACTCCCATATAAAGGTCCCAACCACAATTAATCTAATTATAACTCTCAAATACAAACTCTCTTCCTTCTCTCTTCTTTCTCTCTCTACTTGAACTCACCATTGATGAATAGCAACGAAATGTGTTTGGGGGATTTAAATGGATGAATTCACCATCAATTATTCATCAACCGTTAAGATATTTCTAATTCACCTTTGAGACTGTTTTCTCAAAGGGTTCCTTCCAAATGGATTTAAAAAGTTGAATATTCATGTGGGTTTCATCCAATTATGAAATTGATGCTGTGAATTGAGTTTTTATGGTTTATTTAGGATACAATGAATAGATTAACATGTTATTGAACTTTATTATGATTAATTGTCATATTTTGGTTCAAATTGAAGAATGTGATCTTTAACCCCTAACCCTAAGTTTGATGACTTAAATTGGGTTGTGATTGATTCAGTTGTCTTGCTTATCGGTTATATAACTATTAAATGATGTAGTTACAATAATCATTATTAAATTGGAGTGAATTGCACTCTTTCATGCCTGTTTTCAGAAGATTATCTAGGTTAGAAAGTGAGTTGACCTAGGTATCTTATTTTAAGTTATGATATAGTATTGAACTGTGCTATAGTGTTTATTCTAGTCTTTATATAATTTTGAATATTGAATTATTATGTTGAACGTCAAAATTTGATTGAATTAAGGGACTAGAGTAAGGCCTTGATGATGAATTATGAAGGAGACTTGGTAAGTCTTAGATTCTCTATCCTTACTTCCAATTGTGTTTAATTGTTCTTAAGTCATGATTTTGTATTGGAGTATGCCTTGTATTATGATTTATAAAGTTGTATGATGTTTAATTGAAATGTCTTGACTATGGTTGTTAGGTTGTTAAGATGTAAAGGTTATAAGAGTGGTGATGTATACCAATGTGCCGTATAGTGAAATGATATGTAATTTGTTAACCTCACTTATATGAATTGTGATGAAAGGACTTAAAGTCATACAATTCTTATTGATATATTGATGATGATGATTATACAAAGGGTAGAACATATGACCTAAACTAAGCTATGATTGAAAATTATAGGCATAAAGACATTTCAAAAAGGCACTCTAGCTTAGCACTAAGTGAACTAGATTGAGGAGTGTCCCTTCACACATAGGGAAGGTAGGAGAACTAAATTGCTCTTTAGATAGGAGACTATAACGCATGGTACATAAAGAGGGTCCCAACTATATCTCTTAGTTCTTGATCTATGTTGCCCCAATAGGAATACTAGCTAGTAGATCCATGTACTTGCTATGTTTCATGTTTTGGTACGACCATGGCAAGTAGTACGCCTTCTTTCGGTGTAGGGTTTTATGACATCGGATTCCACACTATCTCATATGTTCTATGTTGGTTAAGGAGAGATGTTCCCAAAAGTTAAAATGCATTAAAGGACTTGAACTCTAACTTGGATAACCTAAGGGGTCTAGCTTAGTCTAGATAGGGGTATGGCGCTCTACCTAGGCATTGCACTTGTTATCCTTGAGGGTAGTATTAGAAGGATTCTCTTATATATGCTTATGTTATAATGATATATGATATGTACATGATGAACTTGCATATTGTTGATAGTATATGTTTGTTAGTTCACTTATGAGTAATTATTGGGTTATATTGTTAACAAAAGATGAAATGCATATCTTTATGTTATATTATGTGAAATTAGACATTTGTTATGGTTTCTTGTTGAGCCTACTTAATTGAGTAAGGTTATGGGGTTTTTCTTGGTCATTGCACATGTTGACATGATAAGGAAAGAAATACCTCATGATCAAGTGTTTTGAGCCTTATGTGAGGTAATTGGAGTTTTAGAATTGCCTTGTTGAAATGATATTATTTATGTTGATTTGATATTGTTAATTAGTTGGGCTTCTAGTCTTGAGTCTATTCCTCCCCTCAAAAGAATTTTAGTGTCATTTGGGGACGTTCCCAAAAAAGAACCACTTTTATGCTCTCCGCTCTAGGGGTGAGCAATAGACTTTTCCCGATAAGGTGACATGGTATATTGAAATTCTTCTGTATTGATGCTTATGTCTTACTTGATCCCGGTGCTACTTTATCATTTGTTACACCTCTTGTAGATAAAAAAATTTGATATTTTGCTCGACATTTTGCATGAACCTTTAATAGTGTCTACTTTGGTGGGTGAGTTGGTTGTTGCAAAATGAGTATACAAAAATTGTCCTATAATGTTGCCTATAAGAGTTTCTTATGTTGACCTAGTAGAACATGATATGTTTTATTTCTATATTATATTGGGTATGGATTTGTTACATGCATGTTTTGCCTCCATTGATTGTAGGGCAAGAGTGGTAAGGTTTAACTTTCCAAATGAACCTGTTGATGAGTGTAAGGGGGGAAACTCTATTCCTAGAGGTTGTATCATCTCTTGTCTAAAAGCATGCAAAATGATCTCAAAAGGTTGTCTATACCATATTGTAAGAGTCCAATATCTACACTCCGAAATTCCTCCCTCTGAGTCGGTCCTCTTACTAAGTGAGTTTCCGAAGGTCTTTCCTAATGACCTTTCCAGTATTCCTCCCGAACGGGAAATTGAATTTGGCATTGATTTGCTAGCGGATACAAATCAGATTTCAATTCCTCCTTATCTGATTGCTCCGATTGGATTGAAGGAGTTGAAGGAGCAACTCAAGAATTTACTAGATAAGGATTTTATATAGCCTCGTGTTTGTCCCTAGGGTTCTCTGAGTTTTTTTTTAAAGAAGAACGATTGGTCCTTGAGAATGTGTATTGACTACCTCTAACTCAACGAGGTCAACATTAACAATAAGTACCATCTCTCTCATATTGACGACCTGTTTGATGGGGAGAGTTGCTTTTCAAAAAATGACTTTAGATTGGGGTATCATAAACTAAGGGTTAGAGGTGAGGATGTACCAAAGACGGCCTTCCGGACTAGGTACGGGAACTATCAGTTCTTGATAATGTATTTCGGTATCACTAATGCTTGCTGTGTTATGGACCTAATGAATAGGGTGCTTCGAAATTACCTAGATTCATTTGTCATTGCCTTCATTGATGTCATCTTGGTCTATTCAAAGAATCAGTGTGATCACATGGGGATTTATAACACCCAAAAATTACTTATGTGATATAGAAACAAACATGTTGGTATTGATGTTTTAAGGTCCTCAATAGTTCTAATATATGGTATAGTGGAAGTAGCTAAATTATTAGGTTCATTGGAAGTCAAACGTCAAGGGAGGACCAAGACATTCAACGACTAAGTCACCTAGGTGCCTCATATGTGGTTCTATATGTTTATGTGTGATTGATGATTTTTTAATTCATTGAATTAGTTATTATAGCATGCATAGTAAGTGTGTCAGGTTTCATGGAGTTTGGAGGTCAAACATCCGAAAATGTCCATGATATTCGATAGAGGTGCCTTGAATTGACTATGTCTGGCTAGGCATGTTTCGTCGAGTTTTACGTGTTCATTTTGGGTGAAATTCATGTTAGAGGTTCTAATCTTGTAGAATATCTTTTTTCGGTTGGAGACGTCCATTCAAACATCACCAAGGACGAACCAAGCCTCCTTGAGGAAGGACCCAAAATTTGGTGTCAATGCTGCCAAAGACATCCCAAACAGCGGAGGTCGTTAATGCCTAGAGGGTCAATCGACGCCTCGTATGTTGGGTCTCGTCATTGGAGCGGTATCCTAGGAATTAAAGCTTGCATTTTAAAGGCTTTGACCCAATCGACGGTGAACAACACGGTCTATTCATGGGCTGACGCCCTGTCGATGGGGCAGACATCAATGGTGGCCTGCCGGTGTGCAGTTTCATTGTTAAGTTAGGGGTAATATTGTAATTTCACCCCACTTCTAAATATATGTATTGGAGGTTATTATGGGTCTTTTTGTTATTTTAAATGTGTTTAGAAGCCTAAAGCATATTAAAGACTTCATTCTTCAAAATCAAATTGCCAAATTCTGTAGATTCTCCCAAAGACTCTATTGAAGTCCAAAATCTAGGAAAAGCTTGGTGTGAAGTTTTGAGTGGAAATTATTCATAAAATTGAAGAATCATCTTCATCAAGGTATAAATATTTATACTTGAAACTCGTTTCATAACGAGCCGCAATTTACAAGATGTTTTCTAAACTTTTAAAGTTGAATTGTCCAACTTCAAAATTCTACCATTGGTTTGTTGCATTATTGATTTCTAAACAGTGAATAATTTTTTTATTGATGTTTTATTTATTATTTTAACCTAAATTTCCTATGAACACAAGAATTGGATGAACCCTAGATTATGACTAAGATATGAGTTATTTGATATTAACCTAATATTGTTTAATTCTAGTGTAGATTTCTATTGGCTTTGTAATGATGTAATAATTGTATTAAATTTATATATAGGTTGTATTATATAGATGAATATATATTGAATTGACCTAGTTTCATTTATTATCATATTTTCTACATTGAATTATTGTTCATGGCCATTGGTAAGGCCGTTATGGTGTTAAATTGGATGATCTAGCATCAAATTGAGGTGATGAGGATGTGGTAGTGGTAAGCTGCCCTATATCCTTGATTTTTTTGTTATTTATACTTCAATTATGTTTTAATTGGTATGGGTCACTTATGCTTGATGTGTTATATGCTTTATTTGCAATTGACGTGGCCTTGTCGGCGTTACATTATGCAATATAGTTATCATGGCCTTGTGGGCACTACTTGAAAAATGTTACTATTTGTATAGTATATTATATGAAGTATGATGATGTCTATCTACATGTTAAGAAATGTGAAAGTATATGTGATCTATTGATGTTATGTAGGTGATCAAGTTATACTATGACTAAGTGCTCATACGTGTAGTCTTAGATGTTGATACATAATTGTTCCTACTTGACTATGTGAGTTATGATGGTTATATTTATAATGATATAGTAATGTATAGGATGACATTAACAAGATAAGCATCATTCCTAAGTGCTTAAAAGAATGATATGTTATATGTGATAATGGAAAAAATGTAGTGTCTTTTTTGGTAGACTTGTGTCCCTTAGGTGATATATGAATGATTGCTAGGAGATTATAATATGCCTTGACTAGGTAGGCTTAGTGCACCCTTTTCATTTATGAATGAATGATATGTGAGACCTTAGAGGATATTTAGAAGGTAATGTATGTGGTAAAGGTTATGTTATGAATGTTGAAGTCGAGAGTCGTAATAGTATCCTTCATGGAAAGGCATCATATTAATCCTTAGGAAAGTCATAATGAGCAACGTTAGTCGCCATTGAAAGGTAACCCTAGTGGACTTCTTTGGTACGGTGAATGTTATTAGGTTGTGAACTAGATAAGGAATCTCTTTATCTGATCATTTAATGTCAATTACTCTATGAGAAACAAGGGTAGCACCGAGTGATTATGTTATGGGAAGTAGGTCAACTTGAGAATGAGACTAGAGTACAATATATCTCCACTTGAGGATGAGACTAGAGTGCATAAAATCCCTTCATACTCCTTATGCATGTACCCACATGCGACGTGTCCTAGTTCTACCCTTTGCAAGTAGAACACCCTCATCGGAGTAGGTTACAACAACGGATTCCATGTCTAGCCATCATGGTTTATGTAGGTTATTGCCTATTCTCATCGTGTGGGATACATACTACTACTAGAGAAGTTCTATTAAGTTTAGGTGGTTGTATGGGATGCTATATAGACATTGCACAATAGGCTTTGAAGGTGTTACTTAGAATACCTAGGTCTTGTCTAAGACCATTACATGAATGTCATTTATGTGATGTATGAGCCTTAATAAACTAATGAACTAATGACTTGTGTTATGAAGTATGTAAATGAAATAAGTACCTATCTAGAGTAGTTAAGGGTTTTCTAGTTAAGGTGTGAAGGGAGCATAGGAATGGTCATTTCGTATCTTACCTAGATGAGTTTTAGGAATGACCCTAGTTAGGGAAGATGTTAATTATGTGGCCATGATCCAAACAGAGGAAGTCATAATAATTATTTAGGTAGTCTTGAATAAGTCAATCATGGACATTATCTTCTTGATGTTCTTATGTAAGTATTTCCATAGGCTTTGATGAGGAAATGTCATAGTGTAAATGTGAAAATATGTTTGATGTCTTGAAGTTTGTACGTGACTCATTATAAGTAACCTTTAGGGTCGTTTACGCACATCTAGAGAGGTTGTATGGGTGGTCTCTCTTTGTGTGACTTAAGTGAATCTTAGGATACCTTTGAGTGGGATAATTACATGATAAAGGGTGTCTAAAGTGAAGTTTAAGAAATTCACTGTACAGTGAAGAGACTTCATTCTACAATGAATCGAACTCACTCTAAGATGGGTTCTAAAATTATTATATTTTATTTAAAATGTTATCTTATGTGTTTTTAAGTTGATAAATGTTGTTCTAATTATTATAATATTATTTCTATATGGAAAGATGCATATTTCCAATAAAAGTCCATTTTCATGATTTTTATGCATAATGCTATACTTAGTATATTTTGTTGTACTAAATCCATGTTTTTATCTATCTATATAGTTCTTTATAAGTGAGAAGATTTGGGTGGTGAAGAGTTGGACCGTAGCATCATTCAAGAGAAGTGAAGTATGTCCTCATTTTATTCGAGGGCATATATGTATTTTATTTTTTCCATTCAAAGTTTTGTATAGACTAAGTATTTTCTATATTCATATTTTGAAGTATGGGTCGTGTCCCAAGTATTCTTGTGTCTTAAGATATTGAGATTGTGACTTAGTATTTCCTATTGCTTTATGTGAAAGAGTTTTTAAAGACTATGATATGTTTAGTGAAAAGTTCTAATTCCGCACTACTTTTCACTGTTTATGTGATTAATGATATGTAAGGGCTTGTTCAATACCTCCGAGACGTCAAGTATGCAGATTGCAATCCGAGATTGCCTCTAGCTTCTAGGGTGTGTTTTTAGGATGTGACATCATTTGATAGTGGTACAGCAAACCCTTAGAGAACATTAATTGTTTGCCAAATATAGAAAGTGCGAGTTTTGGTTGAGTTCGTTGATATTTCTTGGCCACGTAGTCTCTAGTTAGGGAGTTGAGGTAGACCCAAGGAAAATGGAAGTGGTGAAGAATTGGCCGAGATTATTGACTCCAACTGAAATTAGGAGTTTCTTGGGTTTAGCGGGTTATTATTTGATTTTCGTGGATGAAATTGCGTCCATTGAATCCCCCTTGACTACTTTGACCCAAAAGAGTAAGAAGTTTGAGTTGTCGGAGGCATGTGAGAAAATCTTCCAATTGTTGAAAGATAGGCTTACTTCCACTCTAGTGTTGACCTTACCGGAGGGTACAAAGGGTTAGTTGTGTATTGTGATGCATCCCGTGTGGGTTTAGGATGTGTGCTTATGCAACATGGGAAGGTGATAGCCTATTCTTCTAGGCAACATAAGGTACATATGAGAAACTATCCCAGTCATGACCTTGAATTAGCGGCCTTGGTGTTTGCTTTGAATATTTGGAGGCATTACTTCTATGGGTTTCATCTTGATGTCTGTACCGACCATAAGATTCTCAAATATGTGTTTACCCACAAAGAGTTGAACCTCCGGCAAAGTCGTATGACTATACGTAGTGTTTCTCACATTGACGAAGCAAAGAAAGACCTAGGGAAGAAAGTACATAGGTTGGCTAGGTTGGGGTGAGGTTGGAAGATTATTCGGATGGTGGTTTCATGCTTTGTAACAACTCCGAGTAATAATAAGTAGTGGAGGGGAAGTCCAAACAACACCTCGACAAATCGTTGATAGAGTTAAAACAATCGGTCCTCAGAAAGCTTAATGAGATATTCTTCCTGGGGGAGATGGTATTTTTAGGTTGCAAGGGAGACTGTGTTACCCAATGTGAATGGTTTGAGGGACCATATCCTTGAATAAGCCCAGGGGTCCCGCTACTCCATTCATCTGGGTATGACAAAAATGTATCACGACCTTAGGGAAATATATTGGTGTGAAGGTTTAAAAAGGGACATAGCGGAGTGTGTCGTTAAGTGTCAAAATTGCCAACAAGTAAATGTGGAACATCAAAAGCCAGGTGGCTTACTACAAGTGATAAAAATTCCTACTTGAAAGAGGGAAGACATCATTATGGACATTGTAGTGGGTTTATCTCGGACTCCAAGGTCATATAATTCCATATGGGTGGTGATGGATAGGTTGACTAAGTCCGCTTGCTTTATTCCCGTTAAGTCTACTTATTCGGCGGAAGATTATGCAAGGCTCTTCAAGATGAGATTGTGCATCGCCATGGTATTCTGTTATCTATCATATCGGATCGGGGTGCACCATTCACATCTAGATTTTGAAGATCATTCCAAAAAGAGTTGGGTACTAAGATGAAGTTCAGTACTGCTTTTTATCCCCAAGCGAATGGTCAAGTGGAACGCACTATTAAGACCCTTGAGGATATGCTTATGGCTTGCATTATTGACTTTAAAGGGAATTCGGATAAACATTTGCCTTTTGTGGAGTTTGATTATAATAATAGTTTTCATTCATCGATCTCCATGGATCCCTATGAAGCCCTTTATGGTATTAGGTGTAGGTCTCCTATTGGATTGTTTGAAATGGCTGAGCTTTCGCTTCTTGGTCCCGATTAGGTCTATGAGATTTTGGAAAAGGTTCATATCATAAGGAACCTATTGCAAACTACCTATAGTCGGCAAAAGTCTTACGGCTATCATAGGGGAAGGGATTTGGAGTTTTCAAAGGTGATAAGGTGTATTTGAAAATCTCCCCAATGAAAGGGGTGGTTAGATTTGGCAAGAAAGGGAAGTTGAGTCCTCGTTATGTGGGTCCCTATGAAATCCTGCAAAGGGTTGGTAAGGTTGCATATGAATTGAATCTTCCTGGTGAGTTGTCTTAAGTTCATCCAATTTTCCACGTTTCTATGTTGAAGAAGTGTATCGGTGATCCTTAGTCCATTCTTCCTATTGAGGGTCTTGGTGTCAAGGATAACCTCTCTTATGAGGAAGTTCAAGTTCAAATTCTTCATAGGCAAGTAAAGGAGTTAAGGAATAAAGAGGTGGTTTCCGTAAAAATGTTATGGAAAAATAACTTTGTTGAGGGTGCTACATAGGAGCCTCAGGCTGATATGAAGTCCCCTTACACTCATCTTTTTTGATAGTTAAGGTTAGTCATTCTTTTTAATAATATAAATATGACTAAAAATTGAAGTTTCTTGATTTTGATCGAAGTTTTGCAAAATATGCATTTTTGAATAATTCACAGTGAAGTTACAGTGAATAATGCCTTTGGACATGAAAATTTTCTTTTTCTTGTTTTGAGTTACGTTGTGCATTTTGATATGGAGGCTTTTTAAGAAATTTTACGTAGCATGTTGATAAGTTGAGCTCGTGTGTGTTGTGGGAAAGAAATACCCCATGAACAAGTGTTTTGAGCCTTTTGTGTAGTAATTGGAGTTTTAGAATTGCCTTATTGTAATGATATGATTTGATATTGTTAATTGGTTGCGCTGCTAGTCTTGAGTCTATTCCTCCCCTAAAAAGTATTTTAGTGTCATTCAGGGACGAATGTTCTAAAGGGGGAACACTTTGAAAATCTAAGGTGTGTTGTAAATTTGTAAATCCTAACATAGGTGTGATGAATGTAGGTTGTTTAGGAAGTTTAAGAACCAAAACATCCAAGAACGTCCAGAAGTTGGTTGAAAGAGATACTATTAAGCCTTAGCCAATTTGACTAGCTTTAAGGAGTCGGAAATTTTTGAAAAGTGGTAAAAGGGTAGCTAATATGTGTTTGATTCTTTTCATGGTCGAAATGTCCGGGTACGACTCCCCAAGGAACAACCAAGTGCCCTTGAGAAAGACCTATGAAGTTTAAGGCAACACTGCCTGAGCAGTGTGCATCGGCACCACAGGTTACGCACCGTGTGTGCACTGAACTGGCGTTGATGCCAGCATTGTCCCACACTTAGCCAATTTGAGGAAGCCCCTCGCCTGCACAGTCCCTGAACTTACCTACGAATTGCAGGACAAAGGAGGGGCGCGGTCCGTTGACGGACAGATGGCCCGTTGTCGGGGTTCCATCTATAAGGGTCTTGAGTTTCTTGCACATTTTTAATTAAGTTCATTTAATTAATTAAGTGGTTTAGTCGTTAGTTATGGATTAAGGTTAGACTAATTAACTAACTTCACTCCCACATAAAGGTCCTAACCCCAATTAATGTAATTATAACTCTCAAATACAAATTCACCATCAATTTTTCATCAAACATTAAGGTATGTGATCTAATTCACCTTTGAGACTCTTTCCTCAAAGGGTTCCTTCAAAATGGATTTAAAAACTTCAGTTTTGATGTGGGTTTCATCCAATTACGAAATTGATGTTGTGAATTGAATTGTTCATGGTTTCTTTATGATATAATGAATATATTAACATGTAATTGAACTAGATTATGATTATTTGTAATGTTTTGGATCAAATTGACGAATGTGATCTTTAACCCCTAACCCTAAGTTTTATCTTGATGTAAATATTGTTTTGATTGATTAAATTGTCTTTCTTATGGGTTATATCACTATTAAATAATGTAGTTATAATAATGATTAGTAAATTGGAGTGACTTGTAGTCTTTCGTGCTAGTTTTGAGAAGATGATCTAGGTTAGAAGGTGAGTTGACCTAGGCATCTAAATTTTAACTAATGATGTAGTATTGAATTGTGCTATAGTGTTTATTCTAGTCTTGTTATCATGTTCAATATTGAATTATGATATTGAACGTCTAAATTGGATTGGATTGAGTGATTATGGTAAGACCTTGATGATCATCTATGAATGAGACTTGGTAAGTCATAGAATCTCTATCTTTACTTACAATTGTGATTAATTGTGGTTAAGTCATTATATTATATTGTCATATGCCTTGTATTAGAATTCATAGTTTGGTATGATGTTGAATTGAAATGTCTTGACTATGGTTGTGAGGTTGTTAAGATGTAAACGTTATAAGGGTGGTGGTGTATACCAGTGTGCCTCATTATGAAATTATATATAATTTGTTAGCCTCACTTATATGATTTGTGATAAAAGTACCTATACACATACAATTATTATTGATCTATTGATGATGATGATTATACAAGGGGTAGACCATATGACCTAAACTAAGCTATGATTGATAATTAAAGTCTTAAAGACATTACTAAAAGAGAATCTAGCTGAACACCGATTAAACTACATTGAGGAGTGTCCCTTCCCACATAGAGAAGGTGGGAGCACTACATTACTCTTGAGATTGGAGATTATAATGCATGCTCCATAAAAAGGGTCCCAACTATATCTCCTAGTCCTCTACTAAGTTGCTCCCGTAGTAATACGAGCCAGTGGATCCACGTAGTTGTTAGGTTTCATGTTTTTGTACTACCTTGGCAAGTAGTCCGCCTTCTTTCGGTGTAGGGTTTTATAACAACAGATTCCACACTAGCTCATGTTGTCAATGTCAGTTAGGTAAAGATGTTCTCTAAAGGTAAAATGAATTAAAGAACTTGAACTCTAACATGGATAACCTAAGTGGTGTAGCTTAGTCTAGGTAGTGGTATGGGGCTCTAGCTAATGATTGCACTAGTTAGACTTGAGGGCAATCTTAGAAGGATGTTCTTATATATGTTTATGTTATGATGATATATGATTTGTGCATGATGAACTTGCATATTGTTGATACTATATGTTAGTTAGTTTATTTATGAATATGTATTGGGTTATATTGTTAACATAAGATGAAATGTATATCTAAATATTATATTATGTGAAATTAGACATTGGTTATGGTTTCTTTTTAACGCTACTTGATTGAGTAAGGTTGTGGGGCTTTGCTTGGTCTTTGAACTTGTTTACTTATAAGGATTCATGAGTAGTTGTCTTGATTATTATGGTATAATCGACTCTTATTCATTCTTGTGATGTTATTCCTTGATCATAAGGTTGCAGTAAGTCATGGGTTCAAGTATGTTGGAATACATAGTAATTTTTTTATTTTGTATGCATGTTCGGTTAGTTAGTATAATTTGTTTGACTTCGCCTTAAACTTTTTAAAGGGTAAAATGGCATGTTTTGACTAAATGTCCCTTTTTAACATATTTTGATATTATATGTGCATATGGTCTCAAACTTTGTACATGTGGAGTACTAACCCATTTTTCCCTTCTCCCAAAGATTTTAGGTTCCGCTCGTTGTACGCTCATTGGGGAAGAATTGAAAAAGGCTTGGATAGTCTCTATCGTCCATGTGGGCAGGTTCTCACTGTACGAGGGAGATTCCAATAGCTTGCCTATGAAATTTCATTGTTTTTGTAAGACTTTTATTTTCTTTCCACTTTAATTGTGTACCAGTTGTTATAGTCTATATGTGGCTTTTTTACATTTGATGTAGGGCTATGCCCATATTTTTATAATCGTTTAGATTGTATGATATTAGACAATCTTTGAGACTATTTTTCTATCTTATATATATGTATGTGCAATAAAAGTAGAAGGCTATGTAACCTTCATATATGAAGGGTCTATATATACTCGATACGACTATATATTATGTGTATGTAGAGGTCTACTATGTAAACCTCCATGTAGACCAACTCACGATCCTTTGTTGGGGTTTTCTTGCATGTAATCTTTTTCCCTAAGAGACTAGTTATTTTATTGTTGAACCGGCATGTTGGTATCTTTTGTACATAGTATAGAAATGGAACCTGAAGCATGATGCCCAAAAAAATGATATCCTGATTTAAAGAAAATGTTGCACGACTAGGCATAGTACTTACTGAATATATGTCTCTAAGAATGACATAGAGATACACCACGACATGACCCTAAATCTAAAACTCGAACAAGGTGTGTGATAATCTGGTAAATTAATGAGATGTCGAGTGAGTGTGAGGAAAATATTAATAGTCCACCATTGGTTCTAAGCTAGAACTTTCCTGGTTAGTCCTGCTAAAAGTAAGCTATGATAGACAGTTAGGAAAGGATCATAGACCGTTGTTGAAGATAGCCAATCTTTCGTCTAAATAAAAGAAAACCAAATTAAATTAATCCCTTCTTGATCCAACTGATTTGAGCCTAAAATAGACATTTCTTTTTAACCCCAACTGATATTTTCTTAGAACAATTTGTTGGCCCCGGTCCCTCCTTCGACATATGCACCTCAACTTATGCTAAAACCATAAGTTGAGGGTGGCTAACGTAGGAAAAACACATGTTGTAGCGCTGACCAAACCTTGGGTATTCTGTATCTTGACTCATAGCAAAGCCATGATTTTAGGGTGGCTATTATGATGAAAGCTCCAGAAAGTGGGGTTGAAAGAATAAAGATAGAGAAAGAACAAAAGAAAAATTACACAAGAAAAGTTGAAACTAAAGTGAAAAATTTGAAAATTTGAAATACAAGTAAGAAAAGAGAAGAGTCACTTACACGAAAGGAGAGAGAAGGGAGAATAGCAAGGTGAAAGAATACAAGAAAATTAAGAAATAGAGCAGAAGAAAAACGATGAAAAGGTAGGACACTTAGCCGTTATGTCAAGGAGGTATAAGTCACTAAAATACATCTAATTGTATCCTACATGACCCCGAGACTATGTTACATGTTAAGAATGCTTTATCATGAACTTTAAGCAGTGAAAATAAGGGAAGGCCTATGGCAATAAGTATAAATAAGGTGTGAAGTTGTTTTGAGATAAAGTGATGAAAAATAATCCTTATACTCAAAGTGAAATAATTGTGTAAAAAATGAGGATGTTTTTTTTAAGTGAGTACACTAGTTGCAATACCAGAAAAATTGGTACCTTAGTGAGAGGTCAAAGAGGATAGGTGTCGGTGTGTGGTGAGTCTGTGTCAATGTCTTATCCGCATGACAGAGACTTATAGTCATAGCATGCATAAACATAATGAAAATATTTGGGATTGATAGCCAGATGATTGTGAAAGATAAATAAGGATACTCTTGTTCAAAGATTTTGTTCTGAGTAATAGTGCGTCGCTTGAGGACAAACAACGAATTTATGTTGAAGGTGTTGATGTACCATCGTTTCACGGTACTTTCAATGATTTTTTCCTTAAGTTTAGTGTGCGTCCAAGACCTTTTTGTATTAGTTTTAATCTTTTTTTCTCGTTGTTTGGAGGAAATCTGTGCAGGATGAAAAAGTGGAAGAATTGTGCTAAAATTGCAGAAGTGCCGACCTACGGAGCCCTCGACGGTCCGTAGGTTGCCACCATCGTATGAAAGGAATGCTGGTGAAGGAAGATCGGAGAATTATATCAATGTGTGGGGCTACGGAGGCTATCGGTGGACCGTCACCTCCATGACGGACTGTCTTACACATTAGTCATCGTTAACAGAAAATAGCTCAAGTACCCGACTTGAAAAGTACTAAGTGTGGAGAAACGGAGGTCATCGATGGACTGTCCTGCTCTCAACAGACAGTCATCCCTGTCCGTCAATGGTAACAGTGAGTTGGAGAAGAAAGTAGCTGAAATAGAAGCTATGTGTGGATCGACGGGGGGCCTCGACGGTCCGTCATGGCCTTGACGGTCCGTAAGTCCGGTCGTCGACTTAGACGCATTTTTGGAAGATTTTCCTTAAATAGACTTCCTTTTTATGTTAAGACTTCTTAATTATAAATACTTGTAAAAACCTTGTTTTTGAGGTTAGTCTCTTGGATATTTTTCAATTTTATTGTTTTAGTTGTTGAACTTGTGATTTTGAGGAAATTATTCTACATATCGAAAATCCTTTGTTGCAAGAGTATTGATTAATTCAAGTTATTTTGTTGATTTTCATCAATCTCATCAAAGTAAGTACATGAATTTTTATCAAACTAATATGAATTGTGTGATTATTAACAAGGGTAACTAAATCCATAGCTAGGGTTGTGGGAACCATGGGTAATTAACAAGGTAACAACTAGATAAAATAATAATCATAGAATATTGTCTTGCATGTATTGATAACTCTTTTATCGGAAAAGGGCCTAAAATACCCTCAAAGTATTGGAAATGGTACAAAATTACCCTCCATCCATCTATTGGCTCCAAAATACCCTTCCCACCCACCTATTGGGTCCAAAATACCCTTGTCATCCACCTTTTGGTTCAAAATTGATCACTTATTTAACAGTTTTAAATTTAAACTTTTTAAATATTTTTTTAAATACGTGGCGCTCAACTATTTGTTATAATTTAACATATTAATATAATTTATTTATTAATCCACTACCCATACATTACTAATTAAACACCTCTAAATTAATAAATTCGTCACATTATTAATGCAACAACAGATAAGCTACTACCAATTGACTGTTTTTAAAAATTTGAGGAGAAAATATCTATAGAAGTAAATTATCATACATTCAAGTGTCTAAATAAAATTACCGATAAACATAAAAGTCTGACTATGCTTATCTTAATTATTCTTAAATCTCAATTTTGTGATATTACTTCATAGGTAACTTTTTTTGAAAATAATATATTAAAGGTTTTGAAACAAATAATAAATATTTATAAAATTATATTTTAAAAAAATGCATGAATTAATTCGGGACGTATTACTTCTTTACCTTTAATCATAAATTTCTCATTCAATCTTGAAAGAAAGTGTCCTCCCAAATAAGCGGCTCAACCTAAATTTAAATGGGACTTCGATTCAGACTCAAATAATTTTGACTGTTATTTTCAGGAACCTATAATTTCATGGTGTTTTAGTAGTGTTTATGATGATTTTGATATTAAAATTGGATTATTAATTGGGTGAGGTTTAGTTAGTATTTAGTGGGTAGTGGGTTGGTTTATAAATTATATTAATAAATTAAATTATAACCAATAGTTGAACATCAAATATTTTTAAAAATATTTAAAGAGTTTAATTTTAAAACAATTAAAAAAGTGGTCAAATTTGAATCCAAAGGTGGATGACAAGGGTATTTTGGAGTCAATAGGTGGATGAAAAGGGCATTTTGGAGCCAATAGGTGGATGAAGGGTAATTTTGTACCATTTTAAATACTTCAAGGGTATTTTAAACCTTTTTCCGTTCTTTTATTAGAAGTCTTTTTAACGTGTGCACAGGATAGAACTTGCCTTAATGATACATGCCACACCAAGGAGGTAGATAATAAGAAAAGAATTATAAACGTAGATTTAGTGTATACTATCTAATAAGCTAGGGTCTATTTGGTGCGAAGTAAACAATAAGCCATACATCGATTATGATTCTTAATATGAGGTACAGGTAAGATTTAGTAAAGAAGACACGCGTAGCCGGACCAAGGTGCGGAGTGAAATTACCTAGTTGCCGGACCAAGGAATTAAGGATACATAACTTACCACTTTCCATGAAAGATATTAGGAATGGATTGTTATAGGTAGAATTACCGCGTTATGAACGTGTAGGGAACACTTAAGCCATAGTTACTTCCATTACTTGATAAAAATCAAATCTTTGAACTTGTCACTTGTTTACTTAGATATAACTAATTACATTCGTTACTTAAAACCCCCTTTTTGTTATTTAATTTTGGAAAGGACTTGACTAAATATAAGTAATAATAGGTTAAGTTAATTCTAAATCATTTTACCGTGGGATCGACCCCAACCTCAAAGTTGGGTTCTTTACCTGATACGACCCCTATACTTCTTTTTGAGAAATAAATTTGACCATATCAAGTTAAACCTATTGTAGCTAAATAGTTTTTAATTTTACCCGACATTTGCATGAACCTTTTATAGTGTTTACTCCAGTGGGTGAGTCAGTTTTTGAAAAAAGATTATACAAAAGATGTCCTAATATGTTGCCCAATAGATTTTCTTTTTACCAAGTAGAACTTGATATGTTTGATTTCGATATTATATTGGGTATGGACTGGTTGCATGCATGTTTTGCCTCCATTGATTGTAGGACTAGTGTGGTGAGGTTTAACTTTCCAAATGAACCCATTGTTGAGTGGAAGGGGGGAAACTTTATTCCTACAGGTCGTATCATCTCTTGTCTAAAAGCATGCAAAATGATCTCAAAAGGTTTTTTATATCGTATTGTGAGAGACCAAGATCTAGACTCCGAAATTCCTTCCATTGAGTCAGTCCGCTTGTTGAGTGAGTTTCCGGAGTTCTTTCCTAATGACCTACCCGTTAGTCCTCCCGAAAGGGAAATTAACTTTCACATCGATTTACTAGCGGATACAAATCCCATTGCAATTCTTACCTATCGGATGGCTCCGACTTAATTGAAGGAGTTTAAGGTCAACTCACGGAATTACTAAATAAGGTTTTTATAAGGCCTAGTATTTCTCCTTAGGATGCTCCAGTTTTATTTGTAAAGAAGAAGGATTGGTCATTTAGCATGTATATTGATTACCTCCAACTCTAGAAGGTCACCAATAAGAATAAGCACCATCTCCCGCGGATTGACAACTTGTTTGATCAACTCCAAGGGGCGAGTTACTTTTATAAAATTGACTTTAGATCGGGGTATAACAAACTTAGGGTGAGAGGTGATGATGTAGCAAATACAGCCTTCCGGACTAGGTATGGGCAATATGATTTCTTGGTAATGTCTTTTGGTATCACTAATTCTCGGCGGCATTTATGGACCTAATGAATAGGGTGTTTCAAAATTACCTACATTCATTTTTCATAGTCTTCATTGACGACATCTTAGTATATACAAAAAAAAGTGTGATCACATGGGTCATTTGAGGGTGGTATTGCAAACCCTTAAAGAACATCAATTTTTTACCCGATATCAAAAGTGTGAACTTGAATTAGCGGACATGGTGTTTTCTTTGAATCCTACCAACATTAGCAATTTCATAAGTTTAGCAAGTTATTATCGGAGGTTCATGGATTGCTTTGCGTCCATTGCATCTCCATTGACTACTTTGACACAAAAGAATAAGAAGTTTGAGTGGTCGGAGGCATGTGAGAAAAGCTTCTAATTATTGAAAGATAGGCTTAATTCCGCTACGGTGTTTACCTTACCGAAGGGTACAAAGGGGTTTGTTGTGTGTTGTGATGCATCCCTTGTGGGTTTAGGATGTGTTCTAATGCAACATGGTAAGGTGGTAGCCTATGCTTCTAGGCAACTTAAGGTACACTAGAAAAACTATCCCACTCATAAACTTGAATAAGTGGCCGCGGTGTTTGCTTTGAAAATATGGAGGCATTACTTCTATGGGGTTCATGTTGATGTCTTTACCTACCATAAGAGTCTCCAATATGTGTTTACCCAAAAAGAGTTGAACCTTTGATAAAGGAGGTTGTTAGAGTTGTTGAATGATTATGATATGAGTGTCCTCAATCACCCCCGCAAGGCTAATGTGGTGGAACATGCCCTAAGTCTTATGACTATGTGTAGTGTATCCCACATTGACGAAGCAAAAAAGGACCTAGCGAAGGAAGTACATAGGTTGTCTAGGTTGGGAGTGAGGTTGGAATATTCTTCGGATAGTGGTTTCATGGTTGGTAAAAACTCCGAGTCATCATTAGTAGTGGAGCTGAAGTCCAAACAACACCTCGACAAATCATTGATGGAGTTCATAGAATCTATCCTCGGCAAGCTTAATAAAACATTTTCCCCTGGGTGTATGGTATTAATGATGTGCCAAGGGAGACTACGTGTTCCTAATGTGGATGCTTTGAGGGACCAGATCCTTGAATAAACCCATCAGTTCCGCTACTCCATTCATCTGGGTTCGACAGAAATTTACATGACTTAAGGGAAATATATTGGTTGGAAGGTTTGAAAAGGGACATAGCGGAGTTTGTCACTAAGTGTCCAAATTGCCAACAAGTAAAGGCCGAACATCAAAAGCTGGGTGGCTTACTACAAGAGATCCAAATTCCTACTTGCAAGTGGGATGAAATCAATATGGACTTTTTAGTGCGTTTACGTCGGACTCAAAGGTCATATGATTCCATATGGATGGTTGTGGTAGATAGACTAACTCCGCTCGCTTTATTCCCCCCAAGTCTACTTATTCGGCAGTATATTATGCAAGGATCTTCATAGATGAGATTGTGTGTCGCCATGGTATTACTTTATCCATCATATAGGATCGGGTTGCACAATTTACATCTAGGTTTTTTGAAGATAATTCCAAAAAGGATTGGGTACAAAGATGATGTTGAGTATTGGTTTTCATTCCCAGACAGATGGTCAAGCGGAATGCACTATTCAAACCCTTGAGGATATGCTTAGGGCTTGTATTATTGACTTTAAAGAGAATTAGGATAAGCATTTTTCTTTTGTAGAGTTTGTTTATAATTATAGTTTTCATTCATCCTTCTCCATGGATCCCTACGAAGCCTTGTATGGTAGGAGGTGTAGGTCTCCTATTGGATAGTGTGAAGTGGGTGAGACTGCGGTTCTTGATCAAAATTTTGTCTATAAGACTTTGAAAAAGGTTCATATCATAAGAAACCAGTTGCAAGCGTCCTATAGACGGTAAAAGTCTTATGCAAATCATAGGAAAATCGATTTGGAGTTGGAAGAAGGTGATAAGGTGTATTTGAAAATCTCACCAATGAAAGGGGTGGTTAGATTTGGCATGAAAGGGAAGTTGAGTCCTGGTTATATGGCTCTCTTTGAAATCTGGCAAAGGTTTGGTAAGGTTGCCTATGAATTGAAACTTCCTTATGAATTGGCTTAGGTTCATTCGGTTTTCCATGTTTCTATGTTGAAGAACTGTATCGGTGATCCTGAGTACATTCTTCCGATTGAAGGTCTTGGATTCAAGGATAATATCTCATATGAGGAAGTTCCAGTTCAAATTCTTGAATGGCAAGTCAAGAGGTTAATAATGAACATGTGGTTTCCGTAAAATTGGTATGGAAAAATCATGTAGTTGAGGGTGCTACATGGGATTCCGAGGATGTTATTAAGTCCTGTTATCCTTATCTTTTTAATAATTAAGGTTAGTAATTTTTTTTAATAATATAAATTTGACTAAGTATTGATGTTTCTTGATTCTGGGTGAACTTTTGCCAAATATGCATTTTTGAATACTTCACAGTGCAGTTAAAGTGAATAATGCCATTGCACTTAAAATTTTGCTTTTTCTTGTTTTGAGTTATGTTTTGCATTTTGATATGGTGAGTCTTTATGAAATTATATATAGCATGTTGATTAGTTGAACTTGTCCTAATTGACACACGTAATGTACGTTGAGCTCTTGTGTGTTGTGAGAAGGAAATACCTCATGATGAAGTGTTTTTAGTGTTATGTGTGGTAAGGAATTTAAAATTACCTTGTTGAAATGATATGATTTATGTTGATTTGATATTGTTTGTTGTTTGGGTTGCTAGTATTGAATCTATTCTTCCCTTCAAAAAATTTTAGTGTCATTCGGGGACGAATGTTCCTAAGGGGGGAATAATGTAACACTTTAAAATCCATGACGTGTCGTAAAACCTAACATAGGTTTCATGAGGTCTATGTACTGTGTTTAAAGAAATTTTAATGAATATAGGTCATTTAGGAAGTTTTAGAACCAAAAAGTCCAATAACGTCCATGACGTCCTGTAATTTAAGGCAACACTGCCTGAGCAGCGCATCGACGCCACAGGCTACACTCTGTGTGTGGACTAACAAGGCGTTGATGCAACCGTTCTCCAAAACATAGCCAATTTAAGTAAGCCCCTCGCTTGCACAATATATGAAGTTACCTACGAAGAGCAGGACGGAGGGGGGGGGGAGTACTCTGTTGACTCACAGACGGCCAATTGGTGGGGTTCCATCTGTGAGGGTCTTGAGTTTCCGGCACATTTTTTATTAAGTTCATTTAATTAATTATGTGGTTTACTTTTTAGTTAGGGATTAATGGAGGACTAATTAACTAATTTAACTCACATATAAATATCCCAACCCCAACTAATCTAATTATAACTCTCAAATACAAACTCTCTTTCTTCTCTCTTCTTTCTCTCTCTACTTGAACTCACCATTGAAGACTAGCAAGGAATTAGATTCCGGGGCTGGAAACGGAAGAATTCACCATCACTTTCATCAAACATTAAGGTATGGGATCTAATTCACCTTTGAGACTCTTTCTTCACATGGTTCCTTCAAAATAGATTTCAAAAGTTGAGTTTTCATTTGAGTTTCATCCAATTATAAAATTGATGTTGTGAATTGAGTTTTTTATGTTATATTTAGGACATAATGAATATATTAACATGTAATTGAACTTGATTATGATTAATTGTAATTCATTGGTTCAAATTGAAGAATGTGATCTTTAACCCCTAACCCTAAGTTTGATCTTTATGTAAATTGGGTTGTGATTGATTCAATTGTCTTGCTTATGGGTTACATCACTATGAAATGATGTAGTTACAATGATAATGAACAAATTGGAGTAAATTTTAGTATTTCATGATATTTTTGAGAATATGATCTAGGTTAGAAGGTGAGTTGACCTAGGCATCTTGTTTTAAGTTATGATCCAGTATTCAACTGTGTTATAGTGTTTATTCTAGTCTTTCTATCATGTTGAATAATGATTTTGAGCATCTGAATTAGATTAAATTGAGGGATTATGGTAAGGATTTGATGATGAACTATGATGGAGACTTGGTAAGTCTTTGAATCTCTACCTTTACTTCCAATTGTCATTAATGAAGGTTTAGTCATGATGTTATATTGGAGTATGTATTGTATTAGGATTAATAGGGTTGTATGCTGTTGAATTGAAATGTCTTGACTATGGTTGTGAGGTTGTTAAGATGTAAAGGTTATTATGGTGGTAATGTATGCCAATATTCCTTATTATGGAATGATATGTAATGTGTTAACCTCACTTATATGAACTGTGATGAATGGACTTATACTCATACAATTCTTATTTAGCTATTGATGATGATGATTATACAAAGCTTAATGACCTAATCTAAGCAATGGTTTATAATTAAAGGCCTAAAGACATTTACAAAAGGGGACTCTAGCATAGAACCGAGTGAACTAGATTGAGGAGTGTTCTTTCCCACATAGGGAATGTAGGAGAACTACATAACTCTTGAGATTGGAGACTATAATACACGAAGCATAATCAGGGTCCCAACTATATCTCCTAGTTCTTTAACTATGTTGCCTCCATTGGAATACTAACTAGTGGATCCACGTAGTTGCTATGTTTCATATTTTTGTACTACCTTGGCAAGTAGTCCTCCTTCTTTCGATGTAGGGTTTTATGACGCCTGATTCCATACTAGCTCATGTGGTCTATGTTTGTTAGGTCAAGATGTTCCCAAAAGGTAAAATTAATTAAAGGACTTGAACTCTAACTTGGATAACCTAAGGGGTCTAGCTTAGTCTAGGTAGGGGTATGGGGCTCTACATAAGCATTTCACTAGTTAGACTTGAGGGCAGTCTTAGGAGGATGTTATTATACATGTTTATGTTATGATGATATATGATATGTACATCATGAACTTGCACATTGTTGATACTATATGTTGGATAGTAAACTTCTGAGTATGTATTGGGTTATGTTGTTAACATAACATGAAATGTATATCTAAATGTTATATTATGTGAAATTAAACATTGGTTTTGGCTTCTTGTTGAGGATACTTGATTGAGTAACTTTATGTGGCTTTGCGTGGTCATTTGACTTGTTGAGTTGATAAGGATTAATGAGTAGTTGTCTTGCTTATTATGGTATAATCGACTCTTATTCATTCTTGTGAAGTTATTCCTTGATGATAAGGTTGCAGAAAGTCATGGGTTCAAGTTTGTTGGAATACATAGTAATTTTTTTATTTTGTATGCATGTTCGGTTAGTTATTATAATTTGTTTGACTTCGCATTAGACTTTTTAAAGGGTAAAATGGCATGTTTTGACTAAATGTCCCTTTTTAACATATTTTGATATTATATGTGCACATGGTCTCAAACTTAGTACATGTGGAGTACTAACCCATTTTTCCCTTTTCCCAAACATTTTAGGTTCCGGTCGTTGTACGCTCATTCGGGAAGACTTGAAAAAGGCTTGGATAGTCTCTATCGTCCATATGGGCAGGTCCTCACTGTACGAGGGAGATTCCAATAGCTTGCCTATGAAATTTCATTGTTTTTGTAAGACTTTTATTTTCTTTCCACTACTATGTAAACCTCCATGTAGACCAACTCACCATCCTTTGTTGGGGTTTTCTTGCTTGTAATCTTTTTCCATAAGAGACTAGTTGTTTTATTGTTGAACCGGCATTTTGGTATCTTCTGTACATAGTATAGAAATTGAACCTGAAGCATGATGGCTAAACAAAATGATATCCTGATTTAAAGAAAATGTTGCACGACTAGGCATAGTACTTACTGAATGTATGTCTCCAAGAATGACATAGAGATACACCACGACATGACCCTAAATCTAAAACTCGAACGAGGTGTGTGATAATCTGGTAAAGTAATGAGATGTCAAGTGAGTGTGAGGAAAATATGATAGTCCACCATTGGTTCTAAGCTAGAACTTTCCTTGTTAGTCCTGCTAAAAGTAAGCTATGATAGACAGTTAGGAAAGGATCATAGACCGTTGTTGAAGATAGCTAATCTTTCGTCTAAATAAAAGAAAACCAAATGAAATTAATCCCTTCTTGATCCAAATGATTTGAGCCTAAAATAGACATTTCTTTTTAACCCCAACTGATATTTTCTGAGAACAATGTGTTGGCCCTGGTCCCTCCTTCGACATATGCACCTCAACTTATGCCAAAACCATAAGTTGAGGGTGGCTAACGTAGGAAAAAAAACATGTTGTAGCGCTGACCAAACCTTGGGTATTCTGTATCTTGACTCATAGCAAAGCCATGATTTTAGGGTGGCTATTATGAGGAAAGCTCCAGAAAGTGGGGTTGAAAGAATAAAGATAGAGAAAGAACAAAAGAAAAATTACACAAGAAAAGTTGAAAGTAAAGTGAAAAATTTGAAAATTTTAAAATACAAGTAAGAAAAGAGAAGAGTCACTTACACGAAAGGAGAGAGAAGGGAGAATAGCAAGGTGAAAGAATACAAGAAAATTAAGAAATAGAGCAGAAGAAAAACGATGAAAAGGTTGGACACTTAGACGTTATGTGAAGGAGGTATAAGTCACTAAAATACATCTAAATGTATCCTACATGACCCCGAGACTATGTTACAAGTTAAGAATGCTTTATCATGAACTTTAAGCAGTGAAAATAAGGGAAGGCCTATGGCAATAAGTATAAATAAGGTGTGAAGTTGTTTTGAGATAAAGTGTTGAAAAATAATCCTTACAATCAAAGTGATATAATTGTGTAAAAAATGAGGATGTTTTTTTTAAGTGAGTACACTAGTTGCAATACCAGAAAAATTGGTACCTTAGTGAGAGGTCAAAGAGGATAGGTGTCGGTGTCTGGTGAGTCTGTGTCAATGTCTGATCCGCATGACAGAGACTTATAGTCATAGCATTCATAAACATAATGAAAATAATTGGGATTGATAGCCAGATGATTGTGAAAGATAAATAAGGATACTCTTGTTCAAAGATTTTGTTCTGAGTAATAGTGCGTCGCTTGAGGACAAACAACGAATTTATGTTGAGGGTGTTGATGTACCGTCGCTTCACGGTACTCTCAATGATTTTTTCCTTAAGTTTAGTGTGCGTCCAAGACCTTTTTGTATTAGTTTTAATCTTTTTTTCTCATTGTTTGGAGGAAATATGTGCAGGATGAAAAAGTGGAAGAATTGTGCTAAAATTGCAGAAGTGCCGACCTACAGAGCCCTCGACGGTCCGTAGGTGGCCACAATCGTATGAAAGGAATGCTGGTGAAGGAAGATCGGAGAATTCTATCAATGTGTGGGGCTACGGAGGCTATCGGTGGACCGTCACCTCCATGACGAACCGTCTTACACATTAGTCATCGTTAACAGAAAATAGCTCAAGTACCCGACTTGAAAAGTACTAAGTGTGGAGAAACGGAGGTCATCGATGGACTGTCGTGCTCTCAACAGACAGTCATCCCTGTCCGTCAATGGTAACAGTGAGTTGGAGAAGAAAGTTGCTGAAATAGAAGCTATGTGTGGATCGACGGGGGGCCTCGACGGTTCGTCATCGCCTTGACGGTCCGTAAGTCCGGTCGTCGACTTAGACGCATATTTGGAAGATTTTCCTTAAATAGATTTCCTTTTTATGTTAAGACTTCTTAATTATAAATACTTGTAAAAACCTTATTTTTTAGGTTAGTCTCTTGGATATTTTTCAATTTTATTGTTTTAGTTGTTGAACTTGTGATTTTAAGGAAATTATTCTACTTATCGAAAATCCTTTGTTGCAAGAGTATTGATTAATTCAAGTCATTTTGTGGATTTTCATCAATCTCATCAAAGTAAGTACATGAATTTTTATCAAACTAATATGAATTGTGTGATTATTAACATGGGTAACTAAATCCATAGCTAGGGTTGTGGGAAGCATGGGTAATTAAGAAGGTTACAACTAGATAAAATAATAATCATAGAATATTGTCTTGCATGTATTAATAACTCTTTTATCGGAAAAGGGCCTAAAATACCCTCAAAGTATTGGAAATGGTACAAAATTACCCTCCATCCATCTATTGGCTCCAAAATACCCTTCCCACCCACCTATTGCGTCCAATATACCCTTGTCATCCACCTTTTGGGTCAAAATTGATCACTTATTTAACAGTTTTAAATTTAAACTATTTAAATATTTTTTTAAATACGTGGCGCTCAACTATTTGTTATAATTTAACATATTAATATAATTTATTAATCAATCCACTACCCATACATTACTAATTAAACCCCTCTAAATTAATAAATTCGTCACATTATTAATGCAACAACAGATTAGCTACTACCAATTGACTGCTTTTAAAAATTTGAGGCGAAAATATCTATAGAAGTAAATTATCATACATTCAAGTGTCTAAATAAAATTACCGATAAACATAAAAGTCTGACTATGTTTATTTTAATTATTCTTAAATCTCAATTATGTGATATTACTTCATAGGTAACTTTTTTTGAAAATAAAGGTTTTGAAACAAATAATAAATATTTATAAAATTATATTTTAAAAAAATGCATGAATTAATTCGGGACGTAATACTTCTTTATCTTTAATCATAAATTTCTCATTCAATCTTGAAAGAAAGTGTCCTCCCAAATAAGCGGCTCAACCTAAATTTAAATAGGGCTTCGATTCGGACTCGAATAATTTTGAATGTTATTTTCAGGAACCTATAATTTCATCGTGTTTTAGTGGTGTTTATGATGATTTGATATTATAATTGGATTGTTAATTGGGTGAGGTTTAGTTAGTATCTAGTGGGTAGTGGGTTTGTTTATAAATTATATTAATAAATTAAATTATAACCAATAGTTGAACATCAAATATTTTAAAAAATATTTTAGGAGTTTAATTTTAAAACAATTAAAAAAGTGGTCAAATTTGAATCCAAAGGTGGATGACAAGGTTATTTTGGAGTCAATAGGTGGATGAAAAGAGCATTTTGGAGCCAATTGGTGGATGAAGGGTAATTTTGTACCATTTTCAATACTTCAAGGGTATTTTAGGCCTTTTTCCGTTCTTTTATTAGAAGTCTTTTTAACAAGTGCACAGGATAGAACTTGCCTTAATGCTACATGCCACACCAAGGAGGTAGATAATAAGAAAAGAATTATCAACGTAGATTTAGTGTATACTATCTAATAAGCTAGGGTCTATTTGGTGCGAAGTAAACAATAAGCCATACATCGATTATGATTCTTAATATGAGGTAAAGGTAAGATTTAGTAAAGAAGACACGCGTAGCCGGACCAAGGTGCGGAGTGAAATTACCTAGTTGCCGGACCAAGGAATTAAGGATACATAACATATCACTTTCCATGAAAGATATTAGGAAAGGATTGTTATACCTAGAATTACCGCGTTATGAACGTGTAGGGAACACTTAAGCCCTAGTTACTTTCATTACTTGATAAAAATCAAATCTTTGAACTTTTCACTTGTTTACTTCGATATAACTAATTACATTCGTTACTTAAAACCCCCTTTTTGTTATTTATTTTTGGAAAGGACTTGACTAAATATAAATAATAATAGGTTAAGTTAATTCTAAATCATTTCCTCGTGGGATCGACCCCAACCTCAAAGTTGGGTTCTTTACTTGATACGACCCCTATACTTCTTTTTGAGAAATAAATTTGAGCATATCAAGTTAAACCTATTGTAGCTAAATAATTTTTAATTTTACCCGACATTTGCATGAACCTTTTATAGTGTTTACTCCAGTGGGTGAGTCGGTTTTTGAAAAAAGATTATACAAAAGTTGTCCTAATATGTTGCCCAATAGATTTTCTTTTTACCAAGTAGAACTTGATATGTTTGATTTCGATATTATATTGGGTATGGATTGGTTGCATGCATGTTTTGCCTCCATTGATTGTAGGACAAGTGTGGTGAGGTTTAACTTTCCAAATGAACCCATTGTTGAGTGGAAGGGGGGAAACTTTATTCCTACAGGTCGTATCATCTCTTGTCTAAAAGCATGCAAAATGATCTCAAAAGTTTTTTTATATCGTATTGTGAGGGACCAAGATCTAGACTCCGAAATTCCTTCCATTCAGTCAGTCCGCTTGTTGAGTGAGTTTTCGGAGGTTTTCCTAATGACCTACCCGTTATTCCTCCAGAAAGGGAAATTGACTTTCACATCGATTTACTAGAGGATACAAATCCCATTGCAATTCTTACCTATCGGATGGCTCCGACTTAATTGAAGGAGTTTAAGGTCAACTCACGGAATTACTAAATAAGGTTTTTATAAGGCCTAGTATTTCTCCTTAGGATGCTCCAGTTTTATTTGTAAAGAATAAGGATAGGTCATTTAGCATGTATATTGATTACCTCCAACTCTAGAAGGTCACCAATAAGAATAAGTACCATCTCCCGCGGATTGACAACTTGTTTGATGAACTCCAAGGGGCGAGTTACTTTTATAAAATTTACTTTAGATCGGGGTATAACAAACTTAGGGTGAGAGGTGATGATGTAGCAAATACAGCCTTCCGGACTAGGTATGGGCAATATGATTTCTTGGTAATGTCTTTTGGTATCACTAATTCTCGGCGGCATTTATGGACCTAATGAATATGGGGTTTCAAAATTACCTACATTCATTTTTCATTGTCTTCATTGACGACATCTTAGTATATACAAAAAAAAGTGTGATCACATGGGTCATTTGAGGGTGGTATTGCAAACCCTTAAAGAACATTAATTTTTTACCAGATATCAAAAGTGTGAACTTGAATTAGCGGACATGATGTTTTCTTTGAATCCTACCAACATTAGCAGTTTCATAAGTTTAGCAAGTTATTATCGGAGGTTCATGGATTGCTTTGCGTCCATTGCATCTCCATTGACTACTTTGACACAAAAGAATAAGAAGTTTGAGTGGACGGAGGCATGTGAGAAAACCTTCTAATTATTGAAAGATAGGCTTAATTCCGCTACGGTGTTTACCTTACCGAAGGGTACAAAGGGGTTTGTTGTGTGTTGTGATGCATCCCGTGTGGGTTTAGGATGTGTGCTAATGCAAAATGGGAAGGTGGTAGCTTATGCTTGTAGGCAACTTAAGATACACTAGAAAAACTATCCCACTCATAAACTTGAATAAGTGGCCGTGGTGTTTGCTTTGAAGATATGGAGGCATTACTTCTATGGGGTTCATGTTGATGTCTTTACCTACCATAAGAGTCTCCAATATGTGTTTACCCAAAAAGAGTTGAACCTTCGATAAAGGAGGTTGTTAGAGTTGTTGAATGATTATGATATGAGTGTCCTCAATCACCCCGGCAAGGCTAATGTGGTGGAACATGCCCTAAGTCTTATGACTATGTGTAGTGTATCCCACATTGACGAAGCAAAAAAGGACCTAGCGAAGGAGGTACATAGGTTGTCTAGGATGGGAGTGAGGTTGGAATATTCTCCGAGTCATCATTAGTAGTGGAGCTGAAGTCCAAACAACACCTCGACAAATCATTGATGGAGTTCATAGAATCTATCCTCGGCAAGATTAATAAAACATTTTCCCCTGGGTGTATGGTATTTTGATTTGCCAAGGGAGACTATGTGTTCCTAATGTGGATGGGTTGAGGGACCAGATCCTTGAATAAACCCATCAGTTCCGCTACTCCATTCATCTGGGTTCGACAAAAATTTACATGACTTAAGGGAAATATATTGGTTGGAAGGTTTGAAAAGGGACATAGCGGAGTTTGTCACTAAGTGTCCAAATTGCCAACAAGTAAAGGCCGAACATCAAAAGCCGGGTGGCTTACTACAAGAGATCCAAATTCCTACTTTCAAGTGGGATGAAATCAATATGGACTTTGTAGTGCGTTTACGTCAGACTCAAAGGTCATATGATTCCATATGGATGGTTTTGGTAGATAGACTAACTCCGCTCGCTTTATTCCCGTCAAGTCTACTCGACAGTATATTATGCAAGGATCTTCATAGATGAGATTGTGTGTCGCCATGGTATTACTTTATCCATCATATAGGATCGGGTTGCACAATTTACATCTAGGTTTTTTGAAGATAATTCCAAAAAGGATTGGGTACAAAGATGATGTTGAGTATTGCTTTTCATTCCCAAACAGATGGTCAAGCGGAATGCACTATTCAAACCCTTGAGGATATGCTTCTGGCTTGTATTATTGACTTTAAAGAGAATTAGGATAAGCATTTTTCTTTGGTAGAGTTTGTTTATAATAATAGTTTTCATTCATCCTACTCCATGGATCCCTACGAAGCCTTGTATGGTAGGAGGTGTAGGTCTCCTATTGGATGGTGTGAAGTGGGTGAGACTTCTGTTCTTGATCAAAATTTTGTCTATAAGACTTTGAAAAAGGTTCATATCATAAGAAACCAGTTGCAAGCGTACTATAGACGGTAAAAGTCTTATGCAAATCATAGGAAAATCGATTTGGAGTTTGAAGAAGGTGATAAGGTGTATTTGAAAATCTCACCAATGAAAGGGGTGGTTAGATTTGGCAAGAAAGGGAATTTGAATCCTGGTTATGTGGCTCCCTAAGAAATCTGGCAAAGGTTTGGTAAGGTTGCCTATGAATTGAAACTTCCTTATGAATTGGCTTAGGTTCATTCGGTTTTCCATGTTTCTATGTTGAAGAACTGTATCGGTGATCTTGAGTCCATTCTTCCGATTGAAGGTCTTGGTTGCAAGGATAATATCTCTTATGAGGAAGTTCCAGTTCAAATTCTTGATTGTCAAGTCAAGAGGTTAATAATGAACATGTGGTTTTCGTAAAATTGGTATGGAAAAATCATTTAGTTGAGGGTGCTACATGGGATTCCGAGGATGATATTAAGTCCTGTTATCCTTATCTTTTTAATAATTAGGTTTGTAATTTTTTTTAATAATATAAATTTGACTAAGTATTGATGTTTCTTGATTCTAGGTGAACTTTTGCCAAATATGCATTTTTGAATACTTCACAGTGCACTTAATGTGAATAATGCCATTGGACTTGAAATTTTGCTTTTTCTTGTTTTGAGTTATGTTATGCATTTTTATATGGTGAGTCTTTATGAAATTATTTATAGCATGTTGATTAGTTGAACTTGTCCTAATTGACACACGTAATGTATGTTGAGATCTTGTGTGTTGTGAGAAGGAAATACCTCATGATGAAGTGTTTTGAGTGTTAAGTGTGGTAAGGAATTTAAAATTACCTTGTTGAAATGATATGATTTATGTTGATTTGATATTGTTTATTGTTTGGGTTCCTAGTATTGAATCTATTCTTCCCTTCAAAAAATTTTAGTGTCATTCGAGGACGAATGTTCCTAAGGGGGGAATAATATAACACTTTAAAATCCATGACGTGTCGTAAAACCTAACATAGGTTTCATGAGGTCTATGTACTGTGTTTAAAGAAATTTTAATGAATATAGGTCATTTAGGAAGTTTTAGAACCAAAACGTCCAATAATTTGAGGCAACACTGCCTGAGCAGCGCATCGACGCCACAGGCTACACTCTGTGTGTGGACTAACAACGCGTTGATGCAACCGTTCTCCAAAACATAGCCAATTTAAGGAAGCCCCTCGCTTGCACAATCTATGAAGTTACCTACGAAGAGCAGGACGGAGGGGGAGGGGCGTACTCTGTTGACTCACAGATGGCCAATTGGAGGGGTTCCATCTGTTAGGGTCTTGAGTTTCCGGCACATTATTAATTAAGTTTATTTAATTAATTATGTGGTTTACTTTTTAGTTAGGGATTAATGGAGTACTAATTAACAAATTTAACTCCCATATAAATATCCCAACCCCAACTAATCTAATTATAACTCTCAAATACAAACTCTCTTTCTTCTCTCTTCTTTCTCTCTCTACTTGAACTCACCATTGACGACTAGCAAGGAATTAGATTTCGGGTCTTGAAACGGAAGAATTCACCATCACTTTCATCAAACATTAAGGTATGGGATCTAATTCACCTTTGATACTCTTTCTTCACATGGTTCTTTCAAAATAGATTTCAAAAGTTGAGTTTTCATGTGAGTTTCATCCAATTATGAAATTGATGTTGTGAATTGAGTTTTTTATGGTATCTTTAGGACATAATGAATATATTAACATGTAATTGAACTTGATTATGATTAATTGTAATTCGTTGGTTCAAATTGAAGAATGTGATCTTTAACCCCTAACCCTAAGTTTGATCTTTATGTAAATTGGGTTGTGATTGATTCAATTGTCTTGCTTATGGGTTACATCACTATGAAATGATGTAGTTACAATGATAATGAACAAATTGGAGTAAATTTTAGTATTTCATGCTATTTTTGAGAATATGATCTAGGTTAGAAGGTGAGTTGACCTAGGCATCTTTTTTTAAGTTATGATCCAGTATTCAACTGTGTTATAGTGTTTATTCTAGTCTTGCTATCATTATGAATATTGAATTATGATTTTGAGCATCTGAATTAGATTAAATTGAGGGATTATGGTAAGGATTTGATGATGAACTATGATGGAGACATGGTATGTCTTTCAATCTCTACCTTTACTTCCAATTGTAATTAATGAGGGTTAAGTCATGATGTTATATTGGAGTATGCATTGTATTAGGATTAATAGGGTTGTATGCTGTTGAATTGAAATGTCTTGACTATGGTTGTGAGGTTGTTATGATGTAAAGGTTATAATGGTGGTAATGTATGCCAATATTCCTTATTATGGAATGATAAGTAATGTGTTAACCTCACTTATATGAATTGTGATGAATGGACTTATACTCATACAATTCTTATTTAGCTATTGATGATGATGATTATATAAAGCTTAATGACCTAATCTAAGCAATGGTTTATAATTGAAGGCCTAAAGACATTTACAAAAGGGGACTCTACCGTAGAACCGAGTGAACTAGATTGAGGAGTGTTCCTTCCCACATAGGGAATGTAGGAGAACTACATAACTCTTGAGATTGGAGACTATAATACAAGGTGCATAATAAGGGTCCCAACTATATCTCCTAGTTCTTTAACTATGTTGCCTCCATTGGAATACTAACTAGTGGATCCACGTAGTTGCTATGTTTCATATTTTTGTACTACCTTGGCAAGTAGTCCGCCTTCTTTCGATGTAGGGTTTTATGACGCCTGATTCCATACTAGCTCATGTGGTCTATGTTTGATAGGTCAAGATGTTCCAAAAAGGTAAAATTAATTAAAGGACTTGAACTCTAACTTGGATAACCTAAGGGGTCTAGCTTAGTCTAGGTAGGGGTATGGGGCTCTACATAAGCATTTCACTAGTTAGACTTGAGGGCAGTCTTAGGAGGATATTATTATACATGTTTATGTTATGATGATATATGATATGTACATCATGAACTTGCACATTGTTGATACTATATGTTGGATAGTAAACTTCAGAGTATGTATTGGGTTATATTGTTCACATAACATGAAATGTATATCTAAATGTTATATTATATGAAATTAAACATTGGTTATGGCTTCTTGTTGAGGATACTTGATTGAGTAACTTTATGTGGCTTTGCGTGGTCATTTGACTTTTTGACTTGATAAGGATTAATGAGTAGTTGTCTTTCTTATTATGGTATAATGGACTCTTATTAATTCTTGTGAAGGTATTCCTTTATTGTAAGGTTGTAGTAAATCATGGGTACAAGTATGTTGGAATACATAGTACTTCTTTGAGTTAGTAAGCTTGTTTGGTTGGTTGGTATGATTTGCTTCACTTCGCATTAGACTTTTAAAAGTATAAAATTGCATGTTTTTACTAAATGTCCCTTTTTAGCATATTTTGATATTATATGTGCATATGTCTCATACTTATTACATATGGAGCACTAACCCCATTTTCTTCCCTTTTCCCAAATATTTCAGGTTCCGGTCGTTGAAGTCTTATTCGAGACGACTTGAAGAAGGCTTTGATATTCTCTATTATCCAAGTTGGTAGGTCCTCACTTTCCGAGGTCAATGCCAAAATCTTTCATATAAAGTTTCTTTATTTTTTTTAAGACTTTTATGTTCATTGCACATTCATTGTGTATATTTGGATAAAACTATATGTGGCTTCTTCACATTTAAGACTGTTTTTATATTCTAATATATGTATCTTCAATAAAAGTAGAATGCTATTTAACCTTCCTATTCAAAGGGTCTATCTAAACTCGATACGACTATATATTATGTGTATGTAGAGGTCTATGTAAACCTCTAAGTAGATGTAATGAAAGTTTTAAATTTTTCTGCATTTTTCAACCTATCAATGCAATGACATGAGACCAAGAGTCTAGTCTTAGTCCTCGAAGAGGATGACGATGCTGGTGACGTCTAGTAGGTAAACCCGGATGTGACAATGGTTGTTCTCTACCATCCCGACAAGGCAAACGTGGTTTCGGTTCCTCTAATCGTATGACGGTGGGTAGTGTGTCTCATGTTGAAGAGGGCAAGAAAGACCTAGTGAGATATGGCCATAGGTTCGCTTATTTAGGTGTACGATAGGAAGATTCTACTAATGGTGATTTTATGGTCCATCATAACCCTTAGTGGTCTTTCGTAGTTGAGGTGAAGTTTAAGCAACACCTTTATCCATCATTGATGGAGTGAAAGGAATCAGTTCTTGGTAAGCTTAATGAGTTATTCTCAGTACGGGGGTGTTTGAGGTACCAAGGGATGTTGTGTATGCCTAACGTGGATAATTTGACCTACCAGATCCTAGAGAAAGTTCATGGTTCTCGTTATTTAATTCATCTGGGTTCTTCTATGATGTATCATGACCTTAGAGAAGTATTTTCTTGGGATAAATTGATAAGGTACATAGCGGAATTTGTTGCTAAGTGTCAAAATTTCAAACAAGTGAAAGACGAGCACCAAAAGCCGAGTGGGTTACTTCAAGAAATACAAGTTCGCACTTTGAAATGGGAAGACATTAATATAGACTTCATAGTGGGTTTGTCTCAAACACGAAGACAAAATGACTCTTTATGGGTTGTTGTCGATAGGTTGACGAAATCGGATAACATTATCCCCGTTAATCCTACTTATTTAGTAGAAGAGTATGAAAAGATATTTATCAAGGCGATTGTTAGTTTTCTTCGATCCTTTTATCCATTATTTAGGATAGAGGTGCTGAATTTACTTCTCAATTTTGGATGTCATTCCAAAAAGGATTGGGTACTCAAGTGAAGTTAAGCACTAGTTGTCATCCACAAACGGATGGTCAAGCAGAGCGTGCTATTCAAACCGTTGAGGATATGCTTAGAGCTGGTGTAATTGATTTTAAGGGAAGTTGGTATGAACACTTTCATTTGGTTGAGGTATCTTATAATAATAGTTACTATTCGACTATATACATGGCTACTTTTGAAGCTTTATATGGTAGGATATGTAGATCTCCGGTTGGTTGGTTTGAAGTTTGCTAGACTCACTCTTTCGTCTTAAATTGATCTATAAGACTTTAGAGAAAGTTGATGTGATAAGTAACCGATTTAAAACAACTTATAGCCAGCAAATATTTTATATCCACAATAGAAGAAAAGAGTTAGAGTTTTAAGAAGGTGACAACAATTATTTGAAAATTTCACCCATGAAAGGCGTGGTGATATTTGGAAAGTAAGGGAAGTCAAGTCCTCACTAAGTAGGTCCCTATAAAATTTTACAAAGGGTTGGTAAGGTTGCATACGAGTTGAGACTACCTAGTGAGCTAGCTTTGGTTCACTCAGTTTTCCATGTCTCCATTCTTAAGAACTGCATTACACATCCCTGAGTCCATTCTTCCTATTGAGGGTCTGAGTGTGGACGAGAACCTCTCCTATTGTGAGGTTGCGGTGGAAATCCTTGATCGTCAAGTGAAGAAGTTAAGGAACAAGAAGGTGGCCTCCGTAAACCTATTATGTAGGAACCACCTAGTTGAGCGAGCAACATAGGAGGCCGAGGCCAACATGAAGACCCTTTATCCTAATCTCTTTTCTAATTAAGGTTAATTGTTCCTATTAATAATTAAGATAATCAGTTAATTAGTTTTGACTTGTTTTTAAAAGATATAAATAATTAAGGTAAAAGTTTATGCAAAAATGAATTTTCATGAAAAATGTTCTTTTGATTGATTTGGACAAAATTGTGTATTTTGTATGTTATTCCCTTAATAAACTTATATTTAGCATGTGGATTTATTTTTTAAATGAATTTTTTGCATAAGTGACTCTTTGTATTGTGTTGACATCATGTTGTTGTTTAGAAGGAAATTCCTCATGTAGTGATGTTGAGCTCTCATATGTGGTAATTGGTGTTTTGAGTTGGTATGTGTAAATGCCACGTAGTTATATTTAATTAGTTGTAACTCATGCTTTGATTTGTTGTTGTTGGTTGGGCTACTATTATAGAGTATATCCTTTCCTTACAAAACATTTTAGTGTCATTTGGGAATGAATGTCCCTAATGGGAGATAAGGTAACACTGCGAAAATCTATGACCAAACATAGATCCTCACATGATGATCTAATACTTGTAGCGTTTTTTAAAATCTAAAATAATTTACATAAAATATTTAGGAGGTAGTGAGTTAAAACGTCAAAGAACGTCCACAACGTCCGGTGTACTTGTAACTTGGACTAGTGTGATGTCTTGATGGTTTTAAGGAGGTGTCTAAATGATTAATCATGGTGAGGTGATAAGAGTGGACATAGGTGATTAAGAGGGGGTAAATGGAAGCTAAGCCCAGTGAGGAATGTCATTCTTCAAGGGCAAGCCACTCTAAAAAGACCAAGGTTGCCCAAGAAGGGAGGCTACTGCGTCACTATTCACGAGCATGACCACGGCTTGTGGTAATAAGAATAGACAAGGTGGGAAACTCATGAAGATTACTTAAGACATGTGGGAAAGAAGTCTTGAGAGCTAGCTACTCTCTAAGACACCATGAGCCCCTTCACGACTCGTGGTGCACCTATCTTAAGGGGGTAGGCTACCGTGAAAATTCCATACACATATTGCGGGGAAAGGGTATAGTCTTTGGAGACTACTGCCTAAGAGAACCACGAGCGTCATAACGGTCCGTGGTGCATTTTTACAGAAGGAAGAGTTTGCTCGTGAATATAACTTAAATGAAAAGGGAGGTGGCCTGTTTAGGGATCTAATGCCTCACCTCCACGAACACCACCACGGTCCATCATGCACTTCATGGACCATGAAGTGGGGCGTGAAGGTGGATGGGGGCTCACGGTGAAGTTTACTTGGACTTCACTTTTGGAAGTCCTACATATTGAGGGGTAGTTTGGGTTTTTTCGGGGTGGACTATATATTGACTTTAGGTCAAAAATCGTTCATTTCCACTAAAAAACAGAAGCTCGATTTGAAAACCAAATTGCTCCCACATCTCTTAGTTTGCCTCTCTATTCAACCTCCATTGAAGGAACAAGAAAACTTGAAGAAGAAGACCAAATTCTATAAGGTTTCACTTTAATTTCGTGGATAAAGCTTCATTAAGTCATTAGTTCTTTACTCTTGGGTTTCCTTTCCGCACGAGTTCCTCTCAAAGTTGATTTTCAAATTACCCAAATCTTAGGGTTTTCTTCAAGGAATGGGTTTCTTCCCAATCCGAAATAGATCTTTTAAAGTGTATTGTCCTTGATTTGTAATGATTATTATGGTTATATTATGATGTATTATTTGTTTAATTATTGTACTTCTTGATGTTCAACCAAGTATGTTGAATATATTGTGAATTTACCCAAATTACCTAACACTAGGTTATGAACTCCTATTTAATTGACTAGTATTGATGCAATTGACTTAATTCTTGTGTTAATCACTATTATATTATGTTAATATACCTATTGATGGATGAAATTGGATTGGTGGATTGTAAGACCAATGGTGGTTGTTTTTCATGGAGAATTGGTAAGACATTGTGATCTTGAACATTTACTTCATTTGTCGTGGCTTATACTTGGTGATGAAATTCAATTGAAGCATGTCTTCTGAATTAATTAAGTAGGTGTTGGTATGAAGATCTAATTTAAATGTCTTTATTATGTGAAGGTGTGAGATTATGTTTAATATGTAATTATATAAGGCGGGTTATGAATTACCTATTGGACTTGTTATGAGTTGATTATGATAATGTGTTGATCTCTAATATGAGGGTTGTATTGAAAGGATGTTCTCATGCAATTCCTATTGACCTAATTACTATGATATACATGGGGTTAGTCTCCTATTACCTAATGTAAGATATGATTAATAATAAAGTCTTAAGATGGGACCCAAGCATATTTCCTAGTTATTAAACTATATTTCCCCCATAGAAATACTAGCTAGTGAATCCAGAATGCTATGATCCTGTTTTCGTACTACCTTGGCCAGTAATCCACCTTCTTTCGGTTTGGGGTTTCATAAAAGCAGATTCCAAGGTTAGCTGTTGTGGTCTATGTCTGAAGTAAAATGAACTAATGAAGTGAACACTTACCAGGGTGACTTAAGGACTTAGTCTAGGTAGGGTTAAGGGAAACTACCTCTACATTGCACTAGTTGTCCTTGAAGGAAGTCCTAGAAGGTTGTTCATATGTCCTATAAAGAAAATGTTATGTATATGTTGACATTTCATGTTGATGATACTATATGAGGTTAGTTTCACGAATGAACGTGCTATTGGTTTATATTGCTAAATATGGTGATCGTTACTCTTGATGCTATGTTATGTAAGGTTAGACATTTGTTGTTATCCTTTGTGGGGTTTACTTGGTTGAGCAAGGATATGGGGCTTTACTTGGTCATTGCACTTGTATACTTAATGGTGGGTTATGAGTAAGGGTCTTGCATATGTTTCAATGTTATGAACTCTTATACACGCTTTGTAGTTATAACATGATGTTATAGTTTGCTTTATTATTTACTCAAGTACACTAATATACATGCTTACCAGGTTATAAATTGATGATGTTGTTGTTGAGTTGTATATGGTTTTCTCTTAATGAATATGTGATAATTGGCTTATATGGGTACTTGGTTTTTCATAAGGCTTTTCAAAGTAACTTAGCATAGTTTTGAACAAACATCCGCTTTAGCATGAAGTCAAATGTTTTACGTGCATATTTCCATAGTACATGTGTATATTAACCCATATTTCTATGTTTCTACTATTATGTAGGTTTCGAACGTTGAGTTTTTACAGGTCCATTGAAGATAACTTTAATTTTCATTCTACATGTTTGGTAGGTCCTCACCTTCTAAGGATGATGCCACTATCTAGCTATTGGATATTATTTTTGTCTTAAAAACAATTCAGTTCATTCTGTTACATTTGAAGACTATTATTGTATATCACTATATGTGGCTTTTGTTGTAATGAAGGAACGGCTATGCCCGAATGTTGTACTCTATCTAGATTGTTTGAATGTGCGGCAATTTCCTATTAGAATATCTTTATATATTATGAATTTGAAATAAAGTAGAATCCTATGTAGTGCTTCCTATGTTAGGAGGTTATGTGAACTCCCTATGTATACATGACGTGTAAGATAGAGGTCTATGTAGATCTAATTATATATATATATATATATGTGTGTGTGTGTGTGTGTGTGTGTATATATATATGTGTGTGTGTGTGTGTGTGTGTGTGTGTGTGTGAAATTATTTAAATTTTTTGCAATTTAAGCTCTATGATATGTTATGACGAATCTAAGAGGATAGTCTAAATTCTCTCCGAGGTAGACGACTTAGGTTACTTCTAATAGGTGCTTCCAGATGTGAATCATGAGAAGTTGGTATTTTATGTTTAGAAAAAATGTAGATGAGGATGATCTTATGTGGAGAAGGAAGTTCATCCTATGTGAAATACAAAGTTAGAGTCTTCTTTCATGATATGTTGTATATGTGGTTCCTACTTTATTGTTGTGTTATGAGTCTCTTGATTATGTGTAGTGGATTTTCATCCTTTCTATGTGTTTTGTGTATGGTGTGTTATGATTATGATCATATAGTCTTGAATTTCAGCAGTTGAAAGTGTTGAAAGAGGTTTAGTGTTATTCAATGACAAATGTTATCGAAGTGGGGGAGAATGTAATGAAAGATCCCCAAAATGAGTTTTGGTATCTAGAGCCTAACATATTTGAATCAAGCTTATAAGGTCCTATAATGACTTATAATATTGTATAGAGGCATTGTGTAAATTTGGAGGTAATTTTTAAGTCAAACATCAATGGACAACCAAGACGTTCGACGACTAGTTGCAAAAGGGGACTTAGATAATTTTATGTATTTTTGAATGTTTCATGAGCTTATGAATTCTTAAATGAGTTATGATGATTCTTATAGGCAGTATATGGATTTTCGTGATGTTTGGGGGTCAAACATCCAAGAACATCTAAGACGTTCAATAGATAGCCCTTGAGAAGTTCAAGTATGTCTTGATAGGCCTAGCATGTTTTGAGGTGTTTTATGTGTGCATTTTGGGTGAAACTTACATGGAAGGTCCTTGACTTGTCCATGTGTATATTTACGTTGGAAAAATTAGGGTACGACTTAAGGCCCCGCAAAAGGGCCCATAAGAAGAGACCCAAGGGTTGTCGAGATACTTCCTTGGCAGTGTCAACCGACAAGCCAAAATGATGCCCCATTTGTTGACTGACGCCCTTTCTATGGGGAGGCGGTGATGCGCACTTATCCTGGGGAATTCTTGGCCACATGAAGGTCCAACACACAACCGAGGGTGGGCACTAAATGGCCCGTCGATGGACTAACACTCCATTTTTAGGTCTGTCGATGCAGGTTAATGCATCATTGCCTACACACTTTTTAATTAAAGGGGTGAACGGTAAAATAATCCCACGTCCTTACCTGACCCTAATAGGTTTATTTAGATATTTTTGGGTGTATTTAACGGATCAAACACGTGAATAACCCTTTTTCATTCCCTTCTACCCAAAATAGACTTTCCCTCCAAAAATCTTCTCCCTAGAAACCTCCATTGTTGATGAAGCTCAAGAATAGGTTGGAGCATGGATTCCTATGGTTTCTTTATCAAGTTTTTTTTTGTTTTCATGAATATAAAGGTATTTTAATCCTTCATCTCTAATTAACCTTTCACTTGGAGAGTTAATCTCAATGTTTTTCAATGAAGTTTCATGATCAAATCTCTTCTTCTTCAATCTAGACATGAGTTCCTTCAAATAAAATTTAATGGCTTAATCAGGACGAATTAATGATAATTTATTGGTTTTAATGTTATTTTCAATCCAATTGCATTATGAACCCATGTCCCTTCCCAAAATCGATTTAGCCCTTGCGTGGGCATTGTGATCATGGATTGTTAGTGGTTGAACTGTTATTATCTTATGTTGAAATCTCTATATCAAATGTTATATACATGAATTAATGATGAATTGATATTTGAAGTATCCATGTGGATCAACACATGGAATTTTAAACAAAACTAGCCTACTTTCTGGATATTCAATGTAAGTTTGGTTTCATGTTAATTGTTTTAATGTTTTGGATTATGTTTATTTGCTCGTAGCTACTACATTATTTAGTATTACGATTGAATTGTAATCATAAATCGTGTATGATCAAGGTGAAAAAGGATTAATATGAGTAGATCTTAGTTCTTCTAGTCTATCAAGTGGTAACTAGTGATCTTGAAGTTAGGTTGGTTGACTTGTGACTCGATCAAGGTTAATTGCCCTTAGCGACTGCGTATATTTTTAATGTGATGATAATTACTTATAATTGATCTAATATGAATAGATAATCATGGAATTGGTAAAGATTGATTTAGATTCTTCTAGCCTATAATGTTAATGTTATAGTGTATATGACATGATCTAAATGTTAGGGTAGATGAAGCATGATTTCATTTGAGTAGTTATATCTTTAGCTACTGCCCTAAATGATATTATTTATGAAATATGATCTATATTACATACATTTTAAATTGGTTAATGGTCTATGTCCTTCTACATTCTACCATGTTAATGAGGTGTTGTACAAGTTAGTACCATAAATTTTAGTAGCTTATGCAAGATTTCATAGACGGTAATATGCTTTAGGTACTCCCCTGGGTTTGTTTATATTGGTATATTATGAATTTTAATCATGGTAATCAAAGTAAAGAATATTAGCAAGTGATTTATGACTCTCTACTTTCTTATGTTCATGTAATGTCTTGTATTATGTTATAGTATGATCTTGTAGCGACTTGTACATGGTTTCTTTTATGACTATAGTACTTTAGAAACTGCCTTATATTGGAATCGTTGATGAAAGAATAGAAATGGTCAGTGATCACCAAATGCTAAGGGATTGGTAAAAATTGCTATACTTTTCTACTTTTCTACTTCTCTATGTTGATGAAGCCTTCTATGGCTTTGTGCGGTATGGTCCACTTATGGTGGCGGTTTTATTTTATTGTCATTATATAAATGTTGAACATTGCCTTTAAGGCAAATTGATGAATATATGAATGAGTTGTTACGATAATAACCTTTGGTGTAACTTATGCCTAGTCTTCTACTTTAGTTGTGAATCTAGATTATGCTATTATTGTTATGAACATGTAAATGGTTTGGTTAAAATCTTATGTAGGTGCGACAATTAATGAAGTGTTAAAGATTGATGACCCCTACCCATGTATCCCTATGGGAATGTGTTAATAGGTAAGGTTAAGAGTCTTGAATGTAATGTCAAGATTGTCTTGCATCCTAAGCTAAATGGTGTTGTGTGGTCTATGCTTGAATGATTAATGTTCTCTAACCTGGTGGATTCTTCAATATGTTGTTGATATCCATTATGTGATCATGTTTATTGCACACACACTCACACATCATGCATGCTTGCAATGAGTATAGGTCATGGTGTCTAAATGAAAGGTAGTTCTCATACTCAGTAGTGTCAACTATTATGAATGTTAGGCTTATGCTTATGAAAGTATGTTATATGTTTCCTTAACTAGGATGACTTGATAGGTGTACTAGTATGGGAAAGGGACTTTGCCTATGCATTGCACATGTGTGACTTGATAGGATAGTTTCTTTTTTTGGTTTCTATGTGTATGAATATGTATTTATGAACATGCGTGACCTTAATGTGTTATGTGAAAGGTGTGCTCAAGTGTATCCTAAATTAGATAGTGCTAATACATATGCTATGTCCATGTGAAATGATCTTCTCTCACATGATTTAGGTTGATGAAATTTAATCTATGACCTATGAGCTAAGCATATGAGGAGATGACTCTGCTAAGCCTATATTTTATAAAGTAATGTTAATGAAGGAATTTTCAATAAAGAGAACTTATCTTAGCACCGAGTGAACTTGTATATGAGTGTGTGTACCTTCCCAATGTGGTAAGGTGTTTCACCATAAATCTCATGAGGTGGCTAACCAGAATACCTCAATAGGCATAAATAGAGTTTCTATAACTGAATAACCATAATGCCCCATCTTCGCATAAAGAGGGTTTTCAAATGTACATCCAAGTTCCATAACTATTCTTGGCACAGAGGATTTATCAGTGTGATATTATTTAGTATGCTAGCATGTGTTAATGTTCTACCTTGGCTAGGTAGGAACACCTTCCATTGGTGTAAGGTTCTACAACACCAAATTTCATGTTTAGCCCCCATAGTATTAGTGTCGGTTATGGTTATAGTTTCCCTAAAGTAAAATGGACAATTGAAGTAAATGAATAGGATCCTAACTAGGAACACTTAAGGTGAGTTACTTAGTATAGGTGGAATTAATGAACCCATCTAGACATTGCACAAGTAGCTCCTTAGGAAGTTGAAGGACGATGTTCTAATGTGTATGATTATGAAGAATAAAGATACACAGTAAGTCACCTTCCTAGAACGTCCTAAGGAGCTACTAGTGCAATGTCTAGATTGGTTCATTACTTCCACCTATCCTATGTATCTTACCTTAAGTTCTCCTAGTTAGGATCCTATTCATTTACTTCCATTGTCTATTTTACTTTAGGAATACTATAGCCATAACCGACTCTAAAACCATGGGTACTAAACATGAAATTTGGTGTTTTAGAGCCTTACACCAATAGAAGGTGTTCCTACCTAGCAAAGGTAGAACATTAACACATGCTAGCATACTAAGTGACATCACATCGCTAAATCCTATGTGTCAAGCATAGTTATGGAACTTTGATGTACATGTAAGAAAACTCTTTATGCCAAGATGGGGAATTAAGGTAATTCACTTATGCAACCCCTATTTAGGCCTATTGAGACATTGTGGTTATCCACCTCATGAGATTTATGGTGATCTACCTTCCCACATTAGGAAGGGACACACACTCATATTCAAGTTCACTCGGTTTTAAGATAAGTTCCTTTTTTTTAAAAGCCTTCATCAACATTACATTATAAAATGTAGGCTTAGGAGAGTTATCCCCTATATGTTTAGATCATAGGTCATAGATGAAAGTTCATCAACCTGAATCATGTGAGATGATTCTTTCACATGGACACAACATATGTATTATCACTACCTAGTATAGAAAACACTTGAGAACACCTCTCAAGGCTCCTCTTGACTAGATCATCATTCATGTGTGTGTGTATACATATATGTGAGCAAAACTTTCACTAAAACCTTAAGTCACACATGTTCATACATTGTTATTCATACATATAGAAACCAAAATTAGAGTTATCCTATCAAGGTACACATGTGCAATGCATAGGCAAATTCTCATACCCTTGGCCATACTAGTACACCATTTAAGTCATCCTTTTTAAGGAAACACATATCATACTTTCATAAACATCATCTTAACAAGCATTGTAACTCTCCGAAATGAATTAAGGTCGACTAGAGGCTCGTAATTCTTTCTTGAGTTGAATTTAGGTTAAAATGAGTTACTTTAGTTTCTTAGCCAGTGTGTGAATATTTGTTAAGTTTGTAGTTCAATCGACCAAGAACGTCCATGACGTTGGGAAGGTGTGCCTTAAAATGTACTTGTGCGTCTTGATGTGTTTGGATGAGTTTTACGTGTTAGTTTTCCATAAAACTAAGGTGGGATGTTCCTAAGACCTACACGGCTTAGTTAAGGGGTTTAACGACTTGGGACAACCCTACCTAGGACCCACAAGGGTCCTAGATGAAGGGACCAAAAGTTGGGCAAAACTTCCAAAAGCCAGTGGCCATTGACGACGACCACCCTAAGTACGGTCCGTTGGTCCATAAACTGGCCGTAGACCTAGGGAGGCGATTGGACCAGAAGGTAATTGTGCCAGGATCCAATTGTATCTATGTCCGAAAGAATTAGACCCTACCAACGGTCCATTGATGCACACATGGTCCGTTGGTGAAAGTCTCGTCTATAAGGGACTGCCAAGTCTGTGAAGTTGCTGCCAACTTGGGGTTTTTTATATGAATACACCTCAAGTATTTTAAGACCCTAGGTGGTTTATTTTATTTTTTTAGGTTAGATTAATTTATTTTTAAATTCTAGACCTAGACAAGACCCCTCACTTCAAATATTAAAACTCCCTCTCTAAAGAAAACTCTCCCAAAGTCACCATTGAAGCAAAGACTCAAGGAGGGAAATATGGGATGCTTTGGATATGTGTATTCACCAAAATTAGTGGGTTTCTTTCTCTTTTAGGTTAGGTATCCATTCTTGAACCCCCTTCTATTCAAGGAGTCATTTCCAAAAGATTTCCAAAAGGGTTTTCAAACTCAAAATTCTTCTATCTTTGATTTTAAGTATGGGTCTTCTTGTAAAAGTCTTATAATGTTTTTAATGTTTATTCTTTTATTAATTGATCATTTTTATTTAAAAACCTAATTAACTTATGTTTATGCATATTTCAAGTTTTAGCTTAAGGAAAATGGGTTATATGAGCATGTTTAGGTAAGGTATGAAGTTGTGTTTTCTTGTGTTAATATGATTATTTAGCTACTTCCTAAGGATATTAATTTAATTAAATGCTTATAAAACGTTTATATATTCTTATGTCTATGTTATATGGGAAGTTTCTTACAATGTATAGTTTTCATTATAATTACTTTTAAGTTGTATCCTCACCTTCTTGGTGGCGGTGTTTACTTGATGAATTTGATGTTATTTAGTATGTACTGTGAATGTGGTTTTGAAGGTCTAATATATTAAATGGATTAATATTGAAGATGAGTCTTGTCTGTGTTTTGTGAAGTTGAAGAGCATGTTTGACTTGTATTATGTGTAAGTCTGGTACATGAATATGTGAAGTTTATAAGAAGTTTGATTGATGAACTAAGGTATAAAACATTTTTAGAAATTAATAAGAATGAACTAATGTTTATGTGGAAGGTTTTCTCACATGTACACACACATACACACTTAGAAGAATGTATGATGCTAAGTTGAATAAGGGGAGTATTAAAGTTGACACTCTTCCTGAGTTGAGATGATGTGTCTAATAACAACCCCGTTATTCCTAATGAGATTTCCAATATAGATTGTAGAATGAATGCCCTTTTTGAGTTGAGATGTGGTGTTCACTAGTCCTTAACCTATAGGTTTGAATGTTGAGAAATTCGTGGGGAGATATGCCTAGCAGCGAGAGGATATGAACAGCAGATGGATTACACTTCCTGAGTGACCTCTTGAGATGAGTACTCCTCATTAGTACAAAATGATTTACTTAGTAGCAATCTCCTTATCCCTTAACTATGTGTCCACATAAGTGTAGCTATTATGGTTTATATTGGCATTCCATGTCTATCTCTAATGGTTTATGTCGGTTAAGCTAATCCCTAACAAAGAATTGATTGAACTAACTCTTCTAAACGAACGTAATACTTAGGGTAGGTGGTGGTATGCGACGCTATCTACTCATTGCACTCTGTAGGACCTTCTGAAAAGGAAGACATGGTGCTAAAACTTCAAAAAGAATATACTACTTAGTATAGGTGATGGTTTGGGACGCTATCTACTCATTGCACTAAGTAGGTATTATGAAAGGGAAGACATTGGTTGTTTGGTGGATGTCTTTTAATGTCTTGCCATTGATTGAGGGGCTCGTTTCTCCCGATTTGAGTAAGCCGAACGGGGTAGTCTTGAGGGTTTCTTTGGTGTATATTGGAGGAGCCATATGCATACTTCCTTCATATCTTACATTAGTGAGTCTTAGGATAATTCCGAGGTACAGAAACTCTTAAGGAAAATGAGTTCACTTTCTCTTTCTCTTCGCCTTGGAAGTTCACTCATTTAGTGTAGGATAGTTCATTATAATTGCTCAAGTTTATTTTATTGTTAATGCTTTAAATGAATCATTTTAAATTTTCAAATGTATTTACTGTAAATGCTTAAGGAGTTCACTGTTAAGGTCAAGTTTGTTTACTGTAAGGTTTTGCAAGTTTACTGTAAATATTGTTTGTTGGCTTTAAATTATGGGAATTCTTATGTAAGTTGTAAATGATGGTTAGTATGATATTTTGCCTTTGTATTCATGAATATTTTACTCAAATTGCATGAAAATATTTTTACTATAATGTCCCTTTTTACATGTTTTTGCATATGCCATACTTCGTGCATTGTTTTGTATTAACCCCATACTTTTCTATACTATATAAGTATAGGTTGGAAGCTTTTGAAGGTTTAAAATCTAGAAGGAAGAGCGTTGGAATTTTTCTCTCAAGCCAAAGTATGTCCTCATATATTCTAGGGCATTGTCCTTTTCTTAGTTTTCTTAAAAGACTTATTATGTATTTGATTTCAATGTAAAGGGTCGTGTCCCTATGATATTACATGTCGTGTTTTATGTTTGGCTTGTGACGATAATATTTTTTAAGTATTTATGTAAGATTTCTTTTTTATTAAATTATACGTGAAAAGTATTAATTTTGCAATATTATGTAATGAATTCTAGTTGAAGGGCTTGTACCAGACCCCAAAGGGTAAAGTACACCCGGCCACAAAATGAGGGTTCCTCGTAACTTCAAGGGGGTACTTTCGAGTCGTGATAGACTTGGTATCATGGCATAAGGTTAGGGGAAATTGTTTAAGTTCTAAAAGTCTAACAAGCCACATCTAGTAGTATCTTGTTCAATTGTATGAGTCGCGAAACATGCATGTACAAGAGTCTATAGGATGATAGAAGTTTAACTTTCTTGTTTATTCTAATATCGTACCATAGAGTTGAGTCATATAAGGTGTCTTCTCTTAACCTCTTCTCTTTGTGTTTATAAGACATGAAAATTAGGAGATCAGCCGCTAGAAGTGAAAAGGGAGGTGTAGCTAAATAGAGGGTCCCTCCCTATGTTAACCAAGTTCCTATTATTGGTCTAGAGGAAGAGAATTATAAGGTTCCCCTTCAAGAACCTCAAATTCCTGCGGAGCCTCAAGTGCCTCCTCTGCATCAAGCTCCTTTTGTTGAAAGAGATATGACTAATGCGGAGTTGAGGGATGCCCTAATGAACTTAACCCAACTCATGACGGCTCTAGCTCATGTCGTCAACAATCACTTTGTTTCCCAAACTAACCAAGAAGTTGGACCCCAGCCTAATGTTAGTACTCCCGCTTCTAGAATTCGGTATTTCATGAGGATGAACCCTCTTAGTATTATCCATGGAACTAAGGTTGATGAAGATCCCCAAGGCTTCATAAATGAAGTTTTCAAAGTGTTAGATGATATGGGTGTTACCCGTAGGGATAAAGCGGAGTGAGTCGTTTATTAACTTAAATAGGTGGCTTAAGTGTGGTAAATGTAATGGAGGGTTAAGAGACCCTTAGAAAGAGGTCTGGTTAATTGGGACGAACCAAAGAGGATTTTATTTATAGGTTATTTCTTTTAGAGTGGAGGAAGGAGAAGATGGTTGAATTCATGAACCTTCATCAAGGGGGAATCAGTGTGCAAGAGTACTCTCTAAAATTCATCCAGCTCTCTAAGTATGCCCCAAACATTGTATCCAACCCTGGGGCTGGGATGAAAAAGTTTGTGATGGGTGTGTCTAGCTTGGTGGAGAAAGAGTGTTGTAGGACAATGCTTCTTAATGACATGTATATCTCTAGGCTCATGGTCTATGCACAACAAATTGACCAGTCCAAAATTAGGGACAAAAGACAAGAGGGTAAGAGGCCTAGTTCATATGATTCTACTCACCAAATGCCTATGAAGAGGTTCTATGACAAAGATTTTTCTATGGGAGACAAGAATAAGGCTCCAAACCAACATTCTCAAGGTGGTGTCCACACTTATGAAAGGGTAAGGTGCCATACTTGTGGGAAGCAACATAGGGTAGTTTCTTTCCGGTATGGATGGTTGTTTTTCAAGTGGTTATAAGGGCCGCAAGATGAGGTACTACATGAAACTCATATCATGGGGAAAAGATGTCAATCAAACTTCCCTAGATCCTAATGATCCCAAGAAGAATCCTTCCTATGGATGTGGGCTACGAAGGATAATTAATTCGGATTTGATGGTTTTTGTAAGTCTTAACTCTCTGTTATTATTGCTTTTTAAGTGAGCTTATGTTGTTTTATAGTTAATATGATCATTTCATGCTGATGAATTGCTTAAGGAATGAATTTTAACAAATTTTGGTAAACTTGGAAATGAACACAGTGAAATTCACTCTAAGAATTTTGATTTTTGAGAAAAATTGTATTTTCATGAATTGAAGTTTCAATGTGTGTAAAGTATTGTGTATGATCATGTTTAATTTTTGTGAAGGTAGTTCCTCCATAAATGAAGACTAATAGTGAATTTTGACTTCTTGAGGTCTTAATTAAAGAGTTTTAATTGCTAAGTGTTTGAAAGTGTGAAAGGATGCTCTTTGTCAGTTGATGCTTTAATTTTTTAGTATTTTATCATGATTTAAGTGTGTTATTTGAATATAAGTTAGTCCTTGTTGTTCTTAATGTTTAAGTGTCATTCGAGGAAGAATGTTATTCCAACTGGGGAGAATGTAATGCACCAAAATGAATTAAGGTGAACTAGAGACTCTTGATCCTTTCATGATTTGAACTTATAATAAAATGAGTTACTCTAGTGTTCTTAGGAAGTGTGTGAATTTTGGTTAAGTTTGGAGTTCAATCGACAAAGAACGTCCATGACGTTCGGAAGGTGTCTCTTAGAATGTACATGTGTGTCTTGATTTGTTTTACATGTTCGTTTTCTTTGAAACTAAGGTTGGATGTTCCTATGACCTATATGGAATAGCTTAGAGGCTAAAGGTACGGGAATTACCCCACCTAGGACCCACGATGGGCCCTAGATGAAGGGCACAAAACTTTGGCAAAACTTCCAAAAAGTAGTGGCCATCGATAACCTAAGGACGGTCCATTAGTCCATCAACGGTCTTTCGAACAAGGGCATAGATTTTACCAGAAGGTCATGGTGTACATGATCCATTTGGAGCTAAGTACCAAACCACAAGACCCTACCAACGGTCCGTTGATGCACAGACGGTTCGTTGGTGAAGGTCTTGTCTGTGAGGGCCTGCCATGTCTGTGAAGTTGCTGCCAACTTGGGGTGTTTTTTGTAAATACACCCCAAGTCTTTTAAGACAGTATGTTGATAATTTTATTGTTTTTAGGTTATATCAAATTGATTTTTAACCCTAGACCTAGACAAGACACCTCACTTCAAATATTCAAACTCCCTCTCTAAAGAAAACTCTTCCAAAGTCACCATTGAAGCTATGACTCAAGGAGTGCAAGAAGGGCTAATTTGGATGTGTTTATTCACCAAAATTAGTGGTTTTGTTTCTATTTGAGGTATGTTATCCATCCTTAAAGCCCCTTCCATTCAAGGAGTCATTTCCAAAAGATTTCCAAAAGGGTTCTCAAACTCAAAAATTTTTCAATCTTTGATTTTTAAGTATGGGTCTTGTTGTAAATGTGTTCTAATGTTTTAAATGTGTTTATTCTAGTATGAATTTATTATTTTCATGTTATAAACCTATTGAACTTATGTTTATGCATATTTCAACTTTTAGCTTAAGGAAAATGGGTTATATGAGCATGTTTAGGTAAGGTATAAACCAGTGTTTTCATGTGGTAATGTGATGATTTAGCTATTTCTTAAGGATATTATTTTAATGTAATATTGATAAAATTATTATCGACTGTTATGGCATGGTTAAGCGGCAAGTTGCTTGCAATGTATAGTTCTCATTGTAATTAATTTTGAGTGGTATGGTCCACCTTCTTGGTGGCGGTGTTTACTTGATTATTTTGATGTTATTTAGTATGTATTGTGAATGTGGTTTTGAATGTCTAATAGATTAAATGGATTAATATTGAAGATGAGTCTTGTCTTGGGTTTTGTGAAGTTGAATAGTAAGTTTGACCTTAACTATGTCTAAGTGAAGTACATGAATATTTAAAGTATATAAGGTGTATGAATTGATTAATGAAGGTCTGAAGAATGTATTGAATTTAATAAGAATGAATTGATGTTTATGTGCAAGGTTTTCTCACATGTACACACACACTCACACATAAAAGAATGTACGATGCTTTGTTGAGAAAAGGTGAGTATTGGGTTGGAACTCTTCATGAGTTGAGATGATGTGTCTAGTAGAAACCCTGTTTTTCCTAATGAGCTTTGAAATATAGGTTGGAGAATGAATGCCCTTCGTTAGTTTAGATGTGGATCCTTAACCTCAAGGTTTGAATGTTAAGAAATCCATGGGGAGATATGCCTAGCACCCAGAGGATATGAAGGAGAGGTGGATTACACTTGGTGAGTTGAGATGTTGTATTTCTAAAGTACCTCTTGAGATGAGTACTCCTCGTTAGTAGAGAATGAGTTACTTAGTAGAAATCTCCTTATCCCTTAACTATGTGTCCACATAGGTGTAACTATTAAGAAAGCCATGTGAAAGCTAAGAAGCATGATATTACTCTAGACAAGTGAGGATCCCTCATACTATAGGGGTTAATATCGAGATTCCATGTCTAGTTCTCATTGTCTATGTCGGTTAATATAATCCACCACAAAGAATTGATTGAACTAATTCTTGTAAATGAACGTACTACTTAGGGTAGGCGGTGGTATGGGTTGATATCTACTCATTGCACTAGGTAGGACCTTCCGAAAGGGAAGACTTGGTGTCAAACCTTCTAAAAGAATGTACTTCCTAGGGTAGGTGGTGGTTTGGAACACTATGTAATCATTGCACTAAGTAGGAATTCCAAAAGGGGATTCTTTGGTGGTTTGTTTGGTGTCTTTTATTGTCTTGCCATTGATTGAGGGGTTGTTTCTCCTGAGTTGATAAGCTGAAAGAGGTAGTCTTGAGGGTGGCTTTGGTGTGTATTGGAGGAGGCATATGAATTCTTCCTTCATATATTACCTTAGTGAGTCATAGGATAATTCCTAGGTAGGGGAAACTCTTAAGGAAAATGAGTTCACTTTCTCTTTCACATGGCCATGGAAGTTTACTGTAAATGCTTAAGGAGTTCACTGTAAAGGTCAAGTTTGTACACTGTATGTTTTGCAAGTTTACTGTAAATATTTTTTGTTGGCTTAAAATTATGGTAATTCTTATCTAAGTTGTCAATGATGGTTAATGTGATGTTTTTCCTTTGTATTCATGAATGTTTTACTTAAATTGCATGAAAAGTTATTTTACTAAAATGTCCATTTTTACATGTTTTTGCATATGCCATACTTAGTACATTGTTTTGTACTTACCCCATACTTTTCTATACTATATAAGTATAGGTTAAAAGCTTTTAAAGGTTTTAGGCTAGAAGGAAGAGCTTGGGAAAGTTTCTCCCAAGCCACTGTCCTCATATATTCGAGGGAATGGTGCTTTTCTTAGTTTTCTTAAAAGACTTATTATGTATTTTATTTAAATGTAAAAGGTTGTGTCTCTAAGATATTATATGTCTTCTCTTAAGTTTGGCTTGTGACGATAAAATTTCTTATGTATTTATGAAAGATTTCCTTTTTATTAAATTTTCGTGAAAAGTTATAATTACGCACTACTTTTCATGTTTTATGTAATGAATACTAGTTGAAGGGCTTGTACAAGACCCCAAAGGGTCAAGTACGCCCGGCCACCAAATGAGGGTTCCTTCTAACTTCTAGGGGGTACTTTTGGGTCGTGACTTTCATAGAAGTAGACACTAGTGAATATAAGAACTACCTTTCATTTATACACCATGACCTATACTACTTGTAAAATGTATGTAAAGTGAATGTGTGCGCAAATTGATAAACATTATCATATAATGGTGATCAACAACATATTGAGGAAAGCCACCCACTTAGACCATAATACTCTTTCAAGCATACACCACACAACACCTAATAGTATTTACACAAGCCAACTTCATTTTAAACTTAAGACTCCTAACTTGTGCTAATCATGCATTGACGTAGTGGCCCATAGGTAAGGGATTATTAAAAATTTTAACTCATCAATGGAAGAACCCATACTTTACCCTAACATTGATATACACATGCTTATACAATAGCCATACAACCTAGATCACAACTAGAATAGGAAAGTATGCATAAACCTCTCATAGTATCATCATAAGCACATGTCCTTATGTTCATCAATTTTCCTTCAAGTCCATGGTCAACACATATATAATGACAATAAACTAAACACCTCCACCATAAGTAGACCATACCACACAATGCCATATAAGGCTTCATAAACTACATTGATATAAAAAATTAGAGGGATGAGACATTCATACCAATTAATCAAACTTTGATCATCTTTGTTCAATACTCCTTTATCATCATTTATACATTATATAGCAGTAGATATAAGTTCTTAAATAATGAATGAAACCATGTACAAGTCGTCACAAGAGCATGATACAACTATTGCACTATATTACATATATGGTAGAAAGTAGAGAGTTATAGATTATCAAGTAACTTCCCTAGTTTTGATCATCAATGATAATGTTTTAATAATAAAAGTTAAGGGCAGTAGCAAAATAAATATAAATCAAATCTAAAACATGCTTCATCTACCCTTGAATTAAGATCAAATTATGTTCATTACAACATTCAAATTGTAGGCTAGAAGAAACTAGATCAATTCATGCCAAGACTCCTTTCCTTTGATTATCAGGAATTCATACCAACAAATCATTAATATCATCAATATAAGGCAGTAGGTAAGGAAAGTATAATCTACACGAAATCCTACTACAATTTCTATATCCACTACAGCACAGTGAACATGCTATTTTTGACATCAATGGGAAGTAGAAGAATCATAGGCTAATCGACATAGATCAACATGAATCACTTATTTATAATTCATGATATCATTTCATCATAGTCATTAACTACAAGAACCACAACTTAATTGAATTCCACTATTTTCATTAAAACGCCAATGTTAAAGTGAATCATGGAAAACTAGGCTACGCATGTTCAAATCTTCACACATTCATCCTCATGGATCCATTACATACAATTCAACATTAATTCGCGTGAATAACATTAGGTATAAGCAATTCAACTTAATAATATCATAATTCAATCGATAAAAAGTTAAGATCACAAAGCCCATGCAAGGACTAAATCGATTTAGGGAGGGAACATGGGTCACCATGCAATTGGATTAAAATCATGTTCAAAACAATAAATTAAAATCAATTAATAATGATTTAACCATTGAAAATGTTTTGAGCAAGAACCCATGGATAGATTGAAGAAGAAGAAGAACTTGATCATGTTTTTCTTTTTGAAAACATTGAGATTAACTCAGTAGAAGGAATAATAACTAGAGATGAAGGATCACCATATATTTTTCTACATGAAAACCTTCAATACTTGATGATTCATCCATATAAATCCATTCTCCAAGCAGTTGTTAAGATTCACCAACAATAGTGGTTTCTAGGGATATTATTTTATGAGGAAAAGGTTTAATTCGTGTAGAGGGATTTTTGAATGGGTTTTTCACGTATTAGATTACTTATATACAACCAAAAGTATCTAAATAAACCTATTATTGTTATGTTAGGACTTGGGGTGAATTTCCCATTCACTCTTTAAATAAAACAGACGCAAGGCAACATTTGTTACGGGCCACCATCGTCGGACCCAATCGACTGGTTGTTGGTCAATCGACTTGCAAAACTTTTGCTTACATTGATTAGTCCTTCACCAATTTTTCGGTTTATACCCGACCAAGATAAGTGCCCATCAAGGATACCTCGCCAGCGGGCCGTTGCTTAACCTACTAGTCGTCCTTCTGTATGTCGATTGACACTGCCATGGTAGTGTCTCGACCAGCCTTGGCTCCTTCTTATGGGGCCTTTTACGGGGCCCTTTAGAAGTCGTACCCAGATGTTACCAAAATAAATAAAACCCTTAACAAGTTTTAGACCTCCCAAATGAGTTTTACCCAAAACATATGCACGCAACTCATCCGAAATTCTCGAAATTCCATACATCGTCTTCAAACATCATTATAATTATTTTAAAACTTTATAAGATCATGACATACAATATATAAACATGTATAGATACATGAGCCACATAGGAGACTAATCGTCAATCGTTTAGGTCGTCCCTTGACGTTCGACTTCCAAATCACTTCAAATTTTACACATTGCCTTTATACCATATTATAAGTCATTTGAAAACATTACAACCATAAAACAAATATGATAGTCTCTAGACACTCTAACTCATTTTGGGGTCTTACAATGTCCCCCAATCGGGAACATTCGTCCTCGAATAACACTTAAAATACTTTAATAACCACAAGGATTTCAATTCATCATAGAGCAAGTTCATATCATTTATAACATAATCAAATCATTTTGTCATTCAATGCACACAAGCAAGCAAAACCATTACTCACTTACTCTTTAATGCATCAAGCACATAGGCTTTTATCATGTTCATTGGAGGAACATCCTTCTCCTAATCATAACATGATCATTACACCTCAATTCATTATGAATTCATGTTGCAACTATTCTTTATGTCACACTTAGGACGATTTCAACAACACTCGAGAAGCAATTAGGCACTCATACCTCAATGCAAATATATTTGAGTTAATTGAATCACAAAGATCTTCATTAGTAAGACCTAGTGAAATGAATACATACTCAACCATACCATGCTTAGTGGTGTCCATGGAGAAATGTCCTTCTCCTCAACACACTTACATGTATCATGAGTTCAGACCTAAGGAAAGTATAAGAACAATTTCCTCCTAAATTGATAAATTCACAACTTTTTAAACAAGGTATAATCATGTCTTCTTCCTAGTGAAGTCTAAATGGTAAGTCACACAAAGTAAACCACATCAATTAGGAAGAAATTTCACAAAAAATCAATTTATAACATAGTACTCACCTTCACCGTAAGCATCATTTGAGGAGAATAACACAAATCATAGGAACACACATTAACACTTAGCTAAACATGCTTTAGCCTATCAAAAGTGAAACTACAAGCATCCATTCCAAATCCTAAAGGTCACATAGTTTTCAAGAGATTCAACATATTTCATTTTAAACAGAGTGAACTTCTCATTATAAGGCTAAGCATTTCACCTCACAAGTGACTATTACTATGTTTCTATCTCATGAAGTAAAATGCACAACTAGCATATCTTTAAGATGCAATTTAACAAGAGAAAATATGGATAGTATTAAAAAAATTTCTTTCGCGCATTTTGAAATCTTCACAATATCTTTAAGGTAATGTCAATCAACACATACCAAACATATAAGGTCATGCAATTTATACTTTATGCAAAACTCTTATTCATGAACAAGGTTACTAAAATTTATTAGTTTCAAGAACAAATAAAATAGAAGGTCAAGGTGGAATAATATATACAACCTTACTACTCCATCACCATCCCCCACTTAAGGTAGACCCAATTAAGAGCAACTTAAACCAACCTTAAGAGGATCTTAACTAAACAACCTTCATTTCACCACTTAAAAATGATTACAACTTTAGAAGGAATTTATAGTAAGTTAACATAGGCACACTAAGGTATTCTAAACCTATTATTTTAGGAAAATTATCCTGCAATTATGAAGTTAGGTCATACTATTTAACCACATAAGGTTTTCATACAATACAATGGATATCAAGGTCATACATCATTAGGGGAATCAATAGAGGAGTCTTAGCCTTAAGGATTGTTTCTTTTCTTTCAACATTAAAGTAAGGTAACTTCTAGGTAAATCAAACCCACATTATCGACTTACAAAGCTAAGAGTACTACCCTAAATTCTAGGGAAACATGAATTCCGCAATCATCAAGGGACTCACAACACATTAAGAAAATAGAAACTATTCTACAAGTCATCATGCCATAAGACTCTCATTTTTTATTCCAAATAGTAAATATGTTTTTTATATTCATATCATGTTCATATGCATAAAATTTCTAATCAAAGAACTATTTAGTTAGTTTCCTAAAAATATTACAGTAAGCTGCCTAGATTTCCAGTAATCATAGCTCAACATTCTAAAAATGCAACACTTAGGCAATTGATGGTCAAATCATGACAATATGAGATACAAAACATTACAAATGCAAGCATACTATCATCACACCTAGGACCAAGTCTAAACAAAGGACTCCATTCCATACTAGGAAACTTATAAAAGACCACATCGACAAATGGAAAATATTGAACACTTTTACGCACATATTCTTAGGGTAGCATGCTTCTATAGGTAGTCACTAAGTGTCTCAAGTTCAAATCGTAATATAAGGCTACCATCATGCACAACCATATAGTAGCACATTATTCCAAAAGGGACTCGTTTTAACCATAATAACTTCTAACATGCTTTAACTATACAATGAAATACATTTCTCCACAGAACATGCTATTTCACATAAGTATCATACATAGCCATAAATGGCATTACATCATCAAAACATAACAAAATTCCCATTCACATAAATTCATCAAACAAAAAAATCATTTAAACTCGCCTTTTCTCCCGCAAGAATAGAAAAAAATCTCATCCAAGCAATAACATCTAAGAGACCACCGTACAAGAAATATAAGAGAGATATTTCATAGTATTAAGTTCTACGGCACGATAATGAGAATGATGAAGAAGGGAAACTCTATCATACTATATCATCTCGTACCATTTAATGTGTCGCGACTCACCACCAATGATACAAGACTCTACTAAACGTGGCAATATTAGACTTCTTGGACCCTAAACCACTTCTAAAAATTGTTGATATGATTCCACATTTGACACAACCGAGGAGAACACCCAAGATGTAGTGTGGCGTAATTGACCTTTTGAAGGTCTTATACAAGCCCATAGTTATCATTCATCGCATTGACATAGTAAATTTAGCGAAGAATTTAGAACTTTTCGTAGTACATCATATTCTAGTAATATCACTTCATATATAAATAAAATATAAGTCATAATATGTATTTAGACCCTAATTCTCATTGAAATCTTAGACTCAACAACCTTAGAATACATTAGTTGATCCTTGGAACTTAAGGACCCCTTTCCTTAAGACATGACTAGAGAATCCTTGTAACATAAGGACCCCTTTCCTTGAGCTTGGGAATCACATATCATGCTCATCAGTCATAGACATCCGTTGTGAATCCATAACCTATACTTTGTATAAAGAGAAGTGAAGAATGTGATTAGTACAAGAATGCACTAAGTATGGTAACCATGCAAAACCATGTATTTAAAAGGAACATTATCTTGAAATCATCCTTCAAGCCTTTTTGAGTAAATCATTATAAAACCTTTAAACAATAGCATTTATATGATTCGTATACTTCATATAAACATATTCAAAGTTCAAACAGTACATAAGATCGCACATTGAATTTATTACATTTTTGAGTAACAATACGATGAGCTCTTTTTCCCTTAATAGTGAGAATTATTTCCTATTATTTTATTAACTTCCCAAGTAATCATCTATTGATACTTGGTGCAATGCATCAACTTAATGTCACAAATAAAGCATACATACAACATACATAAGTCATCACATATCATCATAGTACAACCTATCAAAGACACATTTTGGTTAAGGCCTTATAAACAATACAGTAAGCTACATCAGGTCACACATACATTTACTTCTTTGCATATACATCATTATTAGACCTTGTTCATGACCCCAATCTTAGTTTACTAGTGCAATGAACATATAGAGCCCCATAACCCATAAGATTTTTAGTAAACACTTCACGAGACCACAAACCTTAACATTCAATTCATACATCAACAAGTAAGTGATGGAAACTTCATTCATTTCAATAAAAGACCTACATCATATAGTAATTAAGACGAACATAGTGCATATAAGGATAATATCACATCTAATGTATTCATACCATGCATATCTTCCTAATAAGTATATAAATACCATCATACCATGCATATGGACATAAGCTTAAACATAAACATTAGGTTACCTTCATAGGACATCCTAAGTAGCTACTTGTGCAATGTCTACATGTTTTAATGACTTCCACCTATCCTAAGTAACTTACCTTATGTCCTCCTAGTTAGGATACTATTCATTCACTTTCATTGTCTATTTTACTTTGGCGAAACTATAGCCATAACCGACACTAAGACCATGGGTGCTAAACATGGAGTTTGATGTTGTAAAGCCTTACAGCAATGGAAGGTGTTCCTACCTAGCTAAGGTGTAACATTAACACATACTAGCATATTAAGTGATATGACATTGCTAGATCCTACGTGGCAAGTGTAGTTATTGAACATGGAGGTACATGTGAAAACCCTTTTTATGCCATGATGGTGCATTATGGTCAGCTATGGAAACCCTATTTATGCCTATTGAGGAATTGCGGTTATCCACCTCATGAGATTTATGGTGACCTACCTTCCCACATTCGGAAGGGACACACACTCATATTCAAGTTCACTCGGTGCTAAGCTAAGTTCCCTTTATTGGAAAGCCTTCATTAACATTACTTTGTAAAATATAGGCTTAGGAGAGTCATCCTTTTATTTTGTTAGCTCATATGTCATAGATGAAAGTTCATCAACCTAAATTATGTGAGAAGATCCTTTAACATGGACATAGAATATGTATTAGCACTATCTAGTTTAGGATACAGTTGAGCACACCATTCAAGGCTCTTCTTTTGACTAGATCATCATTCATGTGTGTGTGTATACATAGATGTTATCAAAACTAGAAACAAAAAGTACATTATGGTTAATTGTCCTTAGCTACTGCCTATATATGCAATGTTGATGATAATTAGGTATAATTGATCTTATATTAATAGATAACCATGAAATTGGTAAAGATTGATTTACATTCTCCTAGCTTGTAAAGTGAATGTTGTAGTGTATATGACATGATCTGAATGTTAGGGTGGATAAAAAATGATTTCGTTTGAGTAATGATCTCTTTAGCTGCTTCCCTACATGATATTATTGATGAAATATGATCTATAATCCATGCAAGTAAAATTTTTTAATGGTCTATGTCCATCTACATTCTAGCATATTAATGAGGTGTTCTACTAATTTTTTAGCATAACCTTGTATTAGCTTATGCATAACTTCATATATGATTATTATTCTTTATGTACAGTCCTAGGTTTGCTTTACTTGTATTTTGTCAAGGTTAATTATGGTAAAAAAAGTAAAGAATATTAGCAAGTGATTTATGACTCTATACTTTCTAATGTTCATGTAATCCATTGTACTAGGTTATAGTATGATTTTCTATCAACATATACATGGTTTATTTTATGACTATGGTACTTTAGATACTGTCTTATATTTGAATTGTTCATGAAAAAATAGAAATGTTCAATGATGACCAATGGCTAAGGGATTGGTATTAATTTCTATACTTTTCTACTTCTAACATTAACTAGTGTCTACTACTATGATTGTTATGAAAGTATGATATGTGTTTCCTTAACTAGGATGACTTTATAGGAGTACTAGTATGGGAAAGGTTATGGAACTTTGCCTATGCTTTGCACATGTGTGCCTTGATAGGATATTTTCTTGTTTTGGTTTAGATGTGTATGAATATGAATGTATGAACATGTTTGACCTTAATTTGTTATGTGAAGACTTTGCTCAAAAATAAGTATACATACACATACAAATGATGATCTAGTACTTATAGAAGCCTTGAAATGTCTGATCAAGCATATCCTAAACTAAATAGTGCTATGATATATGCTATGTTCATGTGAAGGGGTTTCTCAAATAATTTACGATGATGAACTCTCATCATGACCTATGAGCTATGTATATAGGGAGTCAATCTCCTAAAGCCTAATTTTATAAAAGTAATGTATCAATGGATTTTCAATAAGGGGAACTTAGCTTAGCACCAAGTGAACTTTAAGATGAGGGGTGTCCCTTCCCATTGTACTAAGTTAATCACCATAGAACTCATGGGGTGCATAGCCTCGTGACCCAAAAGGGTGTTAAACTGATGTTTCTATGATGCACCCGAGTTCCATAAATTATGCTTGCCATATAGGATATAGCAACGTGATATCAACTAAAATGCTATCATGTTTTAGTGTTCTACCTTGGCTAGGCAAGAACACCTTCCGTTGGTGTAAGGCTCTACAACGCCAAATTTCATGTTTAGCTCACATGGACTTAGTATTGGTTATGACTATTGTTTCCCTAAAGAAAAAGGGACAATGTAAGTAAATGACAAAGACCCTAACTAGGATTACTTATGGGAGGCTACTTATGATAGGTGGAAGTAATGAACCATCTATACATTGCAGATTTAGCTCATTAGGAAGTTATAGGACGGTGTCCTAATGTGTATGATTATTATTATGTGTTTATGCATAGCATGGTAATATTTGTCTATTTGTCGTGAAGATGTGCATGGTATGAGTCTATTTGATGAGGTCTTATTCTCATATGCACTATGTGAGTCTTAATGACTATATGATGAATGTTGTTGACATTAATGAGGTTTTCTTAACTTAACATGTTGATGTATGAATTGAATGATAAGGCTTGTGATCTCATTAAGGGTTTACTAGGTATGTGTGGGGTTATGGGTGTGATCTCATGAAGGGTTTACTAAGTATGTGTGGGGTTATCGGTATTCACATGTACATTACACTAGTAGACTAAGATTGGGGTCATGAAGAAAGTCTTATAATGATTTATGTGAAGTGAAGCCAATATATGTGCAAGTCGATGTAGCTTACTGTAAAGCCAATAGATCCTTGACTTTAATGTGTCTTTGGTAGGTTCTACTCGTAAGATGGTATGTGTTGGCTTGTATAGGTTGTATGTTGTCTTTATTTGTGGCTTAAGGTGATGCATTGAAACAAGTATTCACTAAAGGCTTACTCAGGATGTTGATGACCTAAAAGAAAAGTATTCACTGTAAAGTAAAACAGCTCACTTTAAAGTGACCTCAAAAATGACTTAAATTCTATATATGATTTTCTATGATGTTTGGCCTTTAAATTTGAATATAAGAGGTATGTGAATGATATAAAGGCTAATGTACTAAGGTTTTATAAAGATTTAACAAAATGGCATCATGTATGAATTTCAAGAAAATGTCCCTTTTGAATGCATGTTTTTGCATGGTTGTCATACTTTGTGAATACATGTACTAATGACATTATTCTCTACTTTTTATACAAAGTGTAGGTTATGGATTCTTAAAGGATTTCTTAAATGGTGAGGATCTTGATAGATAATTCCAAAGATCAAGGAAAGGAATCCTTAAGTTCCAAGGATCTCCTAAAATATGGTTTACTGTAAAGTGTATAAGTTAGTATTATTTTAATGTGCTATGTTTTAAGGGTTGTGTCCCTAAAGTACTCTAATGTTGTTGAGGCTAATATGACAAAGAGACTTAGAGACTAAGTATATAATATGATTTTTTATGTATCTATGAAGTGAAGTTTCTACCATATGATGTGCTGTGGAATGTTTTGAATTTTACACTAAATTTATCTATGAAAATGTGATAAATAAAAACTATGGACTTGTATAATACCTCCGAGAGGTCATGTGTGCCGTGTTACTTATAGGGTGCTCCCCGGATGTGACATGTAACAACGCTAAAAATGAACTAGGTTAAGCTAGAGATTATCATTAGTGCTGTGAGTTAATAAGGCATTAAAATGTATAATATTATCATTATAAGTAAGTTTGTAGAGTTTGGATGTCAAAAGTTAAAGAACGACCATGCCGTCCGGAAACTAGTCTAAGATGAACTATTGTGTAGTAGGGTTTTGTAGTGGAGTATTGTGGTATGATATGAGGGTGAAATTGAGTATCTATTGTTCAAACACATTGACTGAAATGTAAAGGTTCAAAATGTTTGATACGACTCTACAGGGACCACCCTAAGGGTCCCCAATGAGGATCCAAACATGTGACAAGGAAGATGCCAGACAGCCCCATTTAAAAGATGTCTGTGTGTCGCACATGCAACACTTAAAGGGAAAATTTTGCCATTCGATGCCTAGCCAATGCAAAAAAATTTTAATCAAATTAGAATCCAGAACCAAGAATGGAAGTGTCCCTGCGACGAGTAGTAACTTCCTAGTTTTTGATGCGTCATTTTGAAGTCAAATTAGAATTCATTAAAAATCCATTAACTACAAGATTTTTCTGGTTACTTTGAGGATTATTTATTGACGTTTATGGAATTTTTTAAACCCCAAAAATTCAACAATAAAGCTAAACCCTCAACTCAAGAAAAAAAACTCTACATTCCTTTTCTCCAAAACCTCCATTGATGAAGCTTTGAAGTTCCAAGGGATAAGACAAATTCTTCATGTTTTTCAACCCAATTTCGCAGGCTTTATTCAATAAAGGTATGGTGTTTCATCTGACATTATTCTTCCATTCATGGAGGCAATTTCAAAGGCTTTTCAAACATGTTCATAAACATAGAATTTCCTATTTTTAATTATAACCATGGATTCTTGCATGAAAGGATTTGAATCAATGTTTTATGATATAATTGATGTAATTTAATGTTTTAAAATCAAAAACTCTATAAACCCATGCATTACATGAATTCAGTTTTTTGTCTTTAATGTAGGTGAATTGATCTTGGCTTGATCTTATTGAATTCATCTGTAGAGTGTATTGGACTATTTAATTATGTATATATCATGATAGAATTGTCTATAACCTGCCTTATAATGATGATATTAATAATGTATGTTTGTGGATCATTGATATGGATTAGTTGTTGGCCTAGTATTGTATAGATAAGTATTGGTAAGAAACTTTGTAATGTAATTTGATTTAAAAGTCTAAAGAATGTTGATGATGATGATGGGAAGGTGGTGAGTTCAAGTAAAGTCTCTATATTATGTAGAATTGTTTTTAATTGTTTTGATTGGTATATGGTCCACTTATGGTGGCGGTGCTTATGTTTTATAGTTGTCATGAACATGGCGTTGTTGACATTATTCTGTGAATGATGCTCTTATCATGTTATAGCTTGTGTAGATGATCAAGGTGAAGGATGATAATGTGTATATATATGTGTGAGGTTAAAGTGTGATATCTTATAAATGATTATATATGACTATGGTAGACTATGATGAGTTCATATATGTGTTGATAGGGTATTTTGTTAGGTAGACTTAGTTGTCCCTATATAGTACTTGAATGTTATTGAAAACGTGATATAATGAAGTTGTGTCTTCATTGGTAAATACTTCATTCATGGAAGCTATGTGAATGTGAACTCTTGACTTAGTAGGCTTAAGAACCTTTGTCATGTATGTGTATGAATTAATGACATTGAACATGTAAAGAACGTCAAGAACATAGAACCTTGAACATAGAAAAAAAGGTAAAGAGAAACCTTGAAGTGAAAGATCGTAATGGTATCCTTCTTTAGTTGAATGATCGACTTAGGTGTAACGACCTTTAAAGTACCCCCTTGAAGTGGCCGGTGTATGAGACACTTAAAATTCCCACACAAGCCTCACATCAATCATAGAATAATATAGTCTCAAAAATAAGTAAGAAATTAAAACATTCTTCACACACTAAGAATACCATCATTAATAAGAAAGCGGAAGACCTTCAAAACCATTTGCCTTTCCAATGTCTCATTTAACAATCTAATACAGTGAATGTAAAACATAGGGACTAATCTCATAAAAGACATAAAACAAAGAGTAAAGATATAGAAACATGTGGGTCTTGTGCTTGAATCTATGAGACTCACAAATACTTCATCTTCAACTCTTAGAAACCTATCCATCATCCATGGCATATCAAGACTTCCAATTCCCTAAACTTTAGTCAAAAAGGGAAAAAAGGGGTTAGCACATTGAATGCACTAAGTATGGAAGCCATGTAAAAACCATGAAAAAGAAACATTTAGTATATAAATATTCTTTCATAACATTTTGATAAAAAACATTGTAATAACAATTTAAAAGACAAAATTCAAGTCAACAATCACATATAGAACACTTTCAAGTTACATCAATCATGCATGCACATACGTGACGACTGTTCTTAAGAGTACTAAGTCAACAAATCACATATTCACATAACTTTCATGTATCAAGAAGAGGGACATAGGTCTACCAAATCAAGACAAATCATTCATCATATAACTTATACAATATTATTCATGTACCAAGTAGGGATACTAAGTCTACCACACGAGATACAACATCAACATAGATAGAAACTCATCATAGTATAGCATAGTAACGTATATCATTATTATTTAAAGGACAACATGCTTCCACCTAACACATATATATACAACATTATCACATAAGACACTTCTTAGTCTTCCATCACCATATACCATCACTTAAACAAGAAACATAACATTACCACTCATAGAAGATCACATCAGCATTACACTGTTACTTCACATCATATCTTCACATTATACAAAATCACACATCTACCACATCATACTTCACCTTACATAGTCACATAAACTATAACACCTTCTACATGATCATCACACTTCACATAAAAATCCTCACATTATACCTTCATATATACAATGTCACCTCCCGCAAGCACCCCCTAGAAGTTAGGGAGCACCCTTGGGTCATGACCGGGCGTACTTGACCCTTTTTTGTCTTGTACAAGCTCTTTAACCATTGTTCATTAAAAAAGACAAGAAAAGTAGTGCGGAGGTAAATCTTTTCACAAATAATTTAATAAAGGAAACATTTTTCATAAAATACTATAGAAGTCTCATTGTCACAAGCCAATCTTAAACACACGAGATAATAACTAAGGGACACGACCCTTTACATTTAAAAGAAATATATAATAGGAACTTATACAAAACTTAAATATTAAAGAACTATGCCCTCGAATAAGTGAGGACATACCTTGTCTTGAGAGAATCAAATCCCAAGATTTCCTTCTAAACATCAATCTTGGTTCAAAACCTATAGAGTATAGAAAAGAATGGTGTTAGGACAAATAATCTAAGTATGTCATATGCAAAAACATGAAAAAAGGACATTTTAGTAAAAACATATTTTCATGCCAATAGGTAAAACATCATGATATAGAAGTTAATCATCGTAAGAATCATCACTAACACTATCATAAGAATGTCCGTAATTTACCACAAAGAAGCTATTTACAGTAAGTTTTTCATATTATAATGAACTTTTTTTTACATTATAGTAAACTAATCCGTATTCCAAAAGAGTGAACTTCCAAGGTCAAGCAAAGAAGAAGCGAACACATTTCCGTAGACGTTTCCCTAACTAAGGCTATCCTAAGACTCACAGAGGTAAGACATGATGAAGGTGCACATATACCTCCTTCAATACACACCAAAGTGATCCTCAAGACTACCCCTTTTCGGCTTATTCACCTCGGGACAACAAGCCCCTATAAATAACAAAACATTAGATGAACACTCAAGTAATACACCAAGAGTTCTCTTTCGGAATGCCTACTTAGTCAAAATGACTAGATAGCGTCCTTTACCATCAACCACCCTAAGTAGTACACTCTTTTAGAAGGCTTAACACAAAAACTCCCTTTTCGGAAGCTCTACATAGTGCAATGGATAGATATAGTCCCATTCCACTACCTACAGGAAGTAGTACGTTATTTTAGGAGACTTAGTTCATTCAATTCATGTAAGGCTCATTAAGCATCCCCTTTCGAAATTACTACCTAGTGCAATGGATAAATAGCGTCCCATTCCACTACCTACCCTAAGTAGTACACTATTTTAGAAGAATTAGAATTCTCATTACTTTATGGGGGTTAGATTAACAGACATAGACCATGAGAGGTAAACATGGAATCTCGATACTTCCCTTATTCGAGAAGGGTCTCCTAACTTGCAAAGCGTGAGGTCATACTTTTTAGATTTTACATGGCTTTTCCAATAGCTACACGTATGCGGGCTCATAGTTAAGAGATAAGAAGATTACTACTAAGTAAATCATTCTCTACTAACGAGTAGTACTCATCTCAAAAGGTTATTGGAATACAAATTCTCACCTCACGAAGTGTAACCACCGCTTAATCATATCATCTCGGTGCTAGACATACCCATGGATTCGCAAGATTATAAACTATAGGTTAAGGATAACTAGTGAACACCACATCTAAATGCACAAAGGGCATTCATCCTGCAGCCTATCTTAGAAATCTTTTAGGAAGTAATAAGGTTGCTACTAAACACTTCATCTAAACTTATGAAGCGTGTTCACCCTAAAACTCCCCTTTTTGACTTAATTTAGTTCATTAATCCATTCAAGTGTGAGTGTGTGTACATGTGACCACACCTTTCACGTAAGCATCATTTCATTTAAATTTAACCTCTATACATGCTTAGACCTTCATTCATCAAATCACACACTTTACATGCTTCACATAATCATATTAATTCATATAAGCGTACTCTCTAGCCAAATTAACATAATAGCTTCATAAAGAATATTTAACAAGAATGGCATTATTATCATATTAATTCACTTATCAACTCTTCATGGCCTCATTCACAATAAACAAGTAACTTCACATTTATACAATTCAATTATGCACTACAACCAAGAAGGTGGACCATACCACTCAAAAGAATTTCGAAAGTAATGCTAAACAACATAACAAACATACCTTTTATCCTAGCTTCATCACCTATAAAATTTTACTCAACATTTCATCATAATATAGACCTTAAGGAAGTAATTAAACAAAAATATCAACCATATGAAACCGAAGCTCAAAGACGACCAATTCACGCTTATTTAACCAATTCATTAAGACAAAATTTGATAAAAAGATATAAAATGTTTTCATTGAAGTTTTAGCATTAAAATCATCCACTAACTTTAGAAGCATCATTTTAAAATCATTCAAAACGTTTTCATGCAAGACCCTTATTTGGAGTTGAATATAGAGGAAACTAGGGTTCAAAACCCCTTTCAAACACGATTAGAAGGTACTCCTTGAATTGAAGAGAGTTAAAAAAAACGTACCTCACATTGAATAAACTCCAATTATTTGTGATGAGGAACATTACCACCACCAACCCCGTCTATCCCTTCTAGACTTCTTGCATCCATGGATACTTGAGAAAGAGTTTTAAAAGAGAGGGGTTTTGGGTTTTAGGAAATGAGGTCGAAAGTTAGGTATTTAGGTTTGGAACTCTTTATTATAACTAAATTACCGTAAAAAAATTGATTCCTAGGTTCATAAAAGAATTGGGGTGAATTTACAAAAAAATCCAAGTCATTACAGGAAAGGCAACTTTTTGGCAGGCTTTAAACGACGGTTGTAACCAATGGACCATCTTTCCATCAACGGTCCGTTGGTGGGTTTTTGTTGGTGGACACTTATATTAATTAGGGTCATGGATAGCCTACCTAGATGGTCCAAACAATGGGGAAAGTCTAAAGGCCGTTGGTTGGACCACTGGCCGTCGTTTGCCCTCGTTGATGGACACTGCCAAGGCAGTTTTGGGTCCTTCTCTTGGGCCCCTTGTGGGTCCTAGGTGGGGTCGTACACGAATGTTAAACCCCTAATCATATTATTCTAGTTCTAGTAACATCCCACATATATTTCAATTAAAACAAACACGTAAACTTACTCAAACACATCAAAACACATGAACACGTTCTAAGACACACCTGCCAAAAATCATCGACGTTCTTGGACGTTAGATATCCAAGCATAACTAAACTTCACACACAGCCTAATAACGTCAAAATAACTCATTTTAACACAAAATTTACTCAAGAAACATTGACAAAGCTATAGTTTGCCTTTCTCACATTCGAGGAGCACCCCTAACAAGTAACATGGCGTTCTTGACCTCTCAGAAGTCTTATACAAGTCCATATTTACCATACATCGCATTTGTCATAGTATATTTTGCAGAAAATTTAAAATTTTTCAAAGCACATCATATGCTAGAAACTTCACTTCATATATATAAAATTACATATTACGTACTAAGACTCTAAGTTTGTTTGCTATTATAAACTCAAAAACATTAAAGTATATTAGGGACACGACCATCAAAACATAAAACGTTAATATCATACTAATCAATAAGGTGTACAGTTAACCATAGTTTAGGAGTCCTTGGAACTTAAGGATTCCTTTCCTTGAGTTTTGGAATCATCTATCAAGCTCCTCAACATTTAATACATCCTTTAAGCTTCCATAGCCTACACTTTGTGTAAAAATTAGAGAACAATGTGATTATACAAGAATAACTAAGTATGACAACCATATCAAAATATGCATCAAAAGGGAGATTTTGTTGTAATAATACTTCATGCATTTTTGAGTAAATATTAATAAAACCATTATACAATTGAGTTATATCATTCACATACTTCATATAGACATATTCAAAGACCAAAAATCATAGAAAATCACATATAGAATTTAAGTCATTTTTGAGGTCACTTTTACAGTGAACTATTTCCTTCTTTACAATAACCATTCTTTTCTTTTATTGATTAACCTCCCAAGTAACCCTCTAGTGATACTTGGTGCAATGAATCACCTTAAGGCCACAAGGACACCTATACATACAACCTATTCAAGCAACACATACCGTCATACAAGTATAACATATCAAAGACACATTTAGGTCAAGGCTATTTTGGCTTTACAATAAGCTACATCAATTTTTACATATAATGATTACAGTTCACATAAATCATTATAAGACCTTGTTCATGGCACCAATCATAGTCTACTAGTCCAATGTACATGTCAAGCCCCATAACCCCACACATACTTAGTAAACCCTTAGTGAGAAAACAAACATTATCATTCAATTCATACATCAACATATTAACTGAAGACAACCTCATTCATCTCAACAACCTTCATCATAAACACATTAAGACTCACATAGTGCATATAATAATAAGACCATATCACATAGACTCATACCATGCACATCTTCATTTCAATAAAAAAAAATACTACCTTGCCATGCATAAAGACATAATCATTATCATACACCATAGAAGACCTTCCTAGAACATCGTAAGGAGCTACTTGTGCAATGTCTAGATGGGTTCATTACTTCCACTTGTACTAAGTAACCTCCCTTATGTTATCCTATTTAGGGTCCTAGTCATTTACTTCCATTATCAATTTTAATATAGGGAAAATATAGCCTTAACCAACACTAATACCATGTGTGCTAAACATGGCACTTGTTTTTGTAGAGCCTTACAACAGTGGAAGGTGTTCTTACCTAGCCAAGGTAGAACATTAAAACATCCTAGCATACTAAGTGAATTCACTTGCTAGATCCTATGTGGAATGCATAGTTATGGAACTTGGAAGTACATGTGAAAACACTCTTTATGCCAAGATGGGTCATTATGGTTTTTCACTTATTCATAGAAACCCTATTTATGACTATTGAGGGATTGTGTTTATCAACCTTATGAGATTTATGGTAGATGTTCCTTCCTACATTGGAAAGGGACACCACTCATATTCATGTTCAATCGGCGCTAAGCGAAGTTCCCTTAATAGAAAATCCTTTCTTATAATTTGTTTATAAAAAAATATAGGCTTAGGAGAATCATACCCTCATACGCTTAGCTGGTCATATATAACAATTCATCAACCTAAATCATGTGAGAAACCCTTTCAAATAGGCATACCTTATATCGTTAGCACTATCTAGTTTAGGATACACTTGAGCACACCTTTCAAAGCTCCTCCATTGACTAGATAACCATTCATGTGTGTGTGCTTATATATGAGCAAACCTTTCACGTAAACATGTTAAAACCACGCATAACCATACATTCGTAATCATGCACATAAAAACCAAAACTAGGAACTCTCTTATCAAGGCACACATGTGCAATGCATAGGCAAGGTCCCATACACTTGAACATACTAGTACACCTATAAAGTCATCATAGTTAAGGAAACAAATATGAATACTTTCATAGACATAATCTTAACTTGCATAGTAGTAGACACTAGTGAATATTAGAACTACCTTTCATTTAGACACCATGACCTATACTACTTGTAAGAATGCATGTAAAGTGAAGGTGTGTGTACAATGGTCAATATGATCACATAATGTCTATCAATAACATATTGAGGCAGCCACCCTCTGAGAACCAAAATACATATTCAAGCATAGACCACACAATACAAGATAGCATAGGAGGCAAGGTAACATCATATTACACTTTAAGACTTCTAACATTAGCTATCCATACCTTCACATAGGGGTACATGGGTAGGGGTCACCAATATTTCACACTTCATTAATTGAAGCACCTACACATGAGTTTAACCTAACCATTTACATGCTCATAACAATAGTAACATAACCTAGTTTTACAACAAATAAAGATAACTAGGCACAAGTTACACATAAGGTGATCATCATAACCACTCATTCATATATTCATCAATTTGACTTCAAGGCAATGGTCAACACATATATAATTAAAATAAAGTAAACACCGTCACCATAAGTTGACCATAACATAAATTCCATACAAGGCTTCATCAACATTACTATAAAGAAGTAGAGAAGTAGAAGAGTAGAGAAATTCTTACCAATATTAATCCTAAAAGAAACCATGTACAAGTCCCTACAAGATCATATTACAATCTAATACAATACATCACATATATACTAGAAAGTAGAAAGACATAGATCTTTAAATCAATTAGTTTGCAGTGATCATTTATAACTATATATAAACAATGCACATGTAGGGTAGTGGATAAAGATATCCGTACTCAAACGAATAATGTTTCATCTACCCTAACATTTAGATCATGTTATAACATTACAACATCCACTTTATAGGCTAGAAGAATCTAAATCAATCTTTACAAATTAAATGGTTATATATTCATATTATATAAATTATAACTATCTATCATCACATTATACATATAGGCAGTAGCTCAGGACATTTGAGCATGATTGAGTCACAAGACAACCTACCTAACGTCAAGATCACAAGTTACCACTTTGTAGACTAGAAGAATTTAGATCAACTCATTTTAATCCTTCGTCACTTTGATCATACACTATTTATACTCAAAATTCACTCATAATATTAACCTTAGGAAGTAGCTATAAGCCTCTCAACATAATAGAATTCCACTTACATATAATTAAGGACCAATATTAGAGCAATCTCCTTTATAACTAGACTAAGCATGCTAAAATCTTTATATAGTGATCCACATGGATCCTTCATCATAAATTCAAATAAATAAATGTATATATAGACAATTCGACATAAGAGAATTACAGTTTAACCACTAACAAGTCATTATCACTATGCCTATGGAATGGCTAAATTGATTTTGCGAAGGGACATAGATTCATAATGAAATTAGATTGATAATCATGTTAAAAAAATACATTAACATTAATTAATTATTATTAAGCCATTAAAAACATTTTTAGAAAGAACCCATGGCTAGATTAAAGAAGAAGAAGTTTGGTCATGAAATCTCTTTGAAAAATATTGAAATTAACTCTCCAAAGTAAAATTTTACTTAGAGATTAATGATCACCATAAATTTTTCTAGTTGAGAACCTCTAAAACATGATGATTAATCCATGTAAATCTAAGCTCCAAGATGTTCTTGAGCTTCACCAACAATGGAGGTTTCTAGGGTGAATTGATATTGGAGGGAAAGTCTATTTTATGTGTATGGGATTGGGAATGAGTTGATCACGTTTTTGATTACTTATATACGCCAAAAAATATAATTCAAGTAGGGTAAGGTTAGGACGTGGGGTGATAGCCCATTCACCCCTTTTATGAAACAATGCGCAGGAAGTGGCACCAAACTACATCGACGGACCACCATCGACGGCCAGTAGGTCCATCGACGGGCTGTTAGTGGCTTCAGTCGATTTGACCTTGTCCTGTTCATGGGTTGAGCCTTGACCTATATAAGTATCAATCGACGAGACCTAACCAACGATCAATTGGTCAACCAACTCGGCACCGTTTGGTTAAGTCGATTGACACTGCCAAGGCAATGTGTCTACAGACCTTAGGTCCTTTTTGGGGTACCCTCGGGAAGTGGTACCCAGGAGTTTTCAATGTAAATATGTAAATTTACAAGTCAATTACATTCCATTCAAGTTTAACCCAAAATGCACACATAAAATATGTCCAAGCAGACTAGGCCCTATCAAGATATACTTGAACGTCTCAACGGCTATCTTTCGAACGTCTTAGACGTTTGACCTTCAAACATCACGAAACTCCATAAGATTCCTATAAACATCATTATAACTCATTTTAATGCTTCATAATCTCATGAAATACAAATTTATTCATGTATAGACATAAGTGGCACATAGGTGACTAGTCATCAAACTTTTTAGTCGACCCTTAACGTTTGACTTCCAAATCATCTCAAACTTTACACACTTACTCTAAAAAATATTATAAGTTACTTTAGGAACTTAGACCCTTATGACGAACATGTTATGCTCTAGACACCCTAACTCATATTGAGGCTCTTGCATTATCCCCCACTTTGGAATATTTATCCTTGAATGACACTTAGAATACTTTTATCAAAACAAGGACTTCAGTGCATCATAGAGAAGTTCATCACATTCATAACATCATCATACATAATTTAATGCAGAAAAGTGACAAGGAACACAAATTCAAATCATTTTAGCACTCAATGCACACAAGCAAGCAAAACATTAATTCACTCACTTTTTAATGTATAAAACACAAGGGCTCTGATAATGTTTATAGGAGGAACATCCTTCTCCTATTTATAACATGGTCATTATATTTCAATTCTTTAAGCTTATCATGTATGGTCACACTAGGTAGATTCCAACAGTACTCAATAGTCATTTATGCAGTCATACTTCAATGCACATAGACTTGAGTGAATTGAATCGACAAAAATCATTATTAGTTAGACCTAGTGCCATAAAGGTCATAGTAAACCATACCATGCTTAGTGGTATCCATGGAGGAATGTCCTTCTCCTCACACACTAACAGTATCATGATTTCACACCAAAGCAAAGCACAAGGTCAATTATTTTTAAAATGAGAGATTCTCAACTTTTAAACCAAGGCATGCTCATGTTTCTTTCTTAGAGAATTTAAAATGGTAGGTCACACCAAGCACATCACAACAAATCAGAAGTCATTGCACAAATTTGTCAATTTCTAAAATAACAATAGCCTTCACAGTAAGCATCATTTGAGAAAAACATAACAAAACTCATAGACACACACATGAACGCTTAGCTAATCATGCTTTTCAGTTTCCAAGAGGGAACCTACAATTTATGCTTTCCAAATCATAAAAGTCACATAATTTTCAAGAGTCTCGACACTTTTCCTTTTAAAGAGACTCAACTTTCTATTATAAGGATAAATGTTACACCTCACAAGTGATTAGAACAATGTTTCTTAGCTTATATCATGAAGTCCAATCCGTAATTAGCATATAAAGATGCAAATCAACATGACAAATCATTGATTTTATCAAAAATTTTCTTTCATGCATTTTGGAATATTCACAATATCTTTAAGGTAATGTCAATCAATACATACCAAACATATAAAGGTCATGCATTTCATACTTTAATGCAACACTTTATTTATGAAAAAGTTTATTAAGAATTCATTAATTTCAAGATCAAGTAAAAATAGAAGGACAAGGTAGAAAATATATATAACCTTACTACACCATCACCATCCCCCACTTAGGTTAAACCCAATTAAGAGCAGCTTAACCAACCATAAAAGGATCTTAGACTTTCCACCCCCAAAGAGGTTAAAATAACTTACCATAAGGCTTGAAAGGCATTCTAAACCTAGTCATTCTAGGAAAATTATCCCCCCATTATCAAGCTAGGGCACAATATTTAAAAACATAAGTCTTCAACAATACAATAGATACCAAGGTCATACATCATCACGGGAAAACAACAAGGAGACATAGCCATAAGGACTCTTTCTTTTCTCTTAACATTAAAGTAAGGTAACTTCTAGGTCAATAAAAACCACATCATCACCCTACAAAGCCAAGAATACTACCCTCAATTTGAGGGGAAACATCAATTCCACAACATCAAGGAACTCATAACACAACAAAAAGTTAGAAACAAATCTACGACTCATCGTGCTATAAGATTCTCATTCTTCATTCAAAATAGCAAATCTCCTTTTGACATTCATTATCATGCTCATATGTATCAATTTTATACACATTTCATCAACTTCCAATCAAAGAACAATTTTTTCAGTTTCTCAAAAATCATACAGTAAGCGGCCAAGCATTACAGTAAACATGCTTCAAATTTCAAAAAATGCAACATATAGGCAATTGATGGGAAAAGCATGACAACATGAGATACAAACCTTTACCAAGACAAGCATACAATCATCACATCTAGGATCAAGTCTATACCAAGAACTACAATCCACATAAAGCAATCATGAAGTTTCCCACATATAACAAAGGCAACAGTTAACACATTTAAACATATATTCTTATGGTAGCATGCTTCTATAGGAAGTCACTAAGCATTTAAAGTTCAAATCATAGTGTTAGGCTGCCATCATGTAAAACCATATAGGAACACATCATTCCTAAAGAACTCATTTTAATCATAACAACTTATAACATGCTTTAACTATATCATGTCATACATTTCTCAATATAACTTACTATTTCACATAAATTTCACATATAGCCATAATTGGCATTACATCGTCAAAACATGCCAAAAATTCACCTTTTCACATCCTCATTCAACCATAAAACCAAGATAAGCATTTAAACTCATCTTTTCTCCCTCAAGCATAGAGAACAATATCATCCAAGTAATCACATCTAAAAGACCACATGACAAGAAAATATAAGAGAAAGATCTGATAGAGTTAAGTTCTATGGCAAGAAATGAGACTGATGGAGAAAAGAAACTCTATCGTCCTATAGCCTCTCGCGCCATTTGATGTGTCACAACTCACCACCAATGATTTAAGACTCTACTAGACGTGGCAATATGAGACTTCTTGGACCCTAAACCACTTTTAAAAATCTTTCTTTGATACTATGTTTGTCACATCCGGCTAGCAAACTCTAGAAGTAATAGGGTGTAATTGACCTCTCGGAGGTCCTATACAAGCCTATAGTTATCATTCATCGCATTTGTCATAGTATATTTAGTGGAAAATTTAAAACATTTCATAGCATATCATATGCTAGAAACTTCACTTTATATATATATCAAATATCATATTACATACATAGACTCTATGTCTCTTTGCCATCTTAGACTCAATAATATTAGAGTATATTCGGGACAGGACCCTTAAAACATATAACATTAATATCATTCTAATTTATATAGTTTAGAGTAAACCATTGTTTAGCAGATCCTTGAAACTTAAGGATTCCTTTCCCTGAGCTTGACAATCATCTATCAAGATCCTCACCATTTATGACATACATTAAGATTCCATAACCTACACTTTGTGTAAAACGTAGAGAAGAATGGTATAAGTACAAGAATGAACTAAGTGTGGCAACCATGGACACACATGCATTTAACAGGGAGATTTTCTTGGAGTCATACTTCATGGATTTTTGAGTAAATATTCATAAAACCTTTATACAATTGCATTTAAGTCATTCACATACTTCATATATACATATTCAAAGTCCCAACATCATAGAATATCATATATAGAATTTAAGTCATTTTGAGGTCACTTTACACTGAACTATTTTGTTCTTCACAGTGAGCTTTCCTTTCTTTTATTTATTAACCCCCAAGTAACCCTCTAGTAATACTTGGTGCAATGCATCACCTTAATACAACAAGGAAAACCATACATACAACCTATACAAGCCAACATATACCAGTATAACCTATCAAAGACACATTTATGTTAACGCTCTATTGGCCTTACAATAAGCTATATCAATTTGCTTATATAATGACTTCACTTCACATAAATCATTATAAGACCTTGTTCATGACCCTAATCTTAGTGCACTAGTTCAATGTGCATGTGAATCCCTATAGCAACACACATACTTTGTAAACCCTTCCTGAGACAAAATACCTTATCATTCAATTCATACATAATCATATTATGTGAAGACAACTCATTCAGGTGAACAACCTTCATCTTATAGTCATTAAGACTCACATAGTGCATATAAGAATAAGAACAAATCACATAGACTAATACCATGCACATCTTTAAGACAAATAAAGAAATACTACAATGTTATGCATAAAGACATAATCACAATCATACAACTTAGAATACTTTCCTATAACTTCCTAAGGAGCTACTTGTGCAATGTCTAGATGTGTGCATCACTTCCACGTATCCTAAGTAATCTCCCTTTAGTTATCATAATTAGATTCCTAGTCATTTATTTCCATTGTCCATTTTACTTTAGGGAATCTATAGCCTTAAATGACATTAAGACCATAGGTTCTAAACATTGATGTTGGTGTTCTAGAGCCTTACACCAATGGAAGTTGTTTTTACCTAGCCAAGGTAGAACATTAACACATGCTAGCATACAATGTTAATTCAATTTCAAGCATAGTTATGGTACTTGGAGGTACATGTGAAAATCCTCTTTATGCCAATATGGGGCATTAGGATTATTGACTGATGGAAACTCTATTTATGCCTATTGAGGCATTGTGGTTATCCACCTCATGAGATTTATTGTAGACCTTCCTTCGCACATTGGGAGAGGACACAACTCATATTAAAGATCACCTGGTGCTAATCTAAGTTCCCTTTATTGAAAAGATTTCTTATCATTTCTTTATAAAACATTGGCTTAGGAGAATCATCCCTCATATGCTTAGCTCATATGTCATAGATGGGATTTCATCTACGTAAATCAAGTGAGAAACCTTATCACATGGACATTGCATATACCACTAGCACTATCTAGTGTAGGATACACTTGAGCACACCTTTCAAGGCTCCTCTATTGATTAGATCATCATTCATGTGTGTGTGCTTAAATATGAGAAAAAATTTCACATAAAAAGATTAATACCACATATGATCATACATTCATATTCATGCACATATAAACAAAAAATCGGAACTCTCCTATCAAGGCACACATGTTCAATGCATAAGCAAGGTACCATACCGTTGCACATACTAGTAGACCTATCAAGTCATAGTTAAGGAAACACATTTCATACTTTCATTGACATTAATTTAACATGCACAGTAGTAGACACTAGTGAATATGAGAACTACCTTTCATTTAGACACAATGACCTATATACTTGTAAGAATGTATATAAAGTGAAGGTGTGTACATTTGTCAATATGATCACATAATGGCTATCAAAAAATTTTTTGAGGCAACCACCTCTGAGGACCACAAAACATATTAAAGAATAGACCACACAAAAGAACTTAGCATAAGAGGCAAGGTAACTTCATATCACACTTTAAGACTCCTAACATTAGCTATTCAGACCTTCACCTAGGGGTACATGGGTAGGGATCATAAATCCTTAACGCTACATTAATGGCAGCATCTATACATGATTTTAACATAACCATTTACATGCTCATAACAATAGTAACATAACCTAGATTCACAACTTGAGAAAAAAAAGTAGGGACAAGTTACACATAAGGTGATCAGCATAACCACTCATTCATATATTCATCAATTTTCCTTCAAGGCTATGATCAACACATCTATAATGGGAATAAAGTAAACACCTCCACCGTAAGTGGACCATACCACACAATGTGATACAAGGCTTCATCAACATTACTATAAAGAAGTAGAGAAGTAGAAGAGTAGAGCAATTCTATCCAATCCTTTAGCCTTTGGTAATCATTGACCATTACTACTCTTTCATTTATAATTCAAATATAGGGCAGTAGGTAAAGTACCATAATCATACAAGAAACCATGTACAAGTAGCTACACGATCATATTATAATATAATACCATACATCATATATATACTAGAATGTAGGACATTGATCTTAAACACAATTCGCTTGCATTGATAATCAATAAAAATTTATCAACAATACATTTGCAGGGAAGTATATAAATAGATCCTTACTCAAATGAAATCATGGTTCATCTACCCTATTATTTAGATCATGTCATATACATTACAACATCCACTTTATAGGCTAGAAAATCTAAATCAATATTACCTATTAAACGGTTATCTTTTAATATTATATCAATTTTACATATTTATAATCACATTATACATAAAGGCAGTATCTCATGACATTTAACTGTGATTGAGTTACAACACAACCAACCTAACCTCAAGATATCAAGTTACCACTTCATAGACTAGAAGAACTTAGATCAACTCATATTAATCCTTCTTCACCTTGGTCATACACTATATACTTAAAAATAAATCATAATATAGGCAGTAGTTAAAAGACTCTCAACATGTTCAAATTCCACTTATATACAATTATGGATCAATGTTACAGTGATCTCTTTGATAACTAGACAAAGCATGCTCAAATCTTCATACATTTATCCACATGGATCCTTCATCATCAATTCATCATCAGTTCACGTAAATAGCACTAGATATAGATAATTCAACATAAGCAAATCACAATTCAATCATTAATAAGTCATGAACACAATGCCCATGCAAGGCTATATCGATTTTTTGAAGGGACATGGGTTCATAATGAAATCGGATTGAAAATCACATTAAAACCAATACATTGACATCAATTAATCATGTTTATGCCATTAAAAATGTTATTAGAAAGAATCCATGGCTATATTGAAGAAGAAGAATTTTGATCATGAATTCTCTTTGAAAAACATTGAGATTCACTCTTCAAGTGAAAAATTACTTAGAGATGAAGGATCATCATGCCTTTGTCTAATTGAAAACCTCTAAACCTTGATAATTAATCCATTGAAACCCAAGCTCCAAGCTATTCTTGAGCTTCACAAACAATGGGGGTTTCTAGGGAGAATTGGTTTTGGAGGGAAAGTCTATTTTGTGTGTATGAGATTGTGAATGGGTTAATCACGTTTTTGATAACATACATACACCCAAAAGTAGCTAAACAAATCATGTGGGGTCAGGTTAGGACTTGGGTTGGATTTCCCATTACCCATTTAATGAAACAATGCGCAGGAATTGGCACCAGGCTGCATTGACGGACCACCATTGACGGCAAGTAGGTCCATCGACGGGACTTGTATGGCTTCAGTCGATTGAACCTTGGCCTGTTCTTGGGTTGAGCCTTGATCAGTCTAAGTATCAATCAACAAGACCTCACAAATGGTCCGTTGTTCAACAAACTGGGCATCGTTTGGTTTAGTCATTTGGGAAGTCATACCTGCGATTTTACAACGTAAATATGTACATTTAAAAGTCAAGGACCTTACATGAATGTTTCACCCAAAATGCACCTATAAAAAAGGTCCAAAAAGGCTAGGCCCCATCAAGATATACTTGAACGTCTCACGGTCTAACTTTCGAACGTCTTAGACGTTCTTGGACGTTTGACCTCCAAACTTCACAAAACTTCATATACTACCTATAAATATCATTATAAATAATTTTATAATTTCATAATCTCATGAAATACAAATATAAGCATGTATAGACACATGAGGCACATAGGTTTCAAGTCGTCGAATGTCTTGTCCGTCACTTGATGTTTCACTTCCAAATTACCTCAAACTTTAAGAACTAACTTTAAACCATAATATATGTAATTTTAGGAAATTAGGACCTTATGAAGAACATGTTAGGATCTAGAAACCCTATCTCATTTTAGGGGTCTTACAACTTTAGATCGTTTTAGGATGTTACATTCTCCCCCAGTTGGAATAATATTCATCCTTGAAAGACACTCAAACATTGAGACCAATAAGTACTCATTTAGAATTACATAAAAGCATAAAATCAATATCAAAACATCATAGTCAAGGAATCAAGTAACAACGAGAGCAACTTTACACTTTCGCACATTTTTCAACACAGGCATTTTGCGAGAACTTTTACTTTTCAAAATTCACCCTTACACTTCACTTATGGAGGAAGTACCTATTCCAACATTAAAAATTATCATATACAAAAAGTCTACACACATTGAAACTACAATTCAAGATAATGCAATTTTTTTCAAAAATGAAGATTTTCACAATGAGCATCACTGTAACAAACGCAACTTTGCAAAACTTCACAAATTCAATCTCACTATCATTTCTTCACTTATTGAAGAGCTACATTATCCAACATTAAACATTCTCATACATATCATTTTCATACACATTGAAACTTTCGTCCATGAAAAATGTAATTTTCTTAAAATTTAGACTTCATTACAGTTAACTTTAAACTTCATTATTTCAGATGCTTAAATTTTCAATAATGCACCTTTCAAGCAACCTTAACAAAAAGGAATGAAAATACGAGAGAGAATACCATACTAACTTACTCCAAAGAGAGTTGGTACGTTAAACTAAGTGCAATGTGATAGTAGCCTCCCATACTACAACTCCCACTTAGTGACCCTTGTGGATTCTCTTGGACTAAGTACACTATATGCAAATCTACTCATTATGCAAAACTTTTCTATAACTTGCTTCTTTAACATTAGACCTTAAGTCATCTAACTTCATATACAACACATCATAACTCATACTATTACACAACACTCTTAATAATTACCAAATTACTAAGGTTTGGTCTCAAGCTTGAATAAGAAAAAAAAGGAAAGATGAGGATATAATCTAGTTTTATACTCACACATTCTCCAACACTTACGGTAAGCAATCTTTAAGTCCTCATGTTTCAAAGTCCCACTATGCTTTTCACAAGATAGGAACTCATACTACTCTTAACTCATGATCATCAAGGGTAAAGATCAACCTTACAAGTTAAGCGTAACACTTTCCTCTTTAGAATTCAAGACAAGACAAACTCTCTTAAACACCACCTAATTAAACTCCTAGGCAACACTTAACTCAATCTCATAGGACCGAACTCCCTTACTAGGTATTCATACCACATTTCCTCCTTGCAGTAAACCTACAAAAGAACATAAACCTAATCATAAGAACAACTATGAAAAATTAACCACACAAGAGGGTTTCCCTCTACTCCATCAAAATCTCCACTATTTTGTCGACATTCCTCAAATTTACACCTTAAAGTTTTCTACCCCATTGAACAAAATCACAAGGTAACTCATTTCCTCTCAAAGGTATTTCTTTCAATCACTATAACTCTTACCATTCTTAGAACTACGTCCTCATAAAGGGTCTCATCATAGTACTTCCAACCTCATAAGTCACACAAAGCCATAAATGGCTTCACATCACAATTCTCAAAACTAACCATTCATATCTACTCTTCTAGACACAAAACCATCATAAGCATCAAAACTCACGCTTCTCTCTCCCTCAATCATAGAAACATCTCCCCTTCCAAGCAATCACACCTCAAAGACCACCAGACAAGGGAACATTAGAGAACGACCTTATGGAGTAATGTTCTATGGAACTATTCAAGAGTTATAAAGAAAGTGAAACTCTATCGTCCTATAGACTCTTTTCCATGGATGTGTCAAGACTCACACCAATAACCAAGACTATACTTGACGTGGCTTGTGGGACTTTTAGACATTAAACTATTTTCCATAAACTTAGGCTCTGATACCAAGTCTGCCACGACCACCAAGCACCCTCTAGAAGTTAGGGAGGACATTGGGTCATGACTTGGTGTACTTGACCCTTTGGGATCTAGTGCAAGACCTTTATCTATCCTTCATTTTATAAGACATTAAAACATGTGCACAATTAAAACTTTTCACGAATAATTCAATAAAGTAAACTTTTTTCATAAAATATTAAAGAAGTCTCATCGTCACAAGTCAATCTTAAAGACATGACATAATAACTTAGGGACACGACCTTTACATTAAAAATAAATACATAATAATAAATACACAAAACTAAAAGAATTAAGAAATATGCCCTCGACTATGTGAAGATATACTTTGTCTAGAGAGAATAAAATCCCAAGCTTGCCTTCTAAACATCAATCTTGCGTCCAAACCTACACTTCTAGAGTATATAAAAGTATGGGTTAGTAATATTAATGTACGATGTATGACATGTAAAAATAGTCATTTTAGTAAAATACATTTTCATGACAATTACGTAAAACATTCATGAATATAGAAGTAAAACGACATAAAAGTCATCATTTAACATTTGGAGAAGAATGTCCATAATTTTACCATAAAGAAGCTATTTATATTATGTTTTTCAAATTATAGTGAACTCTATTTGGACAATAAAGTGAACTAATCCCTATTCCAATAGAGTGAACTTCCAAAGCCAAGCAAACTGGATGTGAACTCATTTTCGTAGGAGTTTCCCTAACAAAGGTTATCTTAAGACTCACAAAGGTAAGACATGAAGGAGTTGCACATGTGGCTCCTTCTATACATACCAATGTGATCCCCAAGACTACCCCTTTTCATCTTACTCACCTCGGGAGAACAAGCCCCCACTCAATGACAAGACATTGGAAGACCACTCAAGAAACAGACCAAGATATCCATTTTGGAATGCCTACTTAGTGCAATGAGTAGATGGCCTCCCATACCACCACCCACCCTATGTAGTACACTCTTTTATAATGCATAGCACTAAGACTCTTCTTTCAAAAGGTCTACTTAGTGCAATGGATAGATAACGTCCCATTCCACTACCTACCCTAAGTAGTACGTTCTTCTAGGAGACTTAGTTCATTAGTTCATATAAGGCTCACCAAGTCTACCCTTTCGGAATTCCTACCTAGTGTAATGAATAAATAGGGTCCCATTCCACTACCTACCTTAAGTAGTACACTCCTTTCAAAAACATAGCATATTCATTACTTTCGTGGGAGTTATTTTAGCCGAAATAGACCATGAGAGATAAACATGGAATCTCGCTACTTCTCTTATTGGAGAAGGGTTCCCTAACTTGTATAGCTTGAGGTCTTACCTTTTATCTTTTACATGGGTTTCCCAATAGCTAAACCTATGCGGCCGCATAGTTAAGGGATAAGAAGATTGCTACAAAGTAACTCATTATCTACTAAAGACAAGTACTCATCTCAAGAGGTACATTGTAATACAACTTCTAAACTCACGAAAAGTAACCACCACTTCTTCATATCCACAGATTCTCAACATTATAAACTATAGGTTAAGGATAACTAGTGAACACCACATCTTAACTCACAAAGGTCATTCATCCTCCAAACTATCTTAGAAAGCTCTTAGGATGTAATGAGGTTGCTACTAAACAATTCATATCAACTCACGAAGAGTGTTCACCCCAAAACTCTCCTTTTTGACTTAACTTAGCTTCATTCAATCATTCAAGTGTGAGTGTGTGTACATGTGAGCACGCCTTACATATAAGCATCTTTTCATTTACACTTAACTTCTAGACATGCTTAGCCATTCATTCATCACAGCACATGCTTCACATAATCATATAATTCATTTAACCATACTCTATATCCTACTTCATATAATAGCTCCATAAAGCAAATTAAAAAAGAATAGCATTATTATCATCTTACTTCACATATCAAGCCTTCATGGTCTCATTACAAATAAACAAGTAACTTCACATTCATACAATTCAAGTAAACACCGCCACCAAGAAGGTGGACCATACCACTCAAGAGCATTTTGAAATTAAAGCTAAAAAACATAATCAACTTACCCTTTTATTCAAGATTACATCACATATAACATTTTATTCATCATTTCATCATAATATAGCCCTTAGGGAAGTATCTAAACAACGATATCAACCATAAGAAACCATAGCTTAAAGACTACCAATTCATGCTCATTTAACCCATTCATTAAAACAAAATTTGATAAAAAGGTTTAACATGTTTTAATTGAATTTTAAGAATTAAACTCATCATCTAACATTAGGATCATCATTTTAAAATCATTCATAATGTTTTCATGCAAGGCTCATATTTAGAGTTTAATGTAGAGGAAACTAGGCTTGAAAATCCATTAGAAGGGACTCCTTGAATGGAAGAGGTTTAAGGATTGATACCATCCTCACATTGAAGAAACCACAATGATTTTGATGAAAAAATTGACAACCAACAGCCCCTTTTAGCCCTTCTAGACTTCTAACTTTCATGGAGACTTGAGAGAGAGTTTTAAGAGAGATGATTTTGATATTAGGAAATGAGGTCTAAAATTAGGTACTAAGGTTTGTAACTCTTTAATATAACTAAATAAACATAAAAATTACTTCCTAGGTTCAAAAAAGACTTGTGGTGAATTTACCAAACATCCCAAGTAATTACAGGAAAGACATCTTTTTGGCAAGCTTCAAATGACAGATGTAACCAACGGACCGTATGTCCATCAATGATCCGTAGGTAGGTTTTAGTGGGTGAAAGCTTTGCTTCATTAGGCGACTAGATAGCCTACCTATCAGGTCAAAAGAACTGGGCGAGTTGACGGGCCGTTGGTTGGACCACTAGCTAGCATTTGCCCTCGTTGGTGGACACTCCCAAGGAAGTTTTGGTTCCTTCTTTTTGGCCCTTCTCTAGGTCCCCTTGTGGGTCCTAGGTGGTGTCGTACCTGGACGTTAAACCCCTAAAAATAGTTTTCTAGTTCATAGGCATATCCTACACCCATTTCAATTAAAAGAAACACGTAAAATTCACTGGAACACATAAAGACACATGAACACTTTCTGAGACATTCCTTTTGAATGTCATGGACATTCTTTGAAGTTTGACCTTGAATTATGACCAAACTTCACACAATGCGTAAGAACATCATTATAAATTATTTTTTAAAAAATTAATTCCATAAATATTCATAAATCTCTAGTTCTTCTTAGTCGTTTTAGGGTGTTACGTTGTACCTCACTTGGAATAATATTCGTCCTCGACTAACACTAAAACTTTGAGAACATTAGGGATTCACTTAGAAACACATAAAAGATTAAAATAATTATCAGAACATGTTAGTCAAGGTATTAATTAACAAGGATCTCAACTTTACACTTTCACACACTTTGAAACACAAGCACTTCGCGAGAACTTTTACTTTTAAAAATTCAACCTTACCCTTCACTTACCGAGGAAGTACCTTCTCTAACATTAAACATGCTCATATACAGCACTTTTACACACATTGAAACTAAAATTCAAGTAAAATCAAATGTTTTTCGAAAATGAAGATTATGATAGTGAGCATCACTGTAACACAAGCAACTTTGCAAAACTTCACAAATTCAAACTCACTTTCGTTTCTTCACTTAAGGAGGAACTACATTCTCCAACATTAAACATTATTATACACATCATTTTCATACACATTAGAACCTTTGTCCATGAAAAATACAATTTCCTCAAAATTTGGACTTCTTTATAGTGAACTCAAAACATAATTGTGTCACATGCTTAAATTTTCAATAATGCACCTTTCAAGCAACTTTAACAAAAAGGGATGACAATATGAGAGACAAGACTATACTAACTTACTCCAAAGAAACTTGGTAACTTACACTAAGTGCAATTTGAGAGTAGCACCACCTACCATAATTAGTACGTTCTATTAGGAGACATTAGTTTATTCAATTCATCTAAGTCTCACCAAGACTCCTCTTTCAGAATGCCTACAAAGAGCAATGGAGAGATAGTGTCCCATTCAACCACCTAACCTATGTAGTACACACTTCTACAAGACTTGGCATTTTCATTACTTTTGTGGGGGTTAGCTTAACCAACATAAACCATGAGAGCTAAACATTGAATCCCAATACTTCCCTTATCGGAGAAGGGTCCCTCACTTACCTTGGGTGAGATCTTACTTTTTAGGTTTTACATGGCTTTACCAAAAGCTACACCTATGCGGGCGCATAGTTAACGGATAAGTAGATTTCTATTAAGTAACTTATTCTCTACTAACGAGGAGTACTCATATCAAGAGGTACATTAGAATACAACTTCTCATATCACGATATGTAACCACCGCTTCTTCATATCCTCTCGGTTCTAGATATAACTCTCTACGGATTCTCAACATTATAAACTATAGGTTAAGGATAACTATGAACACCACATATTAACTCATGAAGGACATTAATCCTCCATCCTATCTTAGAAATCTCTTAGGATGTAATGAAGTTGCTAGTACACACTTCGTCTCAACTCACAAAGAGTCTTCTCCCCAAAACGCCCCTTTTTGACTTAACTTAGCTTCATTCATTCAATTATGAGTGTGTGTACATATTAGTACACCTTGATCATAAGTATCATTTCATTTATGTTTAACATCTATACATGCTTAGACCTACATTCATCTTATCACATGTTTTACATAATCATATAATTCATTTAAGGATACTTTTTAGCCTACTTCACCTAATAGCTTCATAAAGCACATTTAACAAGAATAGTATCATTATAATCTTACGTCACATATCAAGCCTTCATGGACTCAATCACCATAAACAAGTAACTTCACATATAGATAATTAAAGTAAACACCACCACAAAGAAGGTGGACCATACCACATAAGAGCATATTGAAATTAATTCTAAAAAACATAAAAAACATAATCTTTTATCCAAGATTATATCACCTATAATATATTCATGAACATTTCATCATAATATAGACATTAGGGAAGTAGCTCAACAACAATATAAACCATAAGTAACCAAAGCTCAAAGACGACAATTTCATGCTCATTTAACCTATTCATTAAGCTAAATATTTATAAAAATATTTAACATGATTCATTGAAGGTTTAGAATTAAAATTTTCAAATAACCTTAGGAACATTATTTTAAAATCATTTAGACTAGTTTCATGCAAGCCCCATATTTAGAGTTGAATATAGAAGAAACTAGGGTTGAGAACCCTTTTTGAAAATCCATTAGAAGGGAATACTTGAATGGAAGAGAGTTCAAGGATTGATATCATCCATGACATTGAAGAAACCCCAATTATTTCTGATGAAGAACTTGACCACCAACAGCCCCTTCTAGCCCTTCTAGACTTCTGACTTCCATGACACTTGAGAGAGTGTTTTAAGAGAGATGGGTATTGGGTTTTAGGAAATGAGATCTAAAATAAGGTCTTAAGGTTTGGAACTCATTAAAATAAGTCGACAGGCCGTCAATCGGCCATGTTGGTGGACACTGCCAATGCAGTTTTGGGTCCTTATCTAGGGCCTCTTGTGGGTCCTAGGTGGGTTCGCACCCGGACGTTAAACCCCTAAAAAAAGTCTTCTAGATCTTAGGAACATATCATACCAATTTCGAATAAAACAAACATGTAAAATCACTCAAACTGATAAAGACACTTGAACACTTTGTAAGACACACCTTCCCAATGTCATGGACGTTCATTGATGTTTGACCTCAAAACATAACCAAACCTCACATGCTACCTAATAACATAAATATAACTTATTTTAACACATAATTAACTCAAGAAACTATCATGAAGATCTAGTTAGCCCTATTTCATTTTAGGGTGAAACATACAAGCACTAAAATGATACTACTAATATTCACATAATAATGTCGACAGGGCGATGATAATCACATGTTCAACATATTAGCACCGCCACCATATGTGGACCATACTAATCACTAGCAATTGTATATTATTTAATATTAAATAAGGGAATTATGTCAACTTACATTCTTCCAATAGCAAAGATCACCATTCATTTACATCTCGAACAGTTCACAGTACAATAGCATAATTCATAATAGAAATAAACATTAAAACATAAACTAAACTCAATTATATCAGCAGTATAAGCTACACAATTAACCAACTTTATAGACAAATTTAGAGATTTGAGATAAAGGCTTTTATCTAAGTCTGGATGGTGTTCCACGGGTATATATGATTATAGATAGATAAATACTCTTTCAGCAGCTATATCGACATCTTTGTCGGGTATCCGGATTTAAGGTCCGGCCTCGACCATCCACATACTTATGTAGAGTATCCGGTTAGAGGTCCGGTCTCAAGTATGTAGAGCATCCGGTTAGATGTCCGGCCTCAGTTACTTATATTTTTCTATTGTCTACTTGTGTAATTCTAGTGAACGTCCGGTTCAAGGCCTGACCTCCGTACCATCAGATTCTACTATTTGGTTCGGTGTTCTTTGGCCTCGAGTTCTATTCTCCTTATGTTATAGTTATTTTGTGTACTCGTAGGGCTTATGGGGGTCCTACCATTTTAGCATTCAGATGGCCCCGTATGAGGCCTTGTATGGTAGGCGTTGTCGCTCTCCAGTGGGCTGGTTCGAGTCTACAGAGCCTAGGCCGCGAGGTACAGATTTGATTCAGGAGGTTTGGAGCAGGTGAGAGTGATTCAGGATAGACTCAGGACAGCTCAGAGTAGGAACCAGAGTTATGCGAATCGAAGGAATGAACCTTAGAGATTCTCTGTTGGTGATCGGGTATTTCTCCGTGTGTCGCCCATGAATGGTGTGATGAGATTTGGGAGGCGCGGTAAGCTTAGCCCAACGTACATTGGGCCTTTTGAGATACTTAGGACAGTTGGGGAGGTTGCTTATGAGTTCGCCCTACCTACAGCATTTTAAGCCATCCATCCAGTTTTCCATGTCTCGATGCTACGCCGATATATTCCTGATGAGTCCCATGTGCTCCAGTAGGATGAAGTTGAGTTGGATGATCGTTTGACATTTGTAGAAGAGCCAGTTGTCATCCTAGCCAGAGATTTGAGGAAATTGTGCTCGAGAGACATTCCTATTGTTAAGGTCCATTGGAGGCATCGTTCAGTCGAGAAGGCTATCTGGGAGACCGAGCAGGAGATGCGAGAGCAGTTTCCCGGCTTGTTTGAGCCTTCAGGTACTTCTTGACCCTTACATTCGCGGACGAAAGTTCTTTTTAGTAGTAGATATTGTATTGACCCTTCTTGTCATTTTTTGTGTTTTATCTTCTCTGCATCGTTTAGAGCGTTCCTATAGCGATCCCAAGTCATTTATGACATGCTGGGACTGACAGATCGGTCACCTGGTCATTTGTTTGGTTATTGTGTGAGCTTTAGTATTTTTAGAGCTTATGAACCTTGAACAATCATTTTTTTCAAAAGTTCAAGAAGATGAAATCATAATCTAATTCTGACGATTCCATCAGTTCTGGAAGGGTCATTTTAGGCTAGTAGCATTGTCGACATAACTCCTAAAGTTTTCAGTGTGAGTTGGTGTGATTAGGCGTTTTAACTTTATGTTCAAGGCTGAGTTTGACTTTAGGCAACATTCTGAGTAAACGCGCTCGGATGAGAATTCCGTCAGCGCGGCTAGCTCCGGAATGTCTAGTTTGACCCTTCTTTCGGGTTTTGAAGTTTTTGATATTTTTCCGAGCCCTTTTTTAGTTTTTGACTTAAAATGGCCAATGGAAGTGGGACCCACATTTTATCGAGATGACCTCTGATAAAAATTTCGACTGCGCCATTGAGTCCGGAATGTCGACTTTGGTAGGGTAGTATATCTGTTTTATTTTTATCATGTTCCGAACGGATTCCGAGCACCCGTCGGAGACTTTAATGAAATTAGACAAAGCTGAAATCTGGTGCAGCCCTTTAACGACCAGAATTTGGGTTTTTAACGACCAGATTTTTGGGTTTATTAGCGACCAGCTTCGTCCTTATAAAAACCCAATTTGCAGCCTTTCTGTTTTACTTTAAAATTTAGATATTTTGAGCTATAGAACTCCAAATTGGGCGATTCAAAAGTCTAAGTTGTGAGATTTTTTGAGGGCAACGCATTGGTGCGCTTTGAATCTGATTTGGGGACCCGATTTGAGGTAATTTTGTGTTTTAACTGCTGCCATTGTTGCTGATCTTTAGCATAGAATTTGGGTTTTTTCTTGCATGTTCATGTTGGGACTGTCTTGAGTCCTTAATTGTGTTCCATTATGGTACAAAAGTTCCGAGAGTTGTTTAGGACTTTTATTTGGGGTTAATTCTGGATTGCTCAACGCGGATCCCACTTTTTCCATTTTGACCGCGAAATTGACCCGTCTCCACTTCTTGCGATTTTAGTGTTTAAATGACTGTAATAACGTTGTGACTCTATTTTTGATAGTGTATCAACATTTCAAGGCCTTTTAGAAAGTAAAAGATCCGTGGAAGTGAATTTTGGAGCGCGCGTGATCTGCGTTCAGGTAGGCTACGATTTCTCTTCTTAGATTGAACTCGAACATGTGAATACATGTTTATTAGTGGGGATTTGGGTTGGGTAGTTATTGGATCATGCATAGGTGTTAAAAATCATATTTTTTGGCCTTTTTCTGAGAATTGTCGGGTAATTCTGAGCATGATTGTTATTAGTTGACCTTCTGTGCTATATGGATTACTTGTATGTTTGAATACTGGTTATCAGAAGTATGTTGGGCCTTAGTTATGGAGATTTTCATTAGAAAACATGAATTATACATCAATGACATCATATCTCATTGTTTGAAAACGTTTCATGCAAGAACCCACGACTTAGAGTAGCAATAGGAGTTTTTGATAAACTGGGAAATATTTGAAATCACTATTAAATTGACTCTAAGGTGATCACTCTTATACCTTATTATAAGAAATCAAAAAACATATGAAGAAGAACTCCATTGAAATCCATCATGCGAGCTCCATCTTGACCTTGAGCTTTCTTTGAAGTTTTTGGAGAGAATTTTGTGGGAAAGTGTTATGATTTAGGTTTTAGGGTATAAATGAGAGTTAAATAACTTTAGTAATCTTAAAATATAGAAATACAACTAAAAAAACCGTTCATGCTATTTCAAAAACATGGGGTGAATTTCCCAAAACACCCAAAGCTTGGTTATGCCCCAAACCACCCCCACCAGTGACGGAGCATCGTTTGGATGGCCTTCCATTGATGAGGGATCGTGGTTTGATTAAGAGTTCAATGTTGTGAAGGCCTTCGGACTCAATCGATACCCGCAGTCGATCGGCCGTCGTTCGGGTCGTGGTTTGATTCTGCATGCAGGCTGCCTGGCAGCTTGTAACCTTTTAGTTGGGTCCTCCTCTTGTGCCCCTCCGTGGGTCCTAGGTAGATTCATAACCGGATGTTAAACCCATAAACCTTTTCATCTATGTATTAGGGTCCTCTTTTACCATATTAAGCACCAAAAAACTCACGGAACATGCAAAGGACACTAGAAACTTGCAGGCACATTAGGGACTAGTTGTTCAATGTGTTGGTCGTGCCTTGACGTTTGACTTCAAACTACACCAGACTGACTTCAAATATCATATACACATTAACTAAGCTGGTAAACATCTCTTATAGAACTAGTGAAATTCTAGATAACCTAGTTTATTTTTTAGGTTGTTATATTCTTCCCTACTTGGGAACATTAGTCATCGAAGACACTTAAATATTAAAAGGGATAAGAAACCAAGAATACTTATCATAAATCATACACAAATCTAGGAGGAACAACACTCCACATAAAATGACATCAAACCACTTAATGAAATTCAAGCAAATAGAGCTACATCTATTAACTCCTTATGCATCATTCGTTACCCTTTTCTCATTCTATTGGAGGAACTTCCTTCTCCAAGTTACATCATGGTCATTTAAACATTACTAAGAATAACATGCGAGTTCTCCTCAAAGCATATTCATGAATTATTTTCAATAAGGCAGTTTTAATAAACATTCTCATAGAGGCTCAACATGCAACTTATCTATCACATCCCGAAACCACACCCTAGAAGTTAGGGTCAATGTCGGTTTGCAACCGGCATACTTTACCTCTCAGAGATATTGCACAAGCCCTTACATATCATTCATCGCATATAAATAATGATTAGTAGTGTGGAATTAAAATTTTTAACAAAACTTTTTATAGACTTTAAATACTCTTTCATATAAAGTCATAGGAAATTCTAAGTCTCAATCTCATCAAACATCAGACACGAGAATACTTTTGCGACACGACCAATATACAATACTAATATACAAATACTTAGTCTATTACAATACTTCAATAAGAGAAATAAAATACATCTATGCCCTCAAATCAAATGAGTTCATACTTCGACTTCTCTTGAATGATGATACGGTCTAAGTCTTCCTTCCCAAATTCTCCTCCCCTACCAACAATTATATAGATAGATAAAAGCATGGATTTGAACAACCATATGTACTAAGTATCGCATAATGCATATCATTAAAACGGACATTCATTAGAAATATGCATCTTTTCATTTAAAATCATATAATAATCATAAGAACAACATTTAACAACTTAGAAACACGTAAGATAACAATTAAGCAATTAATCACATTTTTTAGCCAACTTAATAGCGAGCTCAACTCACTGTACAGTGAAGGAATTTGTTGTTACAGTGGAGTTGTCTACTTCTTCCTTAGACACTTCCTAGCATGTAGTCTTCTGAGTAAAATCTACCCTAAGACCCACTTACACACACAAAGAGAGACCGCCCTACACCTTCCTAAACATACGTAAATGATCCTCAAGAATACTTATAATAAGGCACACAGAGTTACAAAACATCGGACATATCAACATATCAACAATATGAAATTATCATACAAAAGGCTATCAAAAGACTTACTTAGATAAATCAAGAAGATAATGTCCATGATTTACCTCTTCAAGACTACCTAAATAATCCTTAAGACTACCTAAGTTTAGATCATGTCCTCATAATCAACCTCTTCCCTAACTAGAGTCATTCTTATGACTCATCTCCGTAAGATACAAAGTGACCATTCTTATGCCCCCTTCACACCTTAACTAAACAACTCTTAACTACTCTAAATAAGTACTTATTCAATTAACATATTTTATTAACTTATGTCATTACATTCATTAGTTCATTTAGAAGATATTCAATACATAAAGGAAATTCAAGTAACGGTGTTTGACAAGACCTAGGAACTCCCAATAACACCTTCAAAGCCTATTATGCAATGTCTAAATAGTGTCCCATACCACCACCTAAAAAATAAAGAACTTCTCAAATTCTAATAGGTATTCCATAAGATGAGAATAGAAAATAACCGACATAGACCATGATACAAAGACATGGAATCCAAAGTTCTAACATACTCCGATGAGGGTGTTCTACTTTCAATGATAGAACTTAGACCCATCCCATGTAGGCACATGGGTAAGGAATATGAAGGGCATGATTTGTAATCTGGTCTAATTCTTTAACTTGATCTACTTTCTTTACCATACTCGCTCGGTGGTAGCCTTTTTTCTCATAGAGTAATTCACACTTAAGGTTCATATAAAGGGGTTCCATATAAAGTTCATAACCCAATCACATTTACCCTACCAAAGAAAGGTCCACTAGGGCTAACTCCCAATGGCGACAAAAAGCTCATGATGACTTTCCTAAGGATTAATATGAATCTGTTGCAGCCAATTAACCTTAAGTCTATCATTCCTTCACTTTGAAGGATACCATTATAGCTAACAACTTCAACATTCATAAACTTACCACTCAGTTAAAGGTTTCACATAAAAGACCCTCTTTACTTCATTTAAGATCACATATCATTCATACATTAAAGACTAAGATACTTTAGCATTCTAAGTCAAGACATGACATATTATATTCATACATACATCAAGAAAGGGACACCACTGAACCAAGACAAGACACCATATACTTCACTTTAACTCATAACAAATGTCATTTTGAAGCACATAGAAAAAAACCCTTATCACCTTTAAGTAATACTATATACTATCACAACAACATAAATATGACCATCATAGACTTATATAGTAAAGTAGGAATAACATACATCAACCCTAAGACTATACACACAAAGCCATAGTTAATATCTCACATGATTTCCTAAATAACTTCAATAGTACACATATATTTTCACATTGCTTAACATGTAGATAGATATCATCACACTTCACATAATCAACTACACAAATAATCACATTACTTCAAGTTGTTTTCCGACACGGCCATGATAATCATATTACTTAAAATAACGCCGACAAGGCCACATCAAGTGCATGTAAAGCACATAACACTGCCACCATAAGTGGACCATACCAATCACAACATAATTATAGTCTAATCAACATAAAACAAAAGATATAGGACAGATTACGACTAAATCATCCTGAACACATCAATCCAATGCCATATCACCATATTTGATATCGCAAGGACCTTACCCATGCAACAATTTAACATAATGATTACAATACTCATGAAAAAAGGTCAAATTAATACATATTCATAAATCTAATGAAACCTATATATCAATTTACTACAATTATTATCTCAACAAATAGCCTACATAAAACTACGTTATAATTCATCAATATAAAATCAATATCAAGTAACCCATAACTTAGTCGAAAACTAGGGTTAATCCAATTCATGGGTTCATAGGTAATTTAGGTTAAAATCATCAATATAATAACAATTAAATCATTATTCATTTTTTAGAAACCATTAGTGCAAGAACCCATGGAATAAATCATAAAATTGGACACTTCTACTTCAAAACTTTAGAAAACTTCTTGACAGTTGGGCTCCTTGATGAAGAGTTTTTAAAGTATAAAATTTCATACTTTGATGAAGATAATTATTCAATTTGATGAAAAATATCCTCTCAATTCGTCAATCCAAGCTCTTCCTTGAACTTTTACTCTAATGGAATTCTCTAGAAGATTTCTAAGGTATTTGAGGCTTTGATTTGGAAGAATGAAGTCTTCCTAGTGTTTTAGGCTTATAAAAACATTTGAAATACCCAAAAGATCCTTAAGGAACCGCCAATGATCTTATTTGGAAGTTGGGTGAAATTTCACTTTCACCCCTCATTTAACAGTGAATTGCACGCAGGGATAGTTCCCATCGAGGGTTGGCAGTTGACGGACCGTTTGTCCACAAACGGACCGTCATGTCCTTTTGTCGTTGGGTTCAGAGAGTCAACAAGGTTTTATTATCTCCCAAGACCAATTAACCACCAGCGAAACCCATTGACGGGGCGTTGACTAGCCCACGAGCCGTCGATTGCCTCAGTTGTTGGGGGCTTCCTTGGATAGTCTTGGCACCAACTTTTGGATATATCATAGTGTTCAAAAGATAAAGATAGGGTCTAGGATCTGAAGTAATAAGTAATGGAAATGATCCTAAAGTAGTAGCTTGCATGAGTGGTGTTATGGGGGCATCATAAGTGCAGTGCACAAGGTATAACCTAGGGTCTTTAAAGAAGAGGAGATTGAAGATATGATTAGACTAGATTTGCCTTTCCTAGTAACGTAAACTAAAGATGAGAGATTTTTAATAAATGCAATTAAGTAGTAATAGTGTTGTGGACGATGAATATGTTAAGGATGATTTCAAGATAGGCTTAGTATCTGAGGTAGTATGGGCTGCCTTATGTACATTACACAAGCATGATTTGAGGAAATCATAAGAGTATATTACTCTTTAGTATGAAGTAAATCTACTAGAGACTTGATGAATAGTATAGGTGACTTAAACATATACTTATTGTGTGAGGTAGTATGAGATACTTCACAAGAATTGCACAAGTATGTTTAGAGTTTGCCTAAGGTCATAGTGCTCATGTGTATGATGAACTAAGGTCTTAATTATGAAAGCGGTCTATGATCAAGAATTACCAAAGAGATGTAACTAAGCTTTTCTAGTAGTATGAGATGCTACCTTAGCCTTGCACTAGTATACTTGGAGGTAGCTTATGGTGTAGTTCATTTTAGTAAGAAGGACATGTAAGTAAGTATGAACTATTATGTACATTATGATGCTTTGGTATACTTATGATATTAATGATATGCTTATGCCTTTATCTGTTATGATTATGTTTGTTATTGACTAACCCTTTGAGATATCTTATGTTTGGTGTGATAGTTTCCATACATAGTACATATCGTACTAACGCATATTGCCAACATGTGGTCCATGAAGGGTCTATATAAGGTTGAGTTTTTTCAAGGGTAGAGTTCCAAGGTTTCCAACAAGAAAAGAAGTGGTGAGTCTTTATTGCTTCGACAATGAACTTTTATTTTCCTTTATGTTTCTTTTATGTTTTAAATTTTATGTAGGCTGCATCCCAATATGTTTCATTCATGTCAAAGTTAGTTTGTTTTTTAGACAATGTTATTAGAGACGCTTTCAATTTTATGTAATTCCTTTTGGTTTATATTTTAAGAAAGTTTTTAAATTTACCTCAATTTATACATGATGTTATGTAATGAAGTAAAGTGGCTTATACAAGACCTCCAAGAGGTCGAGTAAGCCATCTTTCGAGTCAACAGTTGACGTAACTTCTAGGGTGTATTTGCGGGTCGTGACAAACATAGTAGCAGAGCATAAGGTTATGAAAATTGTCTTAGGATTTCTCAAAACCACGTCTAGTAATGTCTTATTTATAGGTATCAGTCACGACACATATATGATCAAGAGGCTACTAGATGCTTAGGAAAGTTTTACTTCTTTATTCTTCAAGTTGTACCACAGAGTTTCACTTGAATAATCAATTTTTCTAATGTTTGCCCATAATTTGTAGGTGATTTCTAACAATAGGGACAATGCTAGAAGGGAAGGATATGGGAGAGGGGAGCAAAAGATTCCTCCCCAAATGCAAGAGCGAGTTCCTCCTCAAGTTCCGAATGACCCTTCAATAGAGAATTCTATGATTGTGGAATTTAGGGCTTCTATTAATTTGTTGTCTCAAAAGAAAGAGAAGGCAAGGAAGTTTCTACAAATAGTGAGGAAGGCTTTCCTAATGATAGGGCTAGGTTCTTTGCCACAATTCCAGGGTTGATCAATAGTGATATCCTTATGTCCCTTTCTGGTATGTATCTCTTTATTGACTTATGAAAATTTTCAGAATTTCCATGGTTATGATTTTGCCTTGAAGATTTTGATGTTTCCTTATGATGATGAATTGATGATAGAAAGATATGTGTGGCTTTTTCCCATGTGGAGGATAAGAAGCTTTTTTTTATGATTACGTGTAGTTATAAATAAATTGGGATTTATTATTTTCCCTAATTTGGGTATGTGAATTGAGGTATAATTCATCTACGATGGGCTTCTAGTCCAAGAGTTGGTACTTTAGAGAAGTGTTTATTAAGATGTCAATGTTTCCCAAGAGGGGGATGTTCTTACACCCCAAAAATGAGGTTGATCAAAATAGATCCTAACATGTGTGTCATGAGCTTATAAGGTCCTATAATGAGTAAAAATAGTGTTAAGAGTTATAATATACTGTTTGAGGTATTAAGAGGTCAAACGCCAAAGGATGTCCCGAAACTAGTTAAAGTTGAACTAGTGTGTCGTCGTGTTTTGTAGTGATGAATTGGAAGATGTTTTGAGGGTGAAATTGAGTATCCATTTTTCATATATGTAGAATGAAATGTAATGGGTCTACGATTCCAAGATTGACACCCTGGGGACTAGCCTTTGGGTCCCCGAGAAAGACCCAAACATGGGCCATCGAAGCTGCACAACAACAAAGATCTGGAGGCTGCTACGCTATTCGTAGCAAACATTTGATGACTAAGTCACCTAATAAATGGTTTAGAGGCATTATCTAAAGTATTAGAAGTTTTGGAAGTTAAACGTCAAGGGACGACTAAGATGTTCGACGACTAAGTCACCTAAATGTCTAAAATGTGGTTTTATGTGTTTCTATGTGTTTAATGGTCTTTTAAGGTTCTATATTAATTTAATATATCATGTATAGTCATTCCTCAAAGTTTCATGAAGTTTGGAAGTCAAACGACAAAGAACGTCTAAGGCGTTCGAAAGATATGGCTTTAGTCTACCTTGTACATCTAGGTGAGTTTCGACAAGTTTTATGTGTTTTTTTTGTATGAAATTTATTTGAGAGGTGTTAATATAATATACGATCGTATTTGGGTTGGAAACGTCCGGGAAATTATCCCCAAGGACCACCAAAGGTTCCTTGAGGAAGGACCCAAAACTGTTGGCATGGTAGTCCTAGGCAGACCCCAAACGACGGAGCAGTTGACGGAGAATCGTGGTTGTGACGCCCCGTCAAAGGGTGTCGTCAATGGGGAATTGACCATGGTATAGAATGGAAGATTTAACAGCCACTGTAGCCAACGACGGAGGGCTGTGACGCCCCGTTGTGGCTATGACGGCCAGTCAAGGGCAGGCGTCGCACGCAACTACCTTCCTACTCAGGCTGCTTCCAAGTTAGGGGTGAATGGGTAAATTCACCACAATTCTAAATTAAGTCATGGACGGTTTATTAAGGGTATTTTTTGTCTTTTGGTAAAGTTTGTAATGGGTAATCACATGGAGACCTGATTATTCAAAATCATAAACCAAAAATTCTTAGAAAATTTTCCAAAACCTCCATTAAAGTCCAGCTTGAAAAGGCAGCTTGGTGAGGGGTTTTTCTGTCAAAATTCTTCATCAAAGTGAATTATTATCACCCTTAAGGTATGTATTTTATCCTAGAAACTCATTTCATCAAGGAGCCCAACTCTCAACATGTTTTTCAAAGTTTTCTAAAAGTGAATTGTCCAATTTCTGTGATTCTACCATGGATTCTTGCATAAAGGAATTCTAAACATTGAATTATGATCAAATTGATATTGTATTGATTATTTCAATCTAAATTACCTATGAAACCATGTAAATTGATGAACCCTAGTTTTTGACTATAATGTGGGTTACTTGATATTAAGCTAATATTGATGAATTGTTATGTCATTTCTTATGGGCTTTCTAATGATATAAAAATTGTATTAAATTGTTATATAATTGATCTTACATTGTTAAAACCAAATTGAATTTATATAGATTTCATTGGATTTTATGATTATTGCTTGAATTGTTTGTTATGGCGTTGGGTAAGGGCCTTGTGATATTGAATTGGACGATTTATCATTGAATTGAAGTGTGAATAAGGGCATCAAGGTATGCTGCACGGATTTCTGTATTTTATTTTAATTATACTTCGATTCTATTGTGATTTTTATGTTCCACTTATGGTGGAGGTTATATATGTTTTACTTGCATTTGACGTGGCCTTGTCGTCGTCACTTTATGCAATATTATGAGCATGGACTTATTGGCAATTACATGAAGTTATGTGGTTATTTGTGTAGTTTGATTATGTTAAACATGACATCATATATCTATATGTGAAGCTATATAGTCATATATGTATTCTTCTACTTACGTTGCCTTAAGTGATCATGTTAGACTATGACTTTGACAATATGATTATAGTGTTAGGTTAACTCTAGGTTTTTCCTAATTGACTTTATGAGTCTATGTGCATTATGTTAATTATGTTATGATTATATATATATGATGACTTGAAATTTTAGGTTGTTTCAGAGGTGTTGCTAGAATGACTTGTAATATGTGTTAAAAGTGAAGTATGTGTCGTCTTCTATTGATTGACTTGTATATCTTTCTTTATGTATATATGATTATGAATATCCGATATCTTGATTTAGGGTGTTAGAACTCTTAGTCTTGAATATATGAATGATATGTCACCTTAAATGATGAATATGAGAGTCTATTATGTGAAAACCTTGGCTTAAGGGTATGGTTAAGATTGTTGAAGTGTAAGCCGTAATGGTATCCTTCAAAGTAAAGGACTGATAGACTTAAGGTTAGTAGGCTGGAAGGGCATCATATTAATCCTTAGGAAAGACATCATGAGATTCTTGTCGCCATTATGAGGTAGCTCTAGTGGACCTTCCTTGGTAGGGTAAATGTGATTGGCTTATGAACTTGTATGAATTACTCTATGAGAAGTGAGGCTAGAACCGACTGAGTATTGTAAGGGAAGTATATCTAGTTAAGTATGAGACTAGAATGCAGAGAAGCCCTTCATATTCCTTAAGCATTTGCCTACATGGGATGTGTCTAAGTTCTACCATTGGCAAGTAGAACAACCTCATCGGAGTAGGATAGAGTCTAGATTCTATGTCTTGCTACCATGGTCTATGTAGGTTATTGCCTATTCTAATCATATGGAATACCTATTAGCATTTGAGGAGTTTATGGAGTTTAGGACGTGGTATAGGATGCTATCTAGACATTGCACAATAGACTTTGAAGGTGTTAGATGGAGTTCCTACGTCTTGTCCGAGTCCATTATTTTAATCTTCTTTATGTGATATATGAGTCTTAATAATCTAATGAACTAATGACTTATGTTAAGGAGTATGTAAATAAATGTGTACCGATTCTAAAGTGACTTAATGATTCCTTAGCTAAAGTGTTAAGAGGACATAAAGGATGATCTCTTCATGTCTTATCTTTTCAATTCTTGAGGATGACTCTAGTTAGGGATGTTGGTTAATTTTATGGACATGATCTAAGTCTTAGGTAGTTTTAAGTATTATTTAGGTAATATGGAAGAGTTCACTATGGACGTTATGTTATTGATTTACTTAAGCAGATCTTTTGATAACATTTGGGAAGAGAATGTCATATAATCTATGTGTTGGTGATTTATGTGAGAATGGTTCTATCTTAGGGAGTCTATACGATCTCTTAAGTGTTTATGTAAGGGATTGTATGGGCGGTCGCTTCACAACTCACTCAAGTGTTACTTAGAGTTCATCTTTGTTAGAAGAATCTTACCTTGATGTTTATGATTGCTTTGTAAGTATGTATGTGAATCATTATAGGTAATCTTAAGGGTCCATTAGGCACATCTAGATAGGGTGTATGGTCGGTCTCTCTTTGTGTGATTTAAGTGAATCTTAGGATGACTTTATGTGAGGAAATTAAATGCTGGAAGTATCTTATGTGTTTCTAATTTTATCTATGATGTTATTATGATAATAATATGATTTTTAAATGAAAAGATGCATATTTCCAATAATGTCCATTTTCATAATTTTTATGCATAAGTCCATACTTAGTACATGTGGTTGTACTAACTCAATGCTTTTACCTACCTATATAGTTCTTGGTAGGTGAGGAGCTTCGAGAAGTGAATACTTGGACTTAGAAGGTCGTTCAAAAGAAGTTGAAGTATGTCCTCACTTGACTTGAGGGCATATATGTCTTTTAGGTTTCTTATTGAAGTATTGTAATATAGTAAGTATTTTCTATATTTGTATTTTTAAGTATGGGCCATATCCAAAGTAGTATTGTGTCTTAAAATTATTAGATTGAGACTTAGTATTTCCCATTACCTTTATATGAATGAGATTTTGTAGACTATATTATAATTTATGAAAAGTTTTAATTTCCGCACTACTTTTCACTATGTATATGCAATGAATGATATAAAGAGGCTTGTCTAAGAACTCTGAGAGTTTGACGGCGCCGTTTACAATCTAAAATTGTATCCTAACTTCTAGGGTATGGTTTCGGGTCGTGATCATCTTACCATGTCAAGCTACTTAAAAAGGGATCATATATAAGAAATTCAGGATATTCTAATCTAACATGTTTTGATTAACTGTACGTTATTAAGTCAACCTAGAATCCTTCAACGTGAGAGAACTTGCATCTCCTAGCAACATCTTGTCCTAGAGTGTAAGAGAAGGAGAATACACCACAAGATCACATCATATTAAATTCACCCCAAAATCCCAAGCATTAATGGATAAAAGGCGTACTTTCAAGCTTAAATTTATTATATTACAATCCATGTCAAGATTACAAGATATCTTATCACATTATTAATTAAAAGGTGATACTAGTCATTCTTGATCATAAAGGTTCAATTCTAAATTCACAAGTAAAGATCATTCCTTTTCAATCAATTTTATTTCAAATCATGATTACATGATTCTAACTATGATCAATTAGTATTAAAGACATTGAAATAGGAATATCACCTTAGATCCATCAACTTTTCCTCTAATGACGTAAACCCACAGAGACAAGATTTATAAATTTAGACTAGGGTTCATCATAGAAATCAAATGAATTCATCATATTATCATTATTCAAAGATGAATAAATTATAATCGGGTGATATCCGCTAGATTGGAATCAAACCCTACCCACAATGCAAGCACAACCTTAACTAGAATTGGGGTTTTTGACTTACAATTGGGGGAAAACAAAGGGGGTACATGGGTGGAAGGACCCATGGATGATTAAGATTAAAATACCTATAACCAAGGCCATAAACAAAGCTTGAATAAATGGTGAATTCTACCTAGTTGGTGTGCCTCTTCTTCTTTTCTTCTAGAGAGAGAATTTCTTGAGAGTAATTTTGCGGTTCTTAGATGAATGAGGTAATGAATAATTTTTACGTATTATTAGGTATTAGTAAGTTTTAGTTTATGTCACATCCAGGTTTACCCCCTAGATTTAACCGGCGTCGTCGCCCTCTTTAAGGACTAGGACTAGTCTTTTAGCTTACATCATAACATTCATAAGTCGAATTTAGCGGAAAATATAAAACTTTTAATATTTCTACTTGGAGGTTTACATAGACCTCTACATACACATTACATATATCGAGTATACATAGACCCTTCGCATAGGAAGGTTACATAGCCTTTTGCTTTTACCATATATAAATAAATACATAAGATAGAATATAGTCGTCAGGATCGTCTCATCTCATACCATCTAAAGATCATAGCAATTTGGGCATAGCTCCACATAAATGTAAAGCAGCCATATATAGGCTTATACAAATCATACTCAAATTAAGGTAGAATAAACATAAAAGTCTTTAAAAATAAAGCAAACAATATATTGGCATCGCCCTCAGAAAGTGAGGACCTACCCACTTGGATGATAGAGAATATCCAAGCCTTATTGAAGTAGTCTCAAATGAGCCTGCAACAACTGGAACCTTAACTGTTTGGGAAAGAGGAAGAAAATGGGGTTAGTATGCCACTTGTACTAAGTATGAAACCATATGTACATATGAGATCAAAATATGCCAAAAGGGAACATTTAGTTTAAACCATGCTATTTTACCCTTTAAGAGTCTTATGCTTAATCAAGTAACTCATACAAAGTAATAAAACATGCTTACTAACTCAAACAAGTAATATGCATATCATCACACTTGAAATCATAAGCTTTTACAACCATATCATCAAGGTATAACATCACAAGCATGAATAAGAGTTAATCATATCATAAAAAGCAATACAACTACTCATGAATCCTCATTATGTCAACAAGTGCAATGACAAAGTAAGACACCATAACCTTACTCAATCAAGTAGACCCAACAAGAAACCACAACCAATGTCCAACTTTTATAACATAATCCATATGGATAATCATCATCATATAATACCATTTATAGTGTAACGTCGACATATTATCACCATATACATTATTTTCATATACATACATAATATCAACTCCCTAAAGCTTCCATCAAGGCCAACTACTGGAAAGTATAGGTAGAGTCACATGCCCCAACCCAAGCTAAGTAAAACCTCTCAAGTCACCTTAGTTATTTTATACTTCATTACTTCATTTTAGTTTAGGGAGCACTTGCCTTAACAAACATAGACCACAAGAGCTAAGTTTTGAATCCGGAGTTGTAAAACAGTACACCGATGGAAGGTGGTCTACCGGGCAAAGTAAAACCAAACATAAACATAGCTTTTTTGGTTGATCCACTAGCTAGTCTTCCAATGGGGGCAACATAATTAAGAACTAAGAGATAGTACATTCCCTCTTAAAACAACTTGGTAATTGGGGTCTCCTCTCATGTGAATCTACTGGATATGTATTCCACTTTTGGAAGTCAACATCTCATGTATAACTATAGGGTGAATCTTTCTCTTACGAAGTCATCACCTCCCATTGTCAAGTTCACTCGGTGCTAAGCTAATTACCTATTGAAATTTCATTAAGCCTTTAATTATACCATGTATAATTATCATCATCAAAAGGTCAATAAGAGTTGTATATATATAAGTCCTTTCTTGACAATTCATATAAGTGAGGTTAACACGATACATATCACTTCATAATAAGGCACATTGGAGTAAATCATCCTCTTTATAACATTACATCCTAATCAACCTCACAACCATAATCATGATATTTAAATTCATCATCATACCACCCTATCAGTTCTAAATAAGGCATACTCCAACACAATCATCATGACTTAATCACAATTAATTACAAGTTGAATTAAGGAAAAGGAATTACAAGAGTTACCAAGTCTTCTTCATCATTCATCATCAAGGTCTCACCATAAAACCTTTGTGCAACCCAATTAGGTCAAAACATAATCACACTTCAATGATCAACATGATAACAAGGCTAGAAGAGTCAGTACACCATAATTCAACACTATCCCTAAGCTTAAGACACGATACTTAGGTCAATTCCCATAACCTAGATCACTTCTCAACAATTACTATGGAAAACTACAATTTATTTTAATTTATTAATTATTATTGTAACAAACTTATCGAATATTGATTAACTAATAATAAAGTCAAGTGAATCAATCACAACCTAATTCACATAAAGATCAAACCTAGGGTTAAGAGTTAAGGATCATGTTCTTCAATTCTAACCAAACCATCACAAATTATCATAAATAAGTTTCAATGCATGTTAATCTATTAATTATATCCTAGATAAACCATAAACAACTCATTTCATAACATCAAATTCGTAATTGAATGAAACCCACTTGAAAACCAAACTTTTTGAAATACTTTGAAGGAGCCCTTTGAAGAAAGAAGTCTCAAAGGTGAATTTGAATCCCATACCTCAAAGTTTGATGAGGATTTAATATTTAATTCCCATAACTCAAAGTTTGATGAGGATTTAATGGTGAAATCATCCTTTTCCAAACCGTAAAACCTCCACCTTGCTTGTCTTTAATGGTATCTTCCAATAGAGAGAGAAAGAAGAGAGAAGCAAGAGAGTTTATTTTGTGAGTTGTGTTTAGATTAATGTGGGTTGGGGTTATCTATATTGGGGATTAATCAACTTAATGAGACTCCCTTAAACACTTAACTAACCACCTACCCCTTAATTAATAAAATTAGACTAACTTAATATGTGCAGGAAATTGGCAGTGTCAAAGACGACACCATGATCGATAGATCGTGGGTCAGTCGACGGACTAAGCCTCCCTTTGTGCTGCACATCCGTCGATCTGATTAGGAACTATGCAGGTAAGGCTCTTCCACAAATTTTGTAAGTTTTGGTCGATGGTTAACATCCAAACCCCGTCTATCAACACACGCCCCATCGTTTAGGTTTCGTTGGTGCACATTGCCTAGGCATTGTTGCCTCCTACGTGCTAGGGTCCTCCTCAAAGGTCCTTGGTTGGTCCTTGGGGTTTCGTACCCAAAATTTTCGACCTTGATTCAATTTTAGCACATGTTATACACCCTTACATCTAATTTCATGAATTTTTGACTCCTAAAATCTAGTCAAATAGGCCAAGGCACGCTAGTACATCCTTGAACCAACTCTCCAAATGTCATGGACGTTCTTAGACGTTTTGGCTTCAAAATCTCCTAAGTGACTTATATTCATTATTAAAGTAATAAAAACAGTGCCTACACCTCAAGACACCTATGTTAGGATCGAAGACAAGTCTTGGATTTTTGAAGTGTTACATTATCCGCCCCTTAATTAGTAACAATTGTCCTCGAATGACACTGAAATTCTTTTGAAGGAAGATATAGACTCAAGACTAGCATCCCATCAACCAATATTATAAAATCAACTTATATCATATCATTTTAACCAGGAAATTAAAAATCTCCAATTACCATACATAAAGCTCAAACACTTCATCATGAGGCATTTCGTTTTCACAACACACATGAGCTTAACATACATTACATGAGCCAATTAGCACAAAGTTAAACTCATAAATATGTTACACAACTTTTCACTAAGAATAACCATGTAAAAATACACAACATAATTCAAACAAACCAAAAAGGCAAAATTTCAAGTTTAAGCATCAAATTACTGTAATTCACTATAACGCAACCCGAAAATGCAATTTTTTGCAAAACATCACCAAAAATAATGAAACTTCAATTTCTAATCATATTTATATTGTTAAAAAGAATGACTAACCTTAATTATTCAAAATATGAGTGTAACGGGACTACATGTCGCCCTCAACCTCCCATGTTGAACCCTGAACTAGGTGATTCTTCCATAACGCGTTTACGAAAAGCAACTCTTTATTCCTTTAACTTCTTGACTTGCTTATCAAGAATTTGAACTGGAACTTCCTCATAAGAGAGGTTAAATTTGACACCATCACCCTCAATAGGAAGAATATACTCAGGAGCACTGATATACTTCTTCATCATAGAAACATGGAAAAGTGGATGCAGCGAAGCTAATTCAGTCAGGAAGTTTCAATTCATAGGCAACCTTACAAACCCTTTGCATGATTTCATAGGGACCCACATAACGAGGACTCCACTTCCCTATATTGATAAATCTAACCACCCCTCTCATTGGTGAATTTTCAAATACACTTTGTCCCCTTTTTCAAACTCCAAATCCCATCTCCTATGATTGGCATAAGAATTTTGTAAACTATAGGCTCTTTGCAACCGGTTCTTTATGATATGAACTTTCTCTAAAGTTGTATAAATCAAATCGGGACCAAGAAGCGAAGACTCAACCACTTCAAACCATCCAATAGGACTCAACCACTTCAAACCATCCAATAGGATACCTACACCTCCTACCATACAAGGCTTCATAGAAGGTCATGGAGATGGATGAATGAAAATTATTATTATAAGCAAACTCCACCAAAGGCAAATGCTTATCCGAATTTACCTTGAAATCAATGATACATACACTAAGCATATACTGAAGAGTTTGAATAGTACATTCCTCTTGACCATCCGTTTGGAGATGAAAGCGGTACCCAACTTCAGCTTAGTACCCAACACTTTTTGGAACAACCTCCAAAACCTAAATGAGAATTGTTCCCTCGATCCGATATGATGGATAACGGAATACCATGGTTACATACAATCTCATTTATGAAAATCCTCTCATAATCTTCTGGCGAATAGGTAGACTTGACGTGAATAAAGCGAAAGGACTTAGTAAACCTATCCAAAACAACCCATATAGAATCATATGACTTTTGAGTCCGAGGTAAACCCACTACAAAGTCCATATTGATGTCTTCCGACTTCCAAGTAGGAATTAGGATATCTTGTAGTAAGCCACCTGGGTTTTGATGTTTTACTTTTACTTGTTGGCAATTTAGAAACTTAGAGACAAACTCCGGTATGTCTTATTCAAACCTTCCCACCAATACATCTTACTTAGGTCATGGTACCTTTTACTCGGACCCAGATGAATGGAGTAACGAGACCTATGGGCTTCTTCAATGATACGGTCCATCAACCCATCTACACCGGCAAAACACATTCTCCCTAGGTACCTCAACACACCATCCCCCCTATGGAGAATAACTCATTTAACTTGACGATAACCATTTCTTTAAACACCATTAATGGATGATAAAGCTTTTGTTTAGACAGCACCTCAACCACTAAAGCTGACTCGAAGTTATGATGGACCATAACACCACTATTTGGAGAACCTTCCAACCTCACCCCCAACCTGGCCAACCTATGAACTTCTTTCACTAGGGCTCTCTTGTCTTCATCAATGTGTGATACACTACTTATAGTCATACGACTTAGGGTATTCGCAACCATATTAGCCTTGTAAGGGTGATAGAGGACACTCATATCATAATATATCAACAATTCTAACCACCTTCTTTGGCGGAGACTCAACTCTTTTTGGGTAAGCACATACTGGATACTCTTATGGTCGGTAAAGACATCAACATGTATGCCGTACAAATAATGCCTTTATATTTTCTAAGCAAACACCACGACCGCTAACTCAAGGTCATGAGTGGGATAGTTTCTCTGATGAAACTTAAGTTACCTAGAATAATAGGCTTTCACCTTCCAATGTCGCATAAGCACACACCCTAAACCCACATGGGATGCATCACAATACACAACAAACCCCTATGTACCCTCCGGTAGGGTCAATACCGGAGCGGAAGTAAGCCTATCTTTCAACAATTGGAACCATTTCTCAAATTCCTCTGACCACTGAAATGTCTTACACTTTTAGGTCAAAGTAGTCAAGGGAGATGCAATGTACACAAAACTATCCAGGAACCTCCAATAATAACCCACTAGATCCAAGAAACTCCTAATGTAAGTTGGAGTCAATGGTCTAGGCTAATTTTTCACCGCCTCCGCATTCCTTGGGTCTACCTCAGCTACTTCACTAGGAATGATATGCCCAATAAATGCCACCACCAACCTCAACAAAAATTCATACTTGCTATATTTGGCAATTAATTGATGTTCCTTAAGGGTTTGCAGTACTACCCTCAAATGACCCATATGATCACTCTCATTCTTTGAATATACAAAGATGTCGTCAATGAAGACAATGACCAAAAAATCTAAATAATACAAAACAACCTATTCATTTGGTCAATAAACGTTGTTGGCGCATTACTTAGATTGAAAGACATTACGAAGAACTCATAGAGCCCATACCTAGTCCAAAATGCTGTCTTTGGTACATCCTCAACTCTCACCCTAAGTTGGTGATATCCCTTCGTAAGTTAATTTTAGAAAAGTAGCTCGCGCTTTGGAGTTGATCAAACAAGTCGTGTATCTGAGGGAGATGATAATTATTCTTAATAATGACATTGTTGAGTTGGCGGTAATCAATACACATTCCTAAGAACCCATCATTCTTCCATAAAACAATTACCGGAGCACCCCCATGACAAATACTAGGCCTTATAAAACCCTTATGCAGTAAATGTTTGAGTTGAGCCTTCAACTCCTTCAAATCGGCCGGAGTCATCCGATACAGAGTAATTGAAATTGGATTAGTTTCCGGTAGCAAATCGATACCAAAATAAATTTCCCGTTTGGGAAGAATAATGGGAAGGTCATTAGGAAAGACCTTCGTAAATTCACTCACTACGGGGACCAACTCAATGGAAGGAATTTCGGAGTCTAGATCTTGGACTCTTATAATATGGTATAGACAAAATTTAGAGATCATTTTGCATGATTTTAGACAAGAGATAATACGACCTCTACGCATAGAGTTTCCCCCTTCCACTCAACAACAGGTTTATTTGGAAAGTTAAACCTCACCACTCTTGTCTTACAATCAATAGAGGCAATGCATGCATGCAACCAATCCATCCCCAATATAATATAAAAATCTAGTATATCTAATTCTACTAGATAAATATGAGAAACTCTATTGAGCAACATTATAGGGCAATTTCTATACACCCTTTTCGCAAATACCGACTTACCCACCGGTGTAGACACTACAAAATGTTCATGAAAAATATAAGGTAAAATGCAAAACTTTTTATCTACAAGAGGTGTAACAAATGACAAGGTAGCACCCGGATCAATTAAAGCGTACACATCAATAGTAAAGTCTTTAAACATATCGGTCACCACGTCAGGAGAAGTTTCTTGCTCACCCCTAGAGCGGAGAGCATAGAAACGGTTATTTTTGGGACCATCACTAGAACCCCTTTCTTGAACTTGATCACCCCTCTCTTTACCCTTCAAATTTGGAAAATCTCTCACCTTGTGACCATTCTTGCCACAACCAATGAAATTTCCTGTTCCTACCAAGCAGTCACCAACATGACCCTTTCCAAACTTGGCACATGTAGGCTTCTCATTTGGTGAGTTCCCACTCCTTTCCTTTTTGGCCCTAGGCTTTGGCACCTTATCATCACGAGCCTTAGGAAATTTCGGATGGAACTTTGCTACAAAACCTTTATTAGACTGTTCTTTGATCTCTTGCCTATTCTTTGTAGCACCACCCTCATGTGATCTTTCGCTCATAGCATCTCCACTTGTTCTCTTAGCCCTTGCTTCCTCAACTATTCTAGCATGCACCATAAGACGGGAAATGTTGATTTTGTCAAGTATCATGGCCGAATGACAGTCCTCTTGTAAGTCCTCCAACACCCCCGTCACAAAGCAACTCATGTACTCTAGGTTTGGAAACCAAAAAGGAATCATACATAGACAATTTAATGAATTCAAGGAGTATTCATGGAAACTTCTTCCTCCTTGGCGAAGTTTGATGAACTCCACCACTTTTTTCCCCACATTTTCATAAGAAAGAACCGATCTAGAAAAGCCTTCTTAAAGATTTGCCAAGTAAACGGACCATCCCTTTATGGCCTATTGTCCCTCCATTGCACAAACCATGCTTGAGCCACGTCCTTGAGTTGATAACTGGCCAACTCGGCCTTTTCACTTGTGGACGACCCATAGCCACTAGTATTTTAGAGACTTCATCGATGAATTCTTGGGGTTCTTCTTCAACCTTAGACCCGTAGAAGGAAGGAGAGTTTATTCAAGTGAAGTCCCTTAAACGGGAAGCTAGAGTAATTAATTGTTTATAAGGATGGGGTACAACCTCCCGGTTGGCTTGGGTCGTCATAGATTGGGCTTCAAAAGTGGGAGCTTGAGATAATTGGATAACAGAAGCCCTTATATCTCCATGTGTCAAGAGTGGAGGATTGACCGAAGCTTGTTTCATATTAGCATCTTCTTCAAGTAGAGGAACTTTCTAACCATGGGGAGAAGCTCCCGCATTGGCAATTTCTTCTTCAAGTCTTCGAGCCACATTCCTTCGAGTGTTCATTCTTCCTATAATGACAACAATAGGATTAGATGTGAAAGACACCATAAGTATACTTTAACAGCACGATATAAGGTTTCTAAGAAAGAGAGTGGTTCCTAAGAATCATATAGATTCCTATTCATAAGTGTGGCGCGCTTCACAATTATGAATACAAACCTACATAGACGTGGTAGAGAGAGAAAAATAACTCAATGATATTAAACTTCATGCTCTAATAAAAAGTTTGTTACATCCAGGTTTACCCCCTAGATGTAACAGGCGTCATCGCCCTCTTTGAGGACTAATACTATCTAGTTGTCTTACATGCATCACATTCATAAGCCTAATTTAACGAAAAGTTAAAAATTTTTACTACTTATACTTGGAGGTTTACATATACCTCTACATACAGATAATATATATGTCGAGCATACATAGACCGTTCGTATAGGAAGGTTACATAACCTTCTACTTTTATTACACATAAATTTATGCATAAGATAGAACATAGTCTTAGGAATTGTCTCATATCATACCATCTAAAGATCATAGAAATATGGGCATATCCCTACATCAATGTAAAGAAGTCACATAAAGGCTTATACAAACCGTAATCAAATGAAAGTGGAATGAACATTAAAGTCTTAGAAACCAAAGCAACTTCATAAGCAACATATTGGCTTCACCCTCGTAAATTGAGGACCTACCACTTGGATGATAGAGAATATACAAGCTTTCTTCTAGTCGTTTCAAATGAACCTTCAACCACCGGAACCTAAAATGTTTGAGAAACAGGAAGAAAATGGGGTTAGTACACCACTTGTACTAAATATGAAACCATATGCACATATAAGATCAAAATATGCGTAAAGGGAATATTTAGTTTAAACCATGCTATTTAAATCTTTAAAAGTCTTATGCATAATCAATTAAGTTATACCAAGTAACAAAACATGCTTACTAACTCAAACAACTAATATGCATATCACCATACTTGACTCATTATCTTTTGTAACCCTATAATCAAGGAATAACATCACAATCATGAATAAGAGTTAACCATATCATAATAAGCAAGAAAACTACTCATGAATCCTCATCAAGTCAATAAGTGAAATAACCAAGTAAGACCTTATTACCTTACTCAATCAAGTAGCCCCAACAAGAAAACACAACCAAGTATATTACCATTTATAGTGTAACCTCAACATATTATGATCATATACATTATTATCTTATACATACATAATATAAACTCCCTAAAGCTTCTATCAAGGCAAACGAGTGCACAACATATGTAGAGTCCCATACCCCTACCTAAGCTAAGTAAAACCTCTCAAGTCACCTTAGTTACTTTATATTCCAATATTTAGTTTAGGGAACACTTCCCTTAACTAACATAGACCACAATATCTAAGTGTGGAATCCGGTATTGTAAAACCTTACACCGATGGAAGGTGATCTACCGGCCAAAGTAAAACCAAACATAAACGTAGCTTTCTTGGTGGATCCACTAGCTAGTCTTCCTGTGGGGGCAACATAGTTCAAGAACTAAGAGATAGTACATTTCCTATTAATACCACTTGGTAATTGGGGTCTCCTGTCATTGGAATATATTAGATGAGTATACCTCTTGGGAAGTCAACATCTCATTTAGAACTATAGGGTGAATCTTCCTATTAGGAAAGTCATCACTTCCCATTTTCAAGTTCACTTGGTGCTAAGATAAGTCCCTTTATTGAAATAAATTTAAGCCTTTAATTATCAATCATAGCTTAGTTTAGGTCATAGGGTCTATCCCTTGTATACTGATAATCATCAATAACTCAATAAGAATTGTATGAGTACAAGTTCTTTCATCACATTTCATATGAGTCAGGTTAACACGTTACAAATCACTTGATAATAAGGAACATTGAAGTACATCATCCTCCTTATAACATTGCATTCTAATCAACCTGACAACCATATCAAGACATTTCAATTCATCATCATACCACCCTATCAATACTTATAAGGCATACTCCAACACAATCATCATTACTCAATTACAATTAGTTACAATTTAAAGTAATGAATAGGAATTAAAAAACTTACCAAGTCTTCTTCATCATTTATAATCAATGTCTTACCATCAACCGTTTCTTCAACCCAATTAGGTCACAACATAATTTGATACTATCCCAAAGCTTAAGATAAGATACTTAGGTCAATTCCCATAACATAGATCACTTCTCAAAAATTAGTATGGAAAACTACAATTAATCATAATTTATTCATTATTAGTGTAACAAACTCATCTAATAGTGATTTAATTAATAATTAAGTCAATTGAATCAATCAGAACCCAATTCACATCAACATCAAACATAGGGTTAAGGATTGAGGATCATGTTCTTAAATTCTATCCAAACCATCACAAATTATAATAACCAAGTTAAAATACATGTTAATATATTAATTATATCCAACAGAAACCATAAACAATTCATTTCATAATATCAAATTCGTAATTGAATGAAACTCTCTTGAAAACCCAACTTTTAGAAATACTTTGAAGGAGCCCTTTGAGTAATGAAGTCTCAAAGGTGAATTCCATCCCATACCTCAATGTTTGATGAAGATTTTTTGGTGAAATCGTCCATTTCCAGCCCCCAAATTCATACCCTAGGTTTTCTTCAATGGTATCTTCTAATAGAGACAGAAAAAGGAGAGAAGGAAAAGAGTTTATTTTGTTAGTTTTGTTTAGATTAATGAGGGTTGGGGGTGTTTATATGTTTATATTGGGGCTTAATCAACTTAATTAGACTCTCTTAAACCCCTATCTAAGAACCTAACCCCTAATTAACTAAAAGATAACATAAAATGTGCAGAAAATTGGCAATGTCACAGAGGACACCACGATCGACGGATCATGGGTCAGTCGACGGACCAAGCCTCCCTCTTTTGATGCACATCTGTAGGTTTGGTTAGAAACTATGTAGGTAAGGGTCTTCCACAAATCGTCTAATTGTTTGTTGACTGTTGGCATCGACGCCCCATCGATCAACACACACCCTATCGTTTAGGTTTCGTTGGTGCACACTTCCTAGTAGTGTTGCCTCCTACGTGCTAGGGTCCTTTTAAAGGGCCCTTGGTTTGTCCCTGAGGAGCCGTACTTTGACGTTTCGACAAAGATTCACTTTTAACACATGTGATACACCCTTCTACCTAATTTCATGAATTCCCGACTCCTAAAAGCTAGTCAAATAGGACAAGGCATGCTAGTATGACCATGAACCAACTCTTGAAACGTGATTGACGTTCTTAGATGTTTTGGCTTCAGAACCTCCTAAATGACTTATATTCATTCCTATTGTTAAAAAAACAGTGCCTAGACCTCAAGACACCTATGTTAGGATCTAGGACAAATCTTGGATTTCTATAGTGTTAAATTTAACTACATAATAGACACCCTAAGATATTAATTAAATAACTAACTTAATTCCCAAAAATTTGACTAGAACTAAAAGTGATAAAATTTGCAGTATTCATTCATCCCCATACACGGACCGTGGATGGGTCTATTGGGCGTAATTTTAGACCGTGGTTGGGGACTAAGGCGTAAGTTATAGCCACGTTCAGGCCTTGACCTACGCCCATGATCTACGGTGCATAGACCAACCTACATGGCTTGAATTGAACTGTGAACCAAGTTGCTTTGAGAGTTTTTTGGGCAGTGTTGGGGTTCTCCTCAAGACCCCTTGGGGAGTCCTACCCACACATTTAACCCTTAAAACTCCTATTAGATGTACGAGAACTGTCTTTACATTTATTAATCATCATACGATACTCAAAATCTATTGCAAAAGACTCTATAACTCACTTGTTCAACTCACTAAATTCTGGGGTGTTACAATATCTCCCACTAGGGAACATTCGTCCTCAAATGAAAATTTAAACATTTCTTAAGGTAAATAATCTAGGTTAGCAGTCCATTATGTATAGACTATATGTAATTCACATATTGAAGGAGGAAACATCAACTCCAGAGACTAGGCATGCTCATAATCAAATCATGAAGTCTATATACAACTCTTCATCAAGGCACTGCCTCACGAAACAAACCATGAATATGAATCATATATAACAAAATCTATGCATTTTTATGAACATGCATACAAGGAAATCATTGGAACATATGAGGCATATACTAGATACGCACACTATCCCCCACATGGTAGTAAGCATACAAAAACTTTTCTAAGCGTCATGCATGCAAAAACAACTTCAAAATCAAACATAACAAGTCATAAGAGACAAGAAATGTGGAAATTTCACTAAAGAATAAAACACAGACCCAAAGGGACATGAGGAGATCACTCTTGATCTTTACTAGATTGGAGAGCATAAAATCTATTCTTTATTTTGAGGATTCACATCCCTATTACTAGAGGAACTTTTTTACCTTCCGTTCTTGTAAAATTAGACTCTTGGATATCTTTCGTCATGTGGAGACTATCAATACAACTAAATCAACCTTTTTTACTGGCCAAACACATACACACATGCCTCTTAGCACCCCTATCACAATAGGGCCATAGTGACTCACTACCTAGCCCTTGTTACCTAGGGGTAGACACCATCTCTTCCTTATGCATTGGAGCATTAGAAACCTTGCTTGGAAACTTTTGTTGATTTCTAGAACGACCATATATATAAGACCCATAATGAAAGGACTTATCACTGTCCTTCCTAGACCTCTTTTCTTCCCCAAATTTTTCCTCTTGAAGTCTATCCCTGTCAATTTGTTGAAAATACACTTTAAGGCATGAGATCTCCATATCGTCATGAGCAATTGCCATAAGACATTCTTATGATACTGGATTACACATTCTCATAACAAACCTATTCATCATATCCGTAGGACCAGCCACCGTAAATAGGCATAGTTAGACAAAAGGTTCAATTTCAAAGAGTATTATTTAACACTCATATCACCGTGCTTAAGGTGGATGAATTGTCCAACTTTGGCTTCTCCCAATTCCTTTGTTGGGGGGGGGGGGAACCTATCAAAGAATGCCAACATAAAGGTTTCCCACTCTATAGGACCCACCTCTACTAGCCTAGAAACGTTCCATTGCTCATACCAAATATGTATAACATATTTCTATTGATAAGCAACTAATTTCGTTTTTTCCATAAAAGTTACGCGATGATAGGAAATGTGTTATAAACCTCATCTAGGAACCCTTTTGGATCTTCTTCCACTTTAGAGCCACTTAATACCGGATGGTTCATCCTCAATAACTCTCTTACCCTACAAGAACCAATCTCTCCTATAGGGTTTGCCGAAGACACTACCTCTCTATTGGCTTCAGCCGTCAAGGCTTAGCCAACAGTTGCATAGAAGCTCTATTTTCTTCAAGAGAGGCATTTCCAATTAGAGATTCATTTGGACCTTGAGGAGGATTCTTTTAAGGGAATTGGTTTTGAAATTGAAGAGGAACCTCTCGCTCCTATCATCTTTCGCAACTCTCATAAAATTAGACCTAGTATTTGCCATCAACTGAAAAATCATTGGCAAACATTAGATGAAGGAACCACTAGAGTTAAACTTCTATGGCACGACTAAGAGAATGAAGAAGTGAGATTCTTCCTTAACATCCCATACCCTCCTATTCATAAAATGTGTCGCGACTCACACCTATGAGTAAGACTCTACTAGACATGGTTTGAGACACCCTAAAATCTTGCCAAAACTGTACTCGACCCTGAGACATCTATGAGTAAGCCATTTTCATCATACCATAGATAATTGAAATGAAAATACGAAAAAATTTATAAATTTTAATATAAATAAATTATTTCATATAGAAACAAAAGTCTTACTAAAACCTTTGTATCAAAAAATTTATTTGAGCTGATGAATAAAATTATTTGGCATACAGACCATATGAAGTCTAAAAACATAAAGAAATGATATAAGGGTAAACTGGATGTTGTCCTAGAAACTATGAGGACTAACCAAGGTCATCAACTCTTCAAAATCCTTGAAACCTAGTTTCTAAAGCAACTCAAGCCTCAAAACCCACATTTGGTTAGAAGTAGGCAATATGTGTTAGTATGAAATGTACCAAGTATGAAATCTAGAACAACATATATCAAAATATCATCTCAAAATGGTAAGTCAATCGAAGATATAAGCATAAGAGATAATAAAATAATCATATCATGAACATCATAGTCAGAACATAATATCAAACATAAGTATCATATAAAAAGAAGTCAACTTAAGACAAAATTAATAAGCATAGGAGATAAGTCATAATAATGTTCATCGCAATGTCTTTACGTAGGCTTTCATGGTTCGATACATAAGCCTTAGGACTTTCAAATTACAAGTGAACTTCATCACAAGCCACCTCCCAGCATACTTGACCAATCAAAGGATAGCATCCCTTACTACAGTACAAGATAAAAAATGACGAACATCATCAAAGACACTTCCTCCAATTCTAAGCATTGACGATCGTTAGTAAGTACTTAACCCAACCAAGGTTAGAGATCGTTCCCACATGGAGTGGTTTTGAGAATGCTTCATCAAACGACAAATAACCTCATGCTAGTCATTGCTACAAGGAATCATCGAATAAGAACATAATATCAAAGAGGATGACACAAAGTTCAATTAAAAATTGGGGTTCATAGACAAGTAAACAATTTAAAACAAGAAAAACAAAGAGGGAGCAATGGTGAGAGAAAGTTCATGGGATGTGATCGGAATATCGGTTAAATGAAGATATTAGTTAAATGTTATTGTTACTACATAACTAAATATTTGTAATTAGGAAAGACTTTAGTGCGTGTAATTTTTCTCTCGATCAACTTACCCCGAATGAACTCGATTTCTCATAAACACTGAGTTGCCGCTCTTAAACACAAACTCAGCCTCAAACCAGTCTCTCTCTCGAGTTTAAAGTGTAGAAGAGGTATTAGGATTCTCTTTCTTTAGCTGAGACCATGACGAACGATAACCACCGTCTACCAATTAAGTAGTCTTTTTTTTTCAGACTTATCTCTCGACAAAACAAAAACACTAAAAAGAAATTGTTTTTGTAACTACAACCTCATTAAAATAAAAAAGAACTACTAAATGTAATCACATTTAAAAAACAAATATACCAACAATAATAAACACCTAACAATAGATTTAACTCATCAGCACATCTTAAGAATTGGGGGTTTAGCTAGACATTGAAAAAAGGAAAAAAAATGATTCCAAATCGAAATGACATTAACTAGTATAATATATATTCACTTCACTAGAGTCTCCGATGAATCATTTGAATTATCCATTTTTCAATTTCGTTGAATTAGAAGTTTTCTTATTTTCAAGCTTAATGAACAAAGAATCCAAATAACTCTTAATACTCAAAATAGAAGAAAATTCAAAAAAAAATACCATTTAGTATTAAATTTTGATACTTAGCTGCAACTCACAACGACTATTTATAATTTTAAAATATTTATGTTGTTATGGGTTACTCGGCGTAGTTACTCCGCATCGGTGATCCACCTTGGTATGTTTCATTACCGTCTTGATCTAGCCTTCAATATCGCCGTGTTTTGGATCATTGGGTAACATAGTACTACTTCATAATATTGCTTATTGACACGGTGACTTCTCTTTCACTTCCGACTTGATAAATTCATTCAGGCCTTAGTACACTAGCACAAAAGGAGAGGATAAGACCTTCTGGCAATTTTCCGAACGAGTTTGGCAATCCTCATATATTTATTTCTTCGTTTTATCATTTGAATTTTTTCATATTTGCTTAATTATGTCAATTCTTTGTCTGCAGGTCTAAATTCATGAAATTTCAAAGTACTTCATCTGTTATTGAGACAAAATATGAATTTGAGGAAACTAAACTTATCAAAATATATCCCTAAATGAGTTCAAATTGTGGACTCATCAACACCCCCAACCTGAACTTTTGCTTCCCCTCAAGTAAAACATGAGTTCACAAGTTCAAAATGGATGTCAAAATCTTTTCTAGGTGTCATTATGCATGGTTCATTGAAGCTAATCAAATAAGGCATTGACACCAAAGCTAAGTATGACTCAACACTTATGTAAATGTCGAATGTTCATCGCAAGTAACTCAATTGATAATTTTCCAATCACAACGAGATGCAACAACTTCACATATTGTCTATGAAACTTCGATTTGACTCGCTTAGCTGCACATTGAGGTTTGTTCAATTGGTAGCATCATCCAAGTCAATGGTATTGATAAAAGCCAAACATAAACTTGCCAAATAACAATAATATTCAAGTGTATTCAAGAGATGGAGGAAAATATTTTGGATGGGTCAAATCATTTACAATATAAAACTTAAGGTGCCAGAATCTCAAACATTTGCAAAAAACTATAAATTACTATTTTAAGTAGAACAACCCAAATATATACACAACACATGAGTTATAAATGGCATAAAAAAGGTGATCCTCACCCCTAACACAAATAACAAGTATTTTCCTCAAATTTAAATGAAATCAAAATATTAGAAAAGTAAATAAAAATAAGAAAGAGATGGAGGTAAGAGGGGATCCTGTCTAAGCAGTCGCTCAATCTGTTGGGCCTCATTGCCCGGTGCATCAGCCTGTACTTGGGCCTTTAGTTCCTACAGTCTCCTCAAAAGTATGAGCTCCACTAGGGGCAACACTATGGACAACAAAATGTATTCCTACCATGGATGTCTCCGCATCAACATCTATCTTAATCTCCTTTCTCTTAGTCAGGTCCTCAACTGCAGCTTCTACAGACTACTCCACAATCTCCTCATCAGTCTTTTCCTATGAATCAGGGTTAGATGGTTGTGTAACTCTAATATCATCTCTGAATGTAGCTAGACGCGTCTCTAACACATCTAGGATCTCCACAATCGCGAAGAAGATGGACATATCAGTTGATTGTTGTTGATCCACCTCCTCCTGTAACACAATTAAAGTGGCTTTTACAGTCGTTACCTCCTCGGTTACCCCTTGGTTACACTCTAACACTTATATCCTCGCCGCAAGGTCATTATTAGCATGTCTCAACCTATATCAAGGGAGTCTAAATTATGCCCAAAATGGAGATCTCGACTTTTGTATTTTAAAAATCAGCAATATAGGCTAATTTTACAATCCGAAGTAGTAAATCATGGGTAGTCAGAAAGCAGAAGACAACACTAGGTATGGTGGCAGTGCTACAGCCGAAGAATCTAGGGTATCAGAAGGAGTAGTAGTAGTAGACGAGGTACCTTAAGGCCATAGAGTCATAGTATAAAAAGATGTCTCCACATGTATGGGCTCGGTGTCCACGTCTAGGGTAGGATCCGTAGGAGCCTCCTTGGTTACTTGATACTTAAGATATCCAGCTTTCGATCCTCTTGATATCAGTAGAGAATGTGGGCATCACTTGGACATTCTTATTGGCCACTCAAGGTGCCATGACCGTGTAGCACCCCTTAGACGCGACACGACATATTCGACCTCTCGAAGGTCTTATACAAGCCCTTAGACATCATTCATCATATATATATGAAATTATTTTTCAATTAAAACTTTTCACAACAATAGTTCAAACTCTTTATAAAATATAAGAATGAACTAAATCTCATCAAAACAATCCTAAACACATATAAATCATAAGGTAAGCACCCCTAATCAATTTTAAAAGTAACTATATTCTATTCCAAAGTCTTTGAAAAACTAAACTAAACATATTATGTGCTCGAATATATGAGGAAATACCGATATTGAGAGAAATCTATTCCTAAATTTCATCTCTTAAGAGACTTCTCACTTGCCCCCTACACTTGTAGAAATAAACAACATATGAAATTACCACATTGATTAGCTAAGTATGGTGACATGTAATAAATCATTCTAAAATAGACATTAACTTTATAGCATGCCTTTTTATGCTCTTTTGATATAAATATCATAAAACAAGTATAACTACAACTTTTCAAGACAATATACATATATAAGTCATATTCAAGTAGTTCATAAGAGACAACCATAACTATTTAGATTACAAATAAGCATTTAGACTACCTACCAAAGGCTATCCTAAGACTCACTTAAGTAACACAAGAAGAGAATGCTCATACACCCTCTTCAAGAACACCTAAGTAATCCTTAAGACTACCCAAAGTGAGATTATTCTTTACAACAGTAATACCAAACTAAGATTATTATTTACATTAAATTAATACATAGTCCATATTCAGTGACTGATCCCTTTTTCATCACTTAGACTCTCCACCTAAGGTTACTCTAAGACTTACCTAGTAAGACATGAAGAGACCGCCCGTACACCCTCTTAAAGCTCACCTAAGAAATCCTCAAAGCAACCCGAGATAAGAACGTTTTCATTCAACATGAATTAACTAAGTAAACAATATTCATTAAACCACATAAGATACAATTAAACGTTTATTGGACTTCGTATAATGGTCTTGAACGACCTAGGGGACTTATCCTACAACTTTCAAAGCCTACTCAACCCATGTATTGATAGTTTCCCGCTCCAATACCTACACGTTGTAGAACTTCTCCAACACTAGAATGTATATCCAACATGAAGAGAATACGCATTAACCGACATAGACCACACTAGCTAAGATAGGAATCTGAAGCCTACCCTACTCCGATGAGGGTGTTCTACTTGCCAACAGTAGAACTAGGACACATCCCATGTTTAAATATGGTTATGTAATACCAACGTTTCTTTGTACTGTAGTCTTCTCTTACGTAGAGCTACTACCACATGCATACTCACTCGGTACTTTTTCTTTGTTCTCACACAGTAAATCATTTCTTAGGTGTATGATAGAATGTACCATCAATATGACCTACAAAATCACAATACCTTTTTCTCCCAAGGATGGATTCCTTAGGGCTGCCAACCAAGGTTTATTTTGAAAGATCTTATGTCTTCTCTAGAGATGGTTTCATGTAGGACGAATCAACCTATCCCTATCTCTATCATTTTACCCAAGAAGGAACTTTTATGGTCCTTAACTTCAACGCTTCTATTAACCATCTTTTCTATATTTGAGGTCCTTTGTTGGTCATCCTTAGAAGGGCACCATCTTAGGTCTGTCGATCGTAGAGTTTCATTCATCAATACAGATACATAACATAGGTTCATAAGTCTACTAAGTAAAAGTTTCACATTCACATAACTTTCACGTATAGAGTGGAAGGACCTAAGTCTACAAATCAAGAAAAAACTTCATCATATAAAATATTCAATAACATTCAATTACCATGTAGGACGACAAAGTCTACCTAAGAAGATACCCTATTAACATATATAGATTCTCATCATATTCTATCATATTCACATCTAATTATTTAGAGGAAATAATACTTTAACCTCACACATGTATAGACACATTATTATCCTTCACCTTGATCATATATACAAGCTATAAAATGATAATAGTACAATTCACGTAATAAATGACAACACCATGTTCATAAAAATTATAACACATAAACACCACCACCATATGTGGATCATACCAATAAATATAATTCAATATTAATTCTATACTAAATAGAGGAATTAGGTCGATTCACCACTTTCCCATCATCACCATTCCTTTGCCATTTAAATGCATTCACTTTACAATGGCTCTTACCAATATCCATCTACACAATATTAAGCAAATAACCAATCCATATCAATGATCCAACATCATACATTATGAATATTATAATTATAAGGCAGGTTAAAGAAAATTATTTCACAATCTACATATTTAAATAGACCAATACATTCTACACATAAATTTACTAAGACCAAGCCATGATCAATTCACCCATTGTAGAAGCACAAATATTAATAGAAGGATTCCATGGTTTCATAGAGTTTTTATCTGAAAACATTAAATTCACAACAATTATATCATAAAACATTGATTTAAACCTATTGATGCAAGAACCTTGGTTAGAATTCAACATAGGAATTTCTATGTTTTTGAACATCTTTTAAAAGCCTTTGGAATATGTCTTCTTCAATGGAAGAATAGTAACAGTTTAAACATCGTACCTTTATTGATGAGAATCCTCAAAACTAATGGATAATCAATGAATAACTGTGAATTATAGCTTCAACCTTGCTTCTAGCTTTAATGGAGTCTACAAAACTTCTTTTGATCTTGGGATTTTTATTTTTAGAATAATGAAGTCTATGTCTAAGGTTTAGAGTATTAACAAACTTAATATATCATTAAATACCCAAAATAACCGTCCTTGACTTAATTTGGACCCTAGGTTAATCTCCCAAATTTCCCCTACATTGGCTGAGATACCTGTAGAAAAAGCAGGTGTCAATCGACATTCCAATCGGCAGAGCATTTATCAACCAATAAACTGTTCTACTGGTTCATGGTTTTGATCGGAGACTCCTCATAGGGAGCATAAGCTCCCAGCAATAAGTATGGGTATACTCCCCCAATCGATGGGTCGTACATTAGACCACGATTCATGGTTTAGGGTCTTGGTTAGACTGCTTCCTAGAAGTTTCTTTCCATGGTTTTTGTCCTCCTCAAGGACCCCTATGTTGGTCCTTTACGGTTCGTTCCTGGATGTTTCGACCCTAAATAGGTTCACTTAGTTGTTAGGGTCCTCTCCTCAAAATTTAGACACCGAACAACACGTAAAAGATTCAATGGCACACTAGAACACTCAAACACTAACTTTTGAACGTCTTGGTCGTTCTTTGATATTTCACTTCCGAACCCTTCCAAACTCTTCAAACTGACTTCTAATGAAATAATTCATAACTTTTAAACCTTATTAACTTATGAAACTCTTTTAAGGTCTACTTTAACCTAGTTCATTTTGAAGGTTGGTACATTCTCCCCTACTTGGACAACATACGTCCTTGAATGACGCTAAAACACTTTAAAATCTTTCAAGAGATAAAGACTCAAGAGTAGAAGCTAATAAACATACCACATATTACTCAATACACATATCTAGGAGGAACATCAACTTCATAAAATCAAGAGACTGAAACACAATAAGAATGTAGGAACCACATTTACAACTTATCATGCAATAAGACTCTACCTTTTAACTTCTCATAAAAGGAACTTCTTTCTGAACACATAATCATGCTCATATATATTATTTCTAAGAAAATTATAATAATCTATCATGAAAACACAATTATGCAACATTTTCAAGTACCTTACTGTAAAGCATACTTGCAAGATTACTTGTGCAATATTTAAGCAATTTACTATAGGTGCATGACAACATGAGAGACAAAATAATTTGGATTCCCTTTACCATATAAAATTAATATCATGGAAAATGCACAATGTGAGGAGATCAATTACACTCATTTTCACTTAGACTCCTAAACACATGCAACATGCTACTAGAAAGTTCTAACTCTAAAGATTGAATATAATAGAACAGAATAGACAAAATTCATCAACCCGACTATTCACCATACTCTCCCATATTGGAGAAATTCATAAATATATAAAAGGGATAATATAACTTATCGGCACCTTCATCAGTATTTGTTGTATTCTTACTGTCACATCCAGGTTTACCCTCTAGACGTAACCCGCATCGTCGTTCTTTTTAAAGACTAAGACTAGCTTCATAGTTTCATGTCATTACATTAATATGTTCAAATATGCTTAAAAATTTAAAACCTTCAATATCACTACTTGGAGCTTTACATAGACGTGTACATACAAATAATATATATTCATATTGAGTACACATAGACCCTTCATATAGGAAGGTTACATAGTCATCTACTTTTATTGCACATATATATATAAAAATATAGAAATAGTCTCAACGATTGTCTCATCTCATACCATATGAAAGGATATGACAATATGGGCATAGCCCTTACATCAATACAACAAGAACATGTATAGGTCATATGAAAGTACAATATTCAAATAACAATGAAAGAAATGATAGAATCCATAAGCTCATAACAAAATCCAAAGCTAGAGGATGGTATTGCCGTCGAAAGATGAGGACCTACACCACTTGGATGAAGGGAAGAATCAAAGCCGTCACTAATATCGCATTCAAAGCTCTTCAAAAACCGAAACATAAAATTTTTGGGACAAGGGAAAAAATGGGGTTAGTACTATACATGTACTAAGTATGATATCGTATGCACATACACAAGAAAAATATGCTAAAAAGGGACTATTTATCAAAGCATGCCACTTTACCCCTTTAGGGGCTTAATGCAAAGTTAAGTAAGTCATATTAATCAACCAAACACGCTTACTATCTCAACAAGTTATACTTATCCCAACACACTTGAAACCATGATTTACTACAACCCTAACATCAAGGAATAATATCACAAGAATGAGTAATAGATAAAACATAACATAGTAAGCAAGACAATTACTCACAAGTCCTTATTACATCAACAAGTGCAATGACAAAGCAAAGACCCATAACCTTACTCAATCAAGTATCCTCAACAAGAAAACATGACCAGTGTCAAACTTTACATATCATAGCGTTTAGGCTTGCATTTCATCATATGTTATCATTTATAACCCAAGGAATATTCATAAATGAAGTACTCAACATATAATATCAACAATTTGTCATAGTCATTATATATACATCATATATTGTCATAACATAAACATACATAAGAACCTCCTCCAAAATTACGCTCAAGGCTAACTAATGCAATGTCTCGGTAGAGTCCCATACCCCTACCTAAACTAAGCTACATCCCTTAGGTTATCAAAGTTATAGTTCAAGTCAATTAATTCCTTTTATCGTTTGGGAACATCTTTCCCTAACTGACAATGGCCACATGAGCTTGTGCGGAATCCGGTGACATAGAAGCCTACATTGAAAGAAGGTGGACTACTTGACAAGGTACTACCAAAACAAAAAAAAAGGGCAAATACGTGAAACCACTAGCTAGTATTCCAATGGGGGCAACATAGTTCAAGAACTAGGAGATTTAGTTGGGACCCTCTTCATGCGCCATACATTAAAGTCTCCAATATCAAGACTAATGTAGTGTTCCTACCTTCACTATGTGTGAAAGGACACTCCTCTATCTAGTTCACTTGGTGCTAAGCTAGACTTCTTTTTTGGAATGTCTTTAATCCTTTAATTATCATTCATAACTTAATTTAGGCCATAGGGTCTATCCGTCGTATAATCATCATAATCAATAGCTCATTAAGAATTGTATGAGTATAAATATTTTTATCACAATTCATATAAGTGAGGTTTAACACTTTAGAATTCCTAAAATATTAAGGAACCTTGATAGTTTTCATCACCTTATAGCAAATACACCTTAATCAACCTCACAACATCGTCTAGACATTTCAATACAAAATTACACCACCCTACTAACTATAGGGCATACTCAAACTGTAATATCATGACATAACAACAATTAATCACAATTGGAAGTAAAGATTGAGATTCTAAGACTTACCAAGTCTTCTTCATCATCTATCATCAAGCTCTTACCATCAATGCATAACTTAACCCATGTTTGGGAGTAACATCATCACACCATGATAACCAATAGAATAACAAGGCCAATTGAATCTATATAAGACAAATCACCTTTAGATCACAACTTGAGACAAGGTACCTAGGGTAATCTCACATTATAATTCCTAACGTAAATCACATCTCAAAAAATAGCATGATAGGACTATAATTGATCTTAATTTGATCATAATAACACCATAGGATTGTAATAAAATCAACACCATACTCTATTAAATGATAACAATACAATATTGGTCGAGATAACTACCAAGGGTTAGGGATAGACGATCATATTCTTCAATTTAGATGAAACCATCAACAATTACCATAAACAAGTTTAATTACATGTCAATCTACTCAATACAGCCCTCATAAATCATTAGCAACTCAATCCATAACTTCAATTTCTTAATTGAATGAAACCCATTAGAAAACTCAACTTTTTGAAATCTATTTTGAAGGAACTCTTTGAGGAAAGAATCTCAAAGGTGAATAGAACCTATGCCTTAATGTTTCTCAAAAATTTGATGAACAATCCATCCTTTTTCCATCCCCTAAACTCTAGTTCTTGCTATCCTTCAATGGTGAGTTCATGGAGAGAGAGAAATAAGAGAGAAGGAAGAGAGTTTATTTTGAGTGTTTTCTTTAGGTTAATGAGGGTTAAGGGTATTTATAGTGGGGATTAATTAACTTAATTATTATCCTTTTAATCCACAACTAACTCCTAAACCAATTAATTAATAATCATTTAAAATTTAAAAGTGAAACTCGACCGCAATCGATGGTCCGTTAGTGAGTCGATGGACAACCCCCTCCATTTTGCACTCTGTCGTCTCGGTCATAGACTTTGCAGGTGAGGGCTTCCTCCAATTTTTTTATGTGTGGGAGGACGGTTGCATCGACGCCCTGGCGATCCACACACGGACCGTATCTTGCACCTCCGTATTCCGTCGTTGATTCCAAAAGTTGTGCAGGTGAAGGGACCTTCTCTACAAGCTTAAGTATGGGACGATGGTGGAATCGACGCCCCATCGATCCACACACAGTCGATTATCCTGTCGATGCACACTTCCAGGCAGTGCTACATCAAATGGCATGGGTCCTTCTCAAGGGACCTTGGTTGGTCCTTGGGGAGTCGTACGCAGACGTTCCAATAATGGAAAAACTCAAACACCCATTACCTACCATTCCACCCATTTTCGTACATTTCAGACTCCTAAAAGTTAGTCAAAAAGGCTAAGGCACACTAACATCCTTTTGAAAAAACATTTCGGACGTTTTGGTTCTTAAATCTCTTAAATGAGCTATATTCATTAAAAATGGACTTAGAAACAGTGTTTAGATTTAATGACACCTATGTTAGGCTTTACAATGAGTCTTGGATTTTCAAGGTGTTACACTTACCTTAGAGAGGGTGGAAACAACCACGACTCAGACAAATTGGAGTTGCACCTTCACTAGGAGATTTCTTGGCCTCTCTTCCTCTATAAGCAATAGTAGGACAATCTTTCACCTTATGATAATCCTTTCCAAAACAAAAGCACCCACTAGTACACGATCAACACTTTCCAAAGTGTTTCTTCCCACAAGAAGAAAAAGTAGGTTTAACTCCTTAAGAAGCACTACCTCTATCATAGTTGGCCTTAGGTGTATTAGAAGCGTCTTATTTTGGAGCCCTTTTTCTACACATACGTTGGTTTTGCTCATCGGCTCTACCGCTCTTTAAATTTCTTGTAATCCTACTGAGTGTGGACTATTCAATGGATTGTGCATACACCATAAGTCTAGATAGGTTCATGTCATTATGGAGTATGTCTATACAAGACTCTTCTTTCACAAGGTTGGCAACACCGATCACAAACTTATTCATCTCATCTCTAGGGTTAGTCACCAAAGATGGATCATACTTGAACAATAGGGTAAATTTAAAGGAATACTCCTCAACACTCATATTAGCTTGCCAATGTTTTATAATCTCCTCAACCTTCACCTTCCTCTTCTTACGGGGTATGTACATTCCTAAGAAGGCCTCCTTAAACTCTTCCCATTCTATAGGACCTGATTCAACCATCCTGTTATCTTTCCATTGTGTGTACCACACTTGAGTAACTTCCCTTAATTGGTATGAAGCCAATTCTTCTTTCTCCTTAGAAGTCACTCGCGTGGCATTCAAAACCTTATATACACTATCTAGAAACTCTTGGGGATCCTCTCCATCGTTAGAGCCAAGAAAGAAGATGGATTAATCCTCACAAAGTCTCTCAACCTATAGGTCATGGTACTTTCAAGTGCATTCAATCTAGGCCAATATATCTCTATTTGGTTTTGTTGTCAACGCTCGGGCTAGGGTATGAAGATCTCCTCAAGTTTCCTTATTAGACATGTCCGGGGAAACCACCAGAATCTCATTCCCTTGATTAACTATAGGGACTTGTTCACCTTGAGGAAATTGAACACCCTAGGGGAGCTTATCCAACTAAGGGAGGAACTTCCTCATTCACCACTTCCTCATAAACTCTCCTTCAGGGTGTATTTTTTATATTCATATCATAAGAAGAAGAGAAAAGATTATGAAAAGACACTTATAACCTCAACTAAATCTCATAACACAAGAGTAATGAAGAAAGGGAAACTTGTATTGTAACATAGCCTCTCGTTTATAGATGTGTTGGGACTCACATAGATGAGACTCTACTTGAAGTGGATTTTATGAGACTTTTAATGCTAAAGACTATTTAAACATCATATTCTCCAATACCAACTTTGTTACTACCGTTGATCACCCCCTGGACAAGACACGACGTATTTGACCTTTCGGAGGTCGTTGACAAGTCCTTAGACACCCTTCATCACATATATATGAAAATTATTGTGTAATTAAAGCTTTTCACAACAATAGTTCAAACTCTTTGTAGAATATAAGAAAGAACTATGTGTCATCATACCAGTCTTAGACTCATATAAATCTTTGTATCACAACGCTTACATCAATTTAAAAAGTAACTATAGTCTATTGCAATGTCTTTGAAAAAGGAAACTAAACATAGGGGTCTCCTTGAACATATTAGGACATACCAATCTTAGAGAATGCTATTGCAAAATATCAACTTGTACGAGACTTCTAACTTTCTACCGACGCTTGTAGAAATAAACAACATGTGTAATTAGCACATTGAATGCACTAAGTATGGTGACATGCAATATAACCATGTCAAAATAGACATTACTTTATAACGTCCTTTTTAATGCTCTTTTGGTATAAATCTCATAAACCAAGTATAAGAATCACTTTTCAAGACTAGATTCCATATTAGACATATTCAAGTAGTTCATAAGAGTTCACCATAACTATTTAGACTAAACATAGTCATTTAGAATCCCTACCAAAGGCAATCCGAAGACTAAATTAAGTAGGACAAGAAGAGACCGCTCATACAGCCTCGTCAAGGACACCTAAGTAATCCTTAAGATTAGCCAAACTAAGATTATTCTCTACATTACAAGAATACATAGTCCATATCATCAACTATTCCATCTTTCATCATGTAGAATCTCCAATTAAGGTTACTCTAAGACTTATCTAAGTAAGACATGAAGAGACCGCCTACACGCCCTCTTCAAGCCTACCTAAGAAATCCTTAAAGCTACCGTAGATAAGAATCTTTCTATTCAACATGCATTAAGTAAGTCAACAATATTCATTAAACCATTTAATATACACTTAAGCATTTATAGGACATCACACAATCGTATTGAAGGACCTAGGGAACTCATCCTAGAAACATCAAAACCTACTTGTGCCATGTATAGATAGCATGACATTCCACTACCTACACGTGGTCGAACTTCTCAAACACTAGAATGTACATTCCACACTATGAGAATAGGAATTAACCTATATAAACCACTCTAACTAATTATGGAATCCAAATTCTTCCCTACTCCGAGGAGGGTATTCTATTTGTAAAGGGTGGAACTAGGACACATCCCATGTTGGCACATGGTTAAGGAATATCAAGGGTTTCTTTGTACTCTACTCTCCTTTTAAGTGGAGATACTACAACAAGTATACTTAATCGGTGCTTTACCTTTGTTCTCATAGTGCAATTCATTACTTAGGTGTATGAGAGAAGGTACCATTACTATGCCCTACCAACTCATAATACCCTTTTTTACCAAGAATGGGTTCACTATGGCTCCGACCAAGGTCTATTTGGATAGCTCTTTTGACTTCCTTAGATATGGTTTCATGCAGTCCCATCCAACATATCCCTAAGTCCATCGTTCCACTCAAGAAAGATGTCATTACGGTCCTACAAATCCAGGTTTCTATTAACCTTCTTTTCTATATTGAAGTTCCTATGTTAGTCATTCTTAGAAGGAAACCATCATAGGCCTACCAATCCTAAAATTTTATTCATCAATACATATACATGACAATAATGCTAAAGCCTACTAAGTCAAGATTTCACAATCACATAACTTTCTTGTATTAAGTAAGGGACCTAAGTCTTCAAATCAAGACACAAGTTCATTATATCACGTATTCAATAACATTAATGTACCCTGTAGGGATAACTATAGCATACCCTATCGACACATATAGAAAATCATCATAGTCTATCATATTCAAAACGAATCATTTAGAGGACATCATACTCTAACCTCAAACATACATATACACATTATCATCCTTCACCTTGATAATTTATACAAGCTATATCATGATAATAGCACAATTCAAATAATAATGACGACAAGTCCATGTTCATAACAAATATAACACATAAACACCGCCACATTAAGTAGACCATACAAACCAATACAATTCAATATCAATTCTATACTTAATAGAGGAATAAGGTCAATTCACCACATTCCCATCATCATCATTAGCATTCCTTAGCCTATTTCAATCAATTCACTTTACTAAGGCTCTTACCAATAGTCATGTACACAATAATAAGAAAATAACACATCCATATCAATGAAACAACAACATAAATAATGAATCTTATAATTATAAGACAGGTTATAGAATTTCTATCATGATATATACATAATTCAAAAGCCCAATACAATCTACACATTAATTCATTAAGATCAAGCCATGATCAATTAACCTACTTCAAAGCAAAAAATAATAATTGAAAGATCACATGTGTTAACAGATTTTTTAAATTAAAACATTTAATTAATATCAATTATAGCGTAAAACATTGATCTAAATCTTTTAATGCAAGAATCCATGGTTAGAATTCAAAATAGAAATTTCTATGTTTTGGACATCTTTGAAAAGCTTTTGGAATATGTCTCCTTAAATGGAAAAATGGTCAAGGATGAAACACCTTGACTTTATTGAATACAATCAACATAATTTGTGGAGAAACAATGAATAACTTTGAACTGTAGCTTCAACTTTGCTCCTAATTTTGATGGAGTCCAAAGAGAACTTCTTTTGATATTGGGGTTTTATTTTTGAATAATTAGGGGTCTAAATCTAGGGTTTAGAGTCTTAAAAACATAATATACCATAAAACACCCAAAGTAACCGACCATGACTTAATGATGACCCTAGGTTAATTTCCCAAAATACCCCAACCATGGTTGACACAAGAAAATTGAAGGTGTCAATCGACATTCCAATTGATGGAGCGTTGATCAACTAACGGACCGTCTTGATGTTCCGTTGTTTTGATAAGAGACTCCACATATAGGGCTAGGATCTAACCACTATGTTTGAGGATATGGCCCAAATCAACGGCGCGTACATTAGACTACGTCTGTCATTTTGGGTCTTTTTTTGGACAATTTTTTTGTAGTTTCTTGCCAAGGTTTGGGTCCTCCTTAAGGATCCTTAGGCTGATACTTGGGGAGTCCTGCCCAAACGTTCGACCCTAAATAGTTTAATAATTTACATATTAACATCCTGTTTTACAAATTTAGACACCAAACAACACGTAAAACATGCAAAGTCACACTAGAACACAAAAATATTAACTTTTGAACGTCTTGGTCGTTATTTGACGTTTCATTTCAAAAATCTTCAAATTAAATTCTAATGCTACAATTCATAATTTTTACACATTAAAAATTCATGACACACCTCTTAGGCTCTAGTTTAGCCTAGTTCATTTTGACGGTTGTTTCACATGGTACCCGAGCTCGTTTGCAGAGTTCTGTGATGAATATTTGGAAGAGAAGTTAGTTCTGGCACTACTTTACATGCATGAATATCTTTGTAGCAATGATTGTTACAAAATTAAGCGGAATTACATCAATAATCTAAGATAGATATGTTTCTTTGGAATTCCGATGAATACACTAGTTTTAAGATGGCATGATCATACTACTAATGAAACCGAACCAGTAGAATTCAACCATATTTATGTCCTTTTTTATAATAATGCCAGCTTCAACCAACTTAGGAGTGTAATCTAAAGAGAATAGTAGAACTAATGACTTTTTCATTTTGTCTAGTTGTTTAGTCCTAATCATGTGTTGATAATCATCATCAATATTATTAGAATGATCTAGGATAAACAATAGCATGATTGTATTTGATTTTTTTAGACGACTAAATAGCCAACTGGCTTGAGGTTGTTGAATGCTTCTTCCATTGTGATATCAAGGTCCCATAAGGGCATAGAACTGTGGAACTCAATTTGTAATGTATGGAGCACATGGATGGTGAGTATCTGGAAATCATGATCTTGAGGCACTTAATAGTGTATGGATACCTATCAATCACCCTATTTTTTGATAGACGGGTTTTCTCGATAAACGTTTGTAGTCCTTCAATTTTTAATTTGTTCACGGACTAGTGGGGAGGACCTTGAACTGGCGGTACAAGCACCATTGCTTGTTATGGGATTGGAGTATGAGAGGTGGTACACTTAGAAGTAATGATCCTACATGGATCGTTCATTCTTTTACAGCATAATTCTACGCTTTGTAACTTATTATCCATAGAGGCTGCCGATTGATGTTCTTGGTTTTCACCTAACTTTCAGAAGTAGTGAGGTGGGTGGTGTATATATAAGAGTTTTGTTCTGGTAATCCAAGGGCCTTACCTTGTCCTTTTCCCTTCCCACTAGTTGTGGAATGTTTTGTTCTGGTGAAACAGGTGCCTTGCCCTTTCATTTGAACTTCCCACTAGTTTTGGGATGTTTTTTACCCTTGCTTTTGGCTACAACTGCACCTTCGTTGATTTTAGTCCCTTTTTTTTGCCTCAAGTTGGCATGATTCTACCTACGACTTTGGTTCTAGCTATATTTTAAAACATTGAAAAATAAAAAGTTCAGAATAACTTAGTCACAGTCATTTAAAAGCATTTTGTAGAGAGGCTCTCCGAGCTACTTGGCGAGTTGAGTTAGCTCACCGAAAGGATTGATTCAAATATTATGGCAATTATGCAAAGTTACAGTTAATTCGATGGATCACCAACACCTGAAGACGATAAAGGTAAGCTCACCGAAAGTTACACTTTTAAAAATGGTTCAGCGGTGCATACAAAGGTCAAGCAACTAGACTTTTGGCAAGTCGTCAAGTGCTTTTTGTGACACCAAGTTTCTCACCGAACGTTACAGAATCTTACATCTCATTTAGAATGAAACAAAAGGCGATATGGAAACATTAGGTTAACCGCCAGGTGATTCAGGTAGCTCGACCCAGCTCGTCAAACGACCCAATATGCCTATTTCCAACGCAATTTCACGATTTCAACCTTGCAACATGTCATGAATGAATAGCACTCCCTACATGTTACCGGCGTCGTCGTCCTCGGAGAGGACTAAGACTAGTCTCTTAGAATCCCACCATTACATTAATAGGATAAAAAGTGCAGAACATTAAAACTATTCATGTATAACTAAAAAGTATTGTTTACATAGTCCTCTTGCATTTTGCATGTTGAATTTACTTAGACTTCTCGCATATGAAGCATACATAGTATTCTCAATTAGATTACATATTGGAACATAGGAATCCGTCTAATATTTCGTCTCATATTAAACCATGTAAACGAGCACAAATCTTGGACATAGCCAATACAAAGTCAACATGCCAATATAGCCTTACATCAATATCCAAATGATAAAGGAAAGAACAATGTTTTTATGACAATACAACTTCAAATCTAGACTATAGAAATAGCTAACATCCCCGAGCATGTGAACCTACAAATACATGGTGAAAACAGTCAAAGTCTTCTTCAATAGGACATCTAGGAAATCAATGGACAGAACCTATATAATTTGTATAAAACATAGAGATATTGGTTAGTACACTACTTGTACTAACTATGGAAACATATGCACATAAAACATTGAAATCATTCATAAATGGACATTTGTTAAAAACATAGTAATTTACTTTGAAAGGCCTTTATGCATAAGCAAGAAAATATATGAACCAATGAGCACATATTCATCAAGAGAAGACCATACTCAATACAAGACAAACATAATCAAGTAATGTCAAGTCAAAATGTGTAGCACATAACCCAAAACAACTTCAACATAATGTCATAACAACAAAGCATTCATAAGGGTTCACAACATTACAACGTGTGCAAGACCATTACCTATAACCCATTACCAAGCTTACAAGTGAAATGCTTAAGTGAAGTCCTATAACCCCACACAACCAAGTAAACACACAAAAGGATCACAAGCAATGTCTAACTTCATATAATATGTTATCATAAGTATTCATCTTCATATTTAGCTATATTGACCAATAACATATTCATAAGTAAATTTATCATCATATTGAATAATCACATGTAAAGTCAACGTATGCTTATCATTAATATTACAAGAGCGTAAGAAAAACCTCCTAGGACTTCCCTCAAGGCTAACTAGTGCAATGTATATGTATAGTTCCATACACCTACCTAGACTAAGTCAAACCCCTAAAGTCACCCTAGTCAGTGTTAACTTCATTAAATCATTTTGCTTTCAAGAACAATTACCTTAACAAACATAGACCACATGAGAAAAATGTGGAATCCAATGTCATGAAACCCTACACAAAAAGAAGGTGGACTACATGCAAAGTTAGTATACAAATATGAACATAGCATTCTAGGTTAATCCACTAGCTAGTATTTCTATTGGGGAAACATAGTTCAAGAACCAAGAGACATACTTGAGACCCACTTTTTGCACAATTGCATTCTAATATCTATCTCATGAGAATCATTGTGAACCTACCTTCCCACATTAGAAAGAGACATCTCTCATAACTAGTTCACTCGGTGCTAAGATAAAGTTCCTTTTTGAAATGTCGATAAGCCTTTATCAATTATTATAGCTTAGTATAGGACATAGAAGACTAACCCCTTGTATGTAATAACATTAACTCATTGGTAATTCTATGAGAACTTCCTTTCAATAAAACCCTCATATGTGAGATTAACACATTGTAATCATCGCGTCATAGTAAGGCATATAAGTAATTCAAATCAACTTTATATCATTACACCTTAGTCGTAATCTCACTGTCCATTTAATCAATACATTTCAAGAACATTCATCATACCATTACCTATTCAATATAATCTCAATTAATACATCCATTCATCTTCATAATCAAGTCCAAGACATCACCATTGAAATAAGGATTCAAGATCATAGGTATTACCAATTTACCTTCACAAGCCTCCTTCCATGGTAATACCATTAAAAAAATATATAAAATAATATACTTAACAACATCATATAATAGTAGTTAACACAATAACTAAGTAAATTTCATCATTACTATTCAATTCAACATCAATCATAACCTACGGCTAGGGAAATAGGGTCAATTCATGATCTCTTTTGTAAAACTAGGTATAACATGAAGAACTACCCTACTTCACCAATAATCATCATATTATATCCACAATAATCAAAATAAACCAAGAACAATACATTTTGAAAGATCAATTTTATATTAGGAATGAAACCCATGTTGTTATCAACTTTTTGAAATCAATTTGAAAGAAACCTTTTGGGGAAAGGAGTCCCAAAGGTGATGAGTTACCATAGCTTAGATATCTATGATGATTGATAAAGATAAAGTTTAATCTTGTAACCCTTCTGACCTTGAATCAATCTTCAATCTAGTCTTGGGGAATAAAGAGAAAAAAGTAGAAAGAAGAAAGAGGATTTAGTTTGTGGGAATTGAAGTGAGTTGTGTTAGTTTTAATTAGATTTATGTCTTTATATAGTCCATTAATTAACCTAATTAGACTTCCCCTAACACTTAATTAATAACCTAATAAACTAAATTAAATGACCTCATCATAAATGGGAAAGCAAAACCAGATTTGACCTACGAAACCTCGACAAACGGTCCGTAGGTTAATCGACGCCTGCTCATGCTCACCATATTACACATCCTTTGATAAGTTCAAAGACTTATTTTTTTTGGATATTTTGGAAAATTACTATGTTTTGAACGACGGAGCCATAGAAACCCCTTCAACCATGCAATGCCCCATCGTTTGGCTCGTTAATAGACACTGTCATATAACAACTTTTTGTCATTTTGGAAGGGTCTTCCTCAAGGACCCTTAGAATGGTCCTTGGGGAGTCGTATCGTGAATTTTCAACCCTAAACATATTCTAATACATGTTTAACACCTTCCTACAAAATTCAATTGAATTTCGACTCAGAAAACCCCATGAAAGATGCCAAGGCATATGAACCTCTATATCATAATTTACCATACTCATGGACGTTCCTTGACATTTTGACTGTAAACTTCCTAAATGATTATATACTTTATTTTATGCCTTAAAAAGTATTACTAGTTTTTGTTCAACATGGGAGGCTCTAGAATAGGTCTTAGAGTTAGTGTTGTATTATCCCCTCCCCCCCCCCCATAGGAACATTCGTCTACGAATGACATTAAATCAACATAAGAATATGACATTTACACATAGCAACTCAAATCATAATTTACTATACATAAAAGCTCAACATCATAACTTGAGGAATTTCCGTATCATCATCAGCATGAGCTCAACATGATCGTCAAGTCACTGATGCGAAAACTTTTTACAACACATTAACATGCTCAATACCCTTTCATGAAGGGAACAATACGCAAAACACGTTCAAGTGCAATTTCAAACAAAAGAGCATTTTTACATGAAAACTCATTTTAACAAAAACCTTTTACCTCAATCATGCATATTTTTCTAAACAAGACAAATAAAAATTAATTAATTATTTTTATTATTATTATGAATAATTAACAGTAGTTAGGAAAAATATGAGGATAACAGGACTCCATGTCGGCCTAGGCCTCCCATATTGCTCCTCCACTAGGTAGTTTCTCCATAACACCTTTATCGAGGCCACCTCCTTCTTCTTCAACTTCTTAACTTGTTTATCAAGGATCTCCACCGGAACCTCTTCATAGTAAAGATTCTCATCCACATCTAACCCTTGAATAGAAATAATGGATACGAGATAAGCAATACACTTCTTTAGCATGGATACATGATAACACCGGATGAACCGAAGACCTTTCACTAGGTAGTCTCAATTCATATGAAACCTTTCCAATCCTTTGCATAACCTCATAGGGACCCACATACAGGGGACTAAACTTCCCCTTTCTTCCGAACCTCATCACACCCTTCATAGGTGAGCTCTTCAAATACACCATATCACCTACTTCGAATTCAACATCTCTTCTCCTATTGTCGGAATATGGATTTCGCTTACTCTAGGCTGATTTCAACCTCCCCCTTATGACATGAACCTTCTCCAAAGATTTATAGATAATCTCGGGACCAGAGTGAAGACTCAACAACCACAAACCGCCCAACCGGAGACCTACATTTCCTAACATGTAGTGCCTTAAATGGAGCCATGGAAATACTCTAATGTTAGCTATTATTATAGGAGAACTCAATCACCAACAAGTGATTGTCCCAGTTACCTGTAATGTCTATCAGAAAAGCTCTTAACATATCCATAAGGGTTTGAATAGTATGCGCTACTTGACCATCCATTTTGGGATGAAAAGCGGTGCTAAGCTTCACTCTAGTACCCAACCCTTTTTGAAAGTACCTCCAAAAATGAGAAGTGAATTGGGAACCTTTATCTTATATGATGGACAAAGAGATCCCAAGAAGACTCACATTCTCATTTTGACTTCGCGTTACAGGCAACCCAACAACAAAGTCCATATTATTTCTTCCCACTTCCATTTAGGATCACCCATTCTTGAATAAGACTACTAGGCTTTTGAAGCTCGTCTTTCACTTGTTGGCAATTTGGACTCTTGGATAAAAACTCTGCTATGTCCCTTTTCAAGCCATTCCACAAAGAAACCTCTCAAAGATCACGATACATGTTGTTGGAACCCAGATGGATGACATATCGGGAACCATGAGCTTCTTCTAACACCTTATTCCTTAAATAATTGACATTCGATACACGTAATCTATTTTGGTACCTTAGAACACCATCCCACCTTAGGAGAATGACTCATTCAACTTACTAAATACTGGTTACTTAAAATTCATCAATAGTGGATCATGATATTTTTTAGACTTCACCTCAACCACTAAGGAAGACGCGGATATGTTACACAAAACAACAATTTGAGGAATCTTACAACCGAACAACTAATTTAGCCAACCTATGAACATCTTTCACTAGGTCTTTCCTCCTTTCTTCTACATGAGACACACTACACATGGTCATACCGACTCCAAGCATATGAAACTACATTGGCCTTGTCGGTGTGGTACAAAACACTCATGTCGTAATCTTTCAACAATTCCAACCTTCTTTTTGACGAGGATTCAAATTCTTTTGCGTAAACACATATTGAAGACTGTTATGGTGTGTATATACATCCACATGAACACCATACAAGTAGTGCCTCCATATTTTCAAAGGAATCACTACGGCTGCCAATTCAAGATCATGAGTTGGATAATCTTTCTCGTTCACCTTGAGTTGTCTAGAGGAGTAGGCTGCTACTTTCACATGTAATATTAGAAAAAACCCCAAAACCACTCTAGATGCATCACATTATACCACAAAAACCTAGGTACCATCTGATAAAGTCAACACCAAAGCGAAGGTAAGCCTATGTTTAAAAATTTGGAAGCTTCTTTCACATGCCTCGGACCTATAAAATTTCACACTCTGTTGGGTCAAGGTAGTCAAAAACAAAGCAATGGACGCAAAACCATCCACAAACCTCCTATACACAACACCATTTCCGGCCTACAGCAACACCACGTAAGTGTAGCCTAAACTAGCAAAAAGTGTGGCCTTCGATAAAAGGCTACACCTTTGGACATTCAGCAACACTTTTTAGGGGCTGCCCAAAAGAAGCGTAACCTTTGACATTAGGCAACACTTTTTAAATGTTGCCATCTTTGGCTACACTTATAAAGCGTAGCCAAATAGGTATAAGGGCACGCTTTGAAGACGTGCATTAGCAACACCTATTTTTTGTTAGACTACACTTAAAAGCGTTGCCTTTTCAGATTTATTGGTCACACTTAAAAAGTGTTGCCTTTTATTGGTCATCTATTGCAACACTTTCAAAGTGTAACTTTTTATCTACCTAGAGCAACACTTACAAAGTGTAACTTCAACATTTATAAGCCTACATGTAGCACAAATATATATAATATATTTACATACATACAAGTGACCTAAAACACAAAATGAACTAATTAATCATTAAATTGAAGCTATATATTTCAAATAAACTTCGAGAAATATTTCATGTACAACCAAAAGATAGTATATGTTGTGTACATACCCATACTTATACATCAATATTCTAAATGTGTACACAATAAATCAAATATGTATTTAAACTTATACAATAGTTCAGAAACTCTTCATCATCCACTTTAAAATTTGATCACCTCCATTTCCCTACACATATAAGATATTTGCAGTTATATAGAAGAGGTAAGAAGTTCAGATTGTAACAATGAAGAGAGGCAAGAAATCCAGCAGTTACAGAAAATTAGATTGCATCTTTTGATGTTCAAAGTAGATTCCTACTTGTCTTTTGATGTTCAAAGTAGATGATCTTCCCTTAGGTGTCTAGAATTCCAAATGAGTTCAACAACAATGAATAATTGCATTAGGGTTCAAACTTCATAAGAAACAATATAAAATATTTGGTGTTATACAATAACCATGATGCACGCAATCTAACACGAACACTAAAGAAAAAAGGAATTAATGAGGAGACACAAACAATTAGATTCTCCTAATTATTATTTGTTTGTAGTTATGCAAGCATGCCTTCTACTAGGATGTCAAATGTTTTGGTTATAACATGGATATTCTATATAATAAGAAAGAAAATAGACTTTACTGACAGAAATATTTATATATAGAAGCAGCAGTTACAGAAAACATTAACAACAAATCTGCAGATTGCAGATTCCATACAATGCAATGTTCTATACAAATGCCAAAAAAACAGTGAAACAAAAGAAGCAAGACCTTAGCTCAATTTAAACCAAATACATTAACAACAACTAAAGAGAGACAAGTCCAGATTGTAGATTACAGCAGCAGCAAAAATTAAAGAAAATTAGATTAGTTTCCTTGTGTAGTTAATATGTTCCACACGATCAAACAAGGAAACTAAATCTGACATAGAAAAACTACACTTCAACCTTACCAAACAAGCAAGATGAATAGTGGCCAAGAGAACAAAACCTTAGCTCAATTCAAACCAAAGCCACTAACAATAAATTACCAATGATGAAATAGCAAAAACAATGTATAAGTCAATAAGCAAGATCAAAGATCTGTTATACATACCCTGTGCAAATACTTTTTTGAGTTCTTAGGAAAAATCAGAATTGATAACAACGTTAACTGCTTGAATATCAATTCCTCTAGTAAACAAATCTGTTCCATCAAGAAAGAACACAAAATTAAGAAATTTAACAATTAATCAATTTGAAATTTCAGCTGTAACGGAAAGCGTGACGGACCGTCGTAGCCATGACGGTCCGTCCTGCATGTTCGTCATGAAGATCAGAGAAGTAGCAGAAGAAAATTGCAAGTATGGGACGACGGAGTCCATGACGGCCCGTCATGACCACGACGGCCCGTCATGACCACGGCCCGTCATGACCACGACGGCCTCTCATGACTACGATGGCCCGTCGCGAGGTCCACGGCGGCCCGTCGCAAGGTCCACGACGGCTCGTCGTGACCACGACGTCCCGTCGCGAGGTCCGTCGACCCAGCCGCGTTTTGACAGATTTCCAGCAAATAGAGTTACTATCTATACTTATGGCCAAAACGACTGAATTCGCTAAAGTTACTATCTATACTTGAAAATGCACTAGACAAACCAAGCTTAAGCTGATCAAACTATGAACTCAGGAAGAAAAAAATCTCTTACCTGATAAACTCTATTCCAACAACCTAAAGCTTTAAGACATGAGGCAAGTTGATTTGTGAAGCATTTTCTTTCAATATTCAAAAGGAAATCTGATGGAATAGCAGTTTACCCAGAAATCTTTGAAGAAAATTGTCTTCTTCAGCTCTCCAATCTGAACAATGAAGCTCTGAGAGGAAAATCGTCTTCTTCAGTTCTTCTTCAGAGGAATCGCACTGCTCTTCGATTCTTCGACTGAAAATGGTGTTCTTCAGCTGAAGTTTGACAGAAATGTGACGAAAATTGATTTATTTCGTTCTTCGATCCTTTTCTTCAGTTCTTGCAAATGGGTTCTTCATTTCTGGATGAAAACGTATTCTTCAGCTGAAAGTGAAAGCTTCAGCTGAAGTTTTAAGAATGTTACCCTTTTTATTTTTTTAATGTTTTATTCTTATTAATATATCTTTAATGTTTTATTTTTTTGGCCAAATAAAAATGGGAGGGAGATCAAACTTAAATGTTAAAATGTTGGAGGGAATATAAAATTTTGGTCAAAACACTAAGGCCACATTTTTAATGTGTTGTATTTTCAATTATAAAAATAACACACATTAAAAGTGTGGCCATTCATGTAAATAGTTGTTACCAACTATAACAGCACTTATAAAGTGTAGTTTATCCCATTAAAGAGTACACTTCAGAAGTGTTGCTAAAATTAATGTAGCGAAAAGTCAAAATCATTGGCTACACTTTAAAAGTGTTCCCAAAAGTATTTTAGGCAACACTTTATAAGCGTTGTCATGATTTAGTGTTGCGGTAGACCTAAAATGGTGTAGTGATAGTACTCGACTAAACCCAAGAAACTTCTAATTTCGGTTGGAGTCAATGGACTAGGCCAATTCTTAATCGCCTAGATTTTCTTTGGATTTACCTCTATACCCTCTCTTGAGATATATGACCAACAAACGCCACCGATCTTAACCAAAACTCATGTTGCAATACTTGTCATCTAGTTGGTGTTCTTTTTGGACTTCTAACACCACTCTCAAATGACCCATATTATTACCCTCATTCTTTGAATATACCAAGATATCATCAGAAAACCATATTAATAAGATTCAAAAAAGCCGTCGGAGCATTTGTTAAACCAAAGAAAATTACTAGGAACTCATAGTGATTGTACCTGTTTGAAATGCCATTTTAGGTACATCATCACACCTCACCCTAAGTTGGTGATACCCCGACCTCAAGTCAATCTTAGAAAAATAGCTAGGTCCTTGGATTTGATCAAACAAGTCGTCAATCAGAGGGAGACAATACTTATTCTTAACGGTGACCTTATAGAGTTGGCGATAATCAATGTACATCCTAAGAGACCCGTCCTTCTTTTTAACAAACAACACCGGAGCTCCCATGGTTAAATACTAGGTTGTATAAACCCCTTATTTAACAAATCTCTATGTTGAAGCTTTAACTCGTTTAATTTTGCTAGAGCAATCTTGTAAGGAGGGATTAAAATGGGATTCGTATCCGGTATTAAGTAAATTCCAATGTTAATTTCCCATTTTTGAGGAATTCCAAGCAAGTCATCGGGAAGTACTTCCAAAAAGTTCTTCACTACGGCGACCGACTAAATAAGAGGGATACTCAAGATCTTTGACCTTACAATATGGTAAAGACACCCTTTAAAAATCATTTTATAAGATTTTAGACAACAAATAATACAACTACTTCTAGTTGAATTGTCCCCCTTCCACTCTAAGATGGATTGAATTGGGAAAATTGTAGTTAACCACTCTTGTTCAACAATCAATGGAAGCAAAACCAGCATGCAACAAATATATTACTAAAATAACATCAATATCAACCATATAAAGTCCCACCAAATCCATCTATGTAACACTATTGGGCAAAGATATAGGACAACTCCTAAAGACTCCTTTAGCAACAACTGATTCACCTATCTAGGTTGAAACTGAATATCGTTCAATCAAAATATCGGGTATAACATCAAGCTTTTTAGCTACAAGAGGAGTGAAAAATTATAATGTATCATCAGGATCAAGTAAAGAATAAACATATATAGAAAATACTTGTACCATACCGGTGACCAAATCGGTGGAGTCTTTTTGTTCACCTCTAGAGCGGAGAGGATAAAAGCGGTTGCTTTTTATGCTTCGGAACTAGGACTATTTGATTGAGCTCGAACACTCCCATTCTCTTGAATCCTCACATTAGGACAATCCTTGAATTTATGGCCCTTCTTTCCACAACCATTGTAATTAATTTAGCAGCTTAACTAGTTAATATTTAAACGGAAAAAACGAAATCACAAAGTAATTTCAAGATTTAGGTTAAGACAAGAAAATGACAAAATAGTCCCTAACCTAGGATGGTCAAAAGGGTTTGTTATTGTCATAAAAACATAAGGGTACTTTATTAATTACCATAGGTCACTTAATTTATTAAATTAGACATTTTAATTAATTAAATTAAAGGGGTCAAATTTAAATTCTTACACTAACCTAGTACAATTCAAGAAACATCCTAGTACTTAACCTAGGATTGTCCAAAAGGGTTACTTATTATTCCAATGATTTAGCGGTGATTTAGAATTCACCATAGGAACCTTAATTAATTAAATTATACATTTAAGTAATTAAAATAAAGGGTCAAAAATAAATTCATAGGAAAAATTTCAAATTTGACTAAGTGTTGTATTTTCCTATGTCTACTCAATCTAGGAGGGGCATTTTAGTAATTAATAAATTAATTTATTTTATTAACTAACTAACCCTTAGTTGAATGATTTAATATCAGTGACTAATCCTAAAACTTACAATCAAACACTCAGAGAACGCAACGCTAAAACGAAAGAAAAAAAGAGGCAGAAAGTTCATAGACGTTCTAGGCGATTTCAAGGTTTCTTAAAATTTTTTTTCAAGGTGGTCTTTGTAGAATAAATTATATTTAAGTATGGGTTTATATCCTCGAATTCTTTCTCCAAGAGTATTTTCCATCATCTTGAATCTACATAATCAGCAAATTAGGGTTATTTTCCAGTGTTCTAGTTGAACGTCCCTTTTTACCTAGTATCCTTGCTTCTGATTCCAATAAGTATGTAAATGTAAATCTCGAACATGTTGTTGTTCTGTGGAGCTAAATGATTATAATTGTATGCTCTTGGTATGTTAATTATTCATGAGGTGATAGGTTGGATTCGAGTGACGAAGTGATTAGTTAAACAGATTAAGGAATGACGTAATGCTTAGTTTCGTGTTGGAGAAAGATGATGTTGTTATGAGTTATTTATGAAGTTGAATCTAGTGTTATAAGCTGTTCATTGATTGATAATCATATGTTAATTAATTTTAAAAGGTTGGCTTACAACAAATGAAGTTTAATTTACCACCATATTTGAAAGTTTGGTTTATGCCAAAAACTAATGTAAGCAAAATTAAGTATGGACAATGTAAATTGTGATGTTTCTATTAATGCAAAAAGTTGGTTGCTCAACATGACAAATTATTATAATGTACTTATGAAGTACTTGGCATGGCTAGTGATAATGTTATGACAAGTAGTTAATGTAACTATGATTTATGCCAACAAATTGACTAGTAAAACATATTTCTGATCATACTACTTCACAATTATGTGAAGTCATACCAATCACTACATCAATGAACTCATAACATAGGGTATGCCAATCAATAGGACAAGTCCCAACATACCCTCTCCACACGAACTTGTGAACGTAATATCATTGAATAAGTAGTTATAACTTTCATAAAGAATCAAAGCTAGTTCATGAATCTATAATGCCAAAACAACTTCATAGCTTGGCAAAACAAAGCATTGAATTGTTCTTGTATGTGATGATATAAGATTGACTAATAATTAGTTCATGAAATTACACTTGAGTGAATGTTTGGATTATGCCAATAAAATGACAAATAATGTTATGCCTAAGTTTATGATATAAAATTGGTTAGTAATTATTTCATCCGATTATATTTTAATGTATGCCGGCTTGTGCCAATAAAATAGCTATGAAGCCATGTCCAAAATTTCTAGGCCAACACTAATTTTATGCCAACCACAGATAGCAAAAGTATCGAAATGTCAACTTAAGCAAATCTTAGATAATTCAATGAATTCATATCCAAGGGTATTTCAATCATAAATACAAGTCACAACATTACCTAACCAAATAAACTATGAACATAAGTCTTTCATCTATTAAAGTTTTCATCGTCTATAAACGATGATATGAAGCTACTAAATAAAAGTAAGCATGTAATGTGAGTAATTACATAACTAATGATGTCTAAGTTAAGAAAGTGACCAGAATGAGGTGTTAAATGAATTGAGATAAGCCTCACCTACACATAAGCTACTATGTTAAAAATAGTCACGAAATGAAGGTGTTATTATGTGTGAGGCCCTTCTCATTTACACCAAAGATGTTATGTTCGAACAATTCACATTTAATCAATGTAAAAAAAATGATGACAAGTCATCAATTGAGTAAGTAAATCTCAATCTAGAAGCAAGCTTCCAGAATGTTTGAGTCAACTCTAAAAGATAAGAAGATAATAAAAGTGCGCAAAGCATCGATAGACTAGTTATGAGCATGTGCTTGCATGTGTAAGTCTCATGATATTAGGCTACAACAAAGGTAGATAAGTAGTCCTTTACGTCCCTATTCTTCGAACTATGTCTAGCCAACATACGAACTAGCCTATTGTTTCCACCGAAGAGAGCAAGGTATGTTTCGATCTCACCTTGGCAAGTGAGATAACCTCTTTTCGGTGTGGGGTAGACACTTGATTTCATGTTTAACTCACATGATCTATTTCGGTTAATGCTCAATATAATTTTCATAGTTCACTATAGCCGTGAGCGACCACTTTCAGTGGGGGGTAAAACTTGAGATGAATTTGCCTTAGTCAAGAATCACTCCTTTAAGATGTGGGGAAGACACTAGATTTCATTAGTAGCTCACATGATATAGATTCATTTTAACCGGTGAACCACCTCTTTTCGATTTGGGGAGACACTAGATTTCATATTAGCTCGGATGATCTTACTTCCAAAGATGTCTCTAAGAAAGCAAGAAACAAAGGTGATGGAACGTATGGTCAAAGTGATCTATAAAAGTAAGAGCTTAAGAATGTCAATTGCCAATATCAATACCAATGATGTTTCAGCAAATAATGGGCAGAGCCAAATAAAATTATCCTATAATGACTTCTTATACGATGCCAATAAAGGGGAGTAGAAACCTAATAGCAAATAAAAGCTTAATAACTTCCCTAATATGAAAACGATGATATAGGTGGCATAGCCAATAGAGAATGGCTTATGAAGTGTTAATGAATACATAATGTAATGAATGACTCATTGTAAGGACAGAAAAATCGTTCCCTAGTCCTTGGATTACTTACTTGATTTATTGTGGGTATGGGACTACAATGAATGATTGCACTTGTATGTAAAACATAGGACTAAACGAATCATTTAACTACAAAAAAAGAAAAAGAAAAAAATTGATAAAATAAACTAAGTGTCAAGAATAGAAAAAAGAAAAAGAAAAATAGTGGTAAATAAACTAAGTGTCAAGAATAGAGCTCTCGGGTTAGGGGATACTAAAATTTCAAATCTTCGCCCAAGTTGTTCTAAAAATATGTTGATGATTCTAATGTCTTGTAATCACATAGAAAATGAGTTGTGTGCTTTGAATGCATTAAAAACATCATATTCATACCACAACTCACAACTAACGAATTAGGATAGTCTAGTTACTATACTTTCCAGAAATGACATGTTGTTTAGAAAGAGCTTTGTTTGATCATGCATAGCCTTATGTGTATGTGTGCATACACCCATACTTAGTACAAGTGGTGTAATAACTCTATATAATTTACAAATTTTATAGGTGTAGGTAAGAGAGAAGATTGAAAATTAATTGCAGTAGTTTGGACATCAACCTTCTCCATAGCTTTTTTTATAGGTCCTCTTGATTACGAGGATGCTACAGTTTTAGTCTAGCCTAGTAGTGGACGTAGCTAGTTGATGTTGTCCCTAGAATTTATTTCAGATACTTACTTTTTGAAGATTTTCTAATAAGGACGTTTTTGGCAAACTTATTTATGATATATTGATTCTCTATTTTCATTGATTCTTTATGATAGATGGTTGTTTCTTTACTTTGAGCATAATATATAATGAATCTATGTAACAACTCTATGAAGTCTATGTATACTTCATACGTTTGAAAGTTTTAAATTTTCTACAAATTTAACTATATGAATGTGATGAATACAAGAAGAGGCTTGTCTGCGACCTTAGAGAGTTAACGACGCCGATTGCGATTCGGAATCCAGAATCCGGGTCGTGACAAACTTGGTATCAGAGCAGGAAGTTAAATTATCTAGTAACTAAAGCTCAAAACAACTATATTATGTAGTTTCTAATTTATGGTTGGGAATCGTGCCACGATCATGACTTAAAGTGATTTTGATGTTAGGAATCTCCCTTCTTCTACTCTTTATCTTGCCGTCTATAGCTTTGGCATTTTACATCATTCTAGGGTCTAATTTTCTTCTCTTGTGTGCGTGAACACAAGAAGAAATGTAGGCAAGAGTGTTGGAGCAGAAGCTGTTTTGGGAAACCAAGCTCCTCCTAAAGACCCCCAGCTGATGGAGTGTGCGGTACGTGTGGCCGTTTACATGGAGGTGAGTTCAGTGTAGGTTCTAATGCATACTATGGGTGTTAATGAAGAGAACAAGGCTGAGTTGGATGCATACTAGCTAAATAGATGTGGCTCAGGTATGATACAAGATATAGGTCAGGATGGTCGAGTGGTCTAAGGCGCCAAACTCAAGTTCTACTCTTTGCAAGAGGAGGCAACATTAGAGCTGAATTAGTATATAGAGATTGCCCAATAACTATTCTTAATAGAGTCACCTACGCTGACTTAATAGGATTATCCATGCTTTATTTTGATATAATATTGGGTATGTATTGGCTTCATAAATTCTATGCTACCAAAGACTATAGAAAAAGGGTAGTAAGATTTCATATGCCAAATGAGTTAGAGTAAATTTGAAGGGTGTGGTTCAAATCCAACAAGACAAATAGTTTCCAATCTTAAATCCAACAAGATGTTATCTAAAAGGATAGGAGCTGATGGTAACTTTTGTTACGAAGAGGTTTCCGTTGAAATTTTAGATCACCAAGTTAAACGGTTGAGGAACAAGGAGTTTGCCACCGTTAAGGTGTTATGGAGGAACAACCCTGTTGAGAGAGAAACATGGGAGGCCGAGCCCTATATGAGATTCCGCTACACTGCCTTGTTCAGTTCTAAGGTTAGATATACTCTTCCTAAGTCAGGTTTTTGTTTAAGAAACTCTAAGTTTTAGTGCATTAGTCGATTTTGATGTTTTAAGTCCATAATCATGTCTTATACATGCACTATATCAGTTAAAATGAGTTCTTGCTTGTATTCATATTGATGTTTTTGAATAGCGTAGGCATGATTTCTGTGTTGCATGTGTATCGATATGCATTAAGTTAAGTGCGATTGATAAGGAAGTTCCTCCATCTCAAATATGAAGCTTAAGTTAAGCTTGAGTAATATGCATTATCAAGAGTAAGTGCTAATCAGAAATTTACTAATAGTAAAGTCTTAAGTATGTTATGGTTTTTTCGAAAATTACCCTCCATTATTTAATATGATGTGAAGTGTCAATTCATGATGAATATTTCTAAGGGGGGTATAATGTAACATTCTAGAAAATATACCCGTCTAGTGAAGGGCCTATTAAGTTTTAAGAATAGGTATTGGGTGTAAATAGGCATCCCAATACCCAATGTTTAGACATATTGGGCATATAAGAATATTATGGGCATAGTAGAAAATATTGGCTTAAAAGTTCTTAGCCAATTTTCTAACATTAGTAAGCTTCTGTGGGAAATTACCTGCAACAAAGACCTTATACTAAAAGACAATAACTTTTAATATACAAGTAGGTGTTAGGCATCCATGTGTCAAGACTAGGCACCATAACACATGACCAATTAAAATAGTAATGTAGATTAATCAATGCCCCAGGATATAGTGAAGATCCTTGGGACAATAATAAATGAGCAGCAACACATGTGCAAGCACATGTCCAATCCTTGTGCAAGCACATGTGCAAGAATTCAGTTAGGGTTGTTAGGGCGTTTAGGGGAAGACGCACATGTGAGTGTCAAGCCATGTGGGTCTGAGCTCCCTAACAAACTCTAGCCTCTAACTAACTTCCCTAACTATCTAACTAACCTAGGACCAACCGAAATAAACTAATTAGTGCACCCGACAACCTGAGACTTAACCGGGTGACACTAACCTAGTAACTAATTAAAGAGACAACCTAGTACCTAATCTAGGGTTATCCAAAATGTTTGTTATGGTCCTAACTTCTTAGGTATACTTCATTAATTACCCTAGGTTACTTTATTAATTTAGCAGCTTAATTAATTAATTTAAATGAACAAAACAGAAATCACAAAGCAATTTCAAATTAGTTATGGTACTAAAAGCTTAGGTATACTTTAGTAATTACCGTAATTATTAATTAATTTAGCAGGTTACTTAATTTATTTTAAAGGGCAAAATAGAAATCACATAGCAATTTCTAGATTTCGGTTAAGGAAAATGACAACCTAGTACCTAACCTATAATGGTCCAAAGGGTTAGTTATAGTTATAACGACTTAAGGGTAATTTAGTAATTACTATAGGTCACTTATTTATAAAATTAGTTATCTAATTAATTTAATTAAAGGGTTAAACCAGAAATACTTACATCTTAGTACTTAACCCAAGATGGTCCAAATGGGTTAATTAGTATTCCATTTATTAATTAAATTAGTCATTTAATTAATTAATTTTTAGGGGAAACGCGAAATTCTAAGGAAAAATTTAAGATTTGACTAAGTGTTGTGTTTTCCTATTTCTATCAATCTAGGAGGGGCTTTTTAGTAATTAAATAATTTATTTATTTAATTTACTAATTAAGCCTTATTTTAATGAGTTAATATCAGTTATTAAACCTAAAACTCACTATCAGACACACAGAGATCACAACGCTAAAACGAACGAAAAAAAAGGCAGAAAGTTCATCGACGTTCTAAGCTATTTCAAGGTTTCTTCAAATTTTTTTTCAAGGTGGTCTTTGTAGAATAAATTATAATTAAGGTATGGGTTTATATCCTGGAATTCTTTCTCCTTTGTAGAATAAATTAAAATTAAGCTATGGGTTTATATCCTGGAATTCATTCTCCAAGAGTATTTTCCATCAACTTGAATCTACAAAATCTCGAAACTAGGGTTATTTTCCAATGTTCTAGTTGAACGTCTGTAGATGTAAATCTCAAACATGTTGTTGTTCTGTGGAGCTAAGTTATTATTATTGGAAGTTCTTGATATGTTAATTTTTCATGAGATGATAGGTTGGATTCGAGTGACGAAGTGATTAGTTAATCTGATCAAGGAATGACGTAATGCTTAGTTTCGTGTCAGAGAAAGATGATGTTGTTATGAGTTATTTATGAAGTTGAATCTACTGTTATAAGCTGTTCATTGATTGATAATCATAAGTTAATTAAATTTAAAAAGGTTGGCTTACAACAAATGAAGTTTAATTCACCACCATATGTGAAAGTTTGGTTTATACCAATAACTAATGTAAGCAAAATTAGGTATGGACAATGTTAATTGTGATGTTTCTTGTAATTCAAAAAGTTGGTTGCTAAATATGACAGATTATTATAATGTACTTATGAAGTACTTGGCATGGCTAGTGATAATGTTATGACAAGTAACTAATGAAACTATGATTTCTGCCAACAAATTGGCTAGTAAAACATATTTCTGATCATATTACTTCCAAATTATAAAGTCATACCAATCTCTACATAAATGAACTCATAACATAGGGTATGCCAATCAATGGGAGAAGTACCAACATACCCTATCCACACGAACTTGTGAATGTAATATCATTGAATAAGTAGTTATAACTTTCATAAAGAATCAAAGCTAGTTCATCAATCTATAATGCCAAAATAACTTCATTGCTTGGCAAAACAAAGCATGGAATTGTTCTTGTAAGTGATGATATAAGATTGACTAATAATGAGTTCATGAAATTACACTTGAGTGAATGTTTGGCTTATGCCAATAAAATTACTAATAATGTTATGCCTAAGTTTATGATATAAAATTGGCTAGTAATTATTTCATCAGATTATATTTTAATGAATGTCTGGCTTTTGCCAATAACATATCGGTGAAGCCATTTCCAAATTTTCTAGGCCAACACTAATTTTATGCCAACCACAGATAGCAATATTATTGAAATGTCAACCTAAGCATATCTAAGATAACTCAATGAATTCAAATCCAAGGGTATTTTAATGATAAATACAAGTCACAACATTGCCTAACCAAATAAACTATGAACGTAAGTATTTCATCTAGTGAAGTTTTCATTGTCCATAAACGATGATATGAAGCTACTAAATAAAAGTAAGCAAGTAACGTGAGTAATAACATAACTAAAGATGTCTAAGTTAATGTAACGACCTGTTTAGTCGTTTTGAGCAGCAGATTTATTTCTGGAAAAACTGGCTAAGATTACGGACATCACGACGGACCGTCATAGGCACGACGGCCCGTCACAGATGTCTCGTTTCAGCATACTTAGAAATTCTGAAATTGGGTACTGAAAATCGACTCTCTGTAATCGGTGACGGACCTGCAGGACGTGCCGTCACATCCACGACGAGCCGTCATAAGCTCCCGTTGCAAAACACTTCAACTCTTGAGAAATTGGTAC